>NW_024040152.1:7250628-7850628 GCF_014851395.1 Micropterus salmoides | reverse complement strand
GTGGGATTTTAGCACAACAATAAAATATAAAGGACAAGATTATTCATTTTGGGGTTTCATTAAATTTCCTTTCCTTTTTTCGTCTTCTCTGTTTACACTCAATTGAATATGAGAGTTTTTTGTGTATACCTGTACACATGTGCATATTCATGAAGTTCTATTATTTTATGTCCTTGATAATGGTGTTTTAATTCCGCAAACAAACACATCAACAAAATGCAGTGCAGCATTTTAAAATCAACCTGCACTTAAACTGCATTACCACACAATGATGAAGTAAGTTTGACAAACATTAATGTAGATTACACAACTCAAGTACGTTTCAAGAGTCTGCAAATTGATTTTCATACCACTGGAAAAAAAATGAAGAACAATGTCTGCCTGGAACGGTAGACACAATTATGTATAGCATGCATTAGAAAATAAGTGTGTTTGTATTAAAGGTGCTAAAACACACTGGTATGGCCCTTTAAGATGCAATTTTCCAGGGATTCTGTGAATTTAGAAACCACGACTGAAATGAGTGGGATGATTTCATCATTCTATGTTAAATACTGTAGTGCCTTAACCCCTTTCTGACCAAGACCCAGTTATCTAAAGTTTTAAACATACTATAAACGTAACCAGTGTCTCTGCTTCTGCCATGTTTCTGTCACATACCTCAACAGGGGGCAGTGGTGCAATAAACGTTCCTCCAGCCACTGGACTTGAACTGGCAGCCCTCCAGTCTCCGCCCCAGTACAAGAAGGGGGGGGAGGAGGAGGCAGCAGGCGAGTGAGGCAGAGTGAAGGACAGGGAGGGGGAGAGGGGCAGCGAGCGGGGCAAAGGAGGCGTGCCGGGCCCTTTCTTGGAGCCCTTTAGCTGTTTCTGCTGCTGGCACAAGGCGAGGGAGGGAGAGACAGCTAGAGAGAGGGGGAAAGGGTGAGGCGGGGTGCCGCTGGCCCGGCGGCCACAGGTGTGTGGCGGACCCAGGGCGGGAGGAGGGAGGAGGGACAGCGAGAGGGACGGAGGCAGCGAGCGAGGCCGGGAACAAGGGGGGTTACTCACGGATTGTCGGAAGGGTTGAAGGGGGGCAGTGGGAGGGACCTCCATGCTCGGCTGCTTTCCTGTGGCTATGCTCTTCCGCCGGGCGCGATGATCTAAGAGACGGAGATAGAGAAGAGTTCGACAGGTAAGACATTATAACACATCAACGGAAAGGAAACATCAGAGGTAAAATGAGGACAAAAATTGCAGCACAGAGCTACAGGTAGAGCAAGAGGATGTGGGGAGAGAAAGCCATGGCCACTGTGGAAATAAACAGCTACAGAAGAGCTGTTATTGACAGTCTGCCTGAAGGAATGAAAGAGAGCAGGAAAGAATATTTGAGCTAGATGGAGTTCAAAGGTGAGCGTGGGAGAAATGAAACCATGCAGGGTCACACCCATCCACCAGTACTGCTGCTGCTTCTACTGCTATCACACACATAAACTCAAATACACCTTCATCCATGGAAGGGAGGAGGTTGACGAAGTGAGTGAGAGATAGACCAGATGACAGATGAGGCGAATGTTAACAGTGTGCATGTTGAGGGGAGGTGAGAGGAGAGGGGAGTGACTGGGAGATACATGGATAGACAGGAGCGAGAATTAAACAAACAAAGCACTTATTGACTTCCGTCAGCGAGTCGGTGCCTAATGCACTGAACTGGTCAGTAAGGTAATAAACTCCTGTCCTACGCTTGATGGATGACGGAGAGAGTGTATATGTACAGTTAGAGAACACAGGAAACAAAACACAGGAGGCCTGGTTGACCTGGCTGGCCTGTTTACTCACAAATTACATCAAAACTAGAGTGTTTTTGGCCAGCATTTCTTCCACTCCCCTGTCCTTGCTGTCCAAATATTGAAAAACTCAATAAAAGTCAGTACTGTATGTATGTCTGTCTCTGCACCAGTGTCCTTAAGGCAAATTCCTGCACATTGTATGATGAAAGTGACTTTTAAGACAACCACAAAGGGCCCTCGTTGACCAAGAAATACATCTTTAATTTGCTAGGACAATATCAAATTGTGCCACAGAATCTAAGGCAGGCCTACCCAACTCCGGGCCACCAATCAATTCAAACCGGCCCTGGATCAGTTTAAATCAAGCGGGAAGCTTCCGGTCTATATGAAGCCGATGCGGAAGTCCCTGAAACCTGCATTCTATTGAAAATCCAGCAGGGGGCGACTCTTTTGGTTGCAAAAAGAAGTCTGGCTCCATTAGAAATAATGGGAAAATGACCCTACTTCTCAGCCGAATAATTACCCCAGTAAACACTTTCCTGATGAGTTTATGGTCTCAGTCGCTAGTTTCAAGTCTTCTTCAATACAAAATGATTTTCATTTAGTAAGTTATGATCCCATTTATTTTAAAATATACCACAAAGCAGAGTATGTTTCAGGGCGGGATTATCTATGATTGACAAGTCGTTACCATGGCGACCTGTCAATCAGGCTAGAGCCGACTCGTACCCTCGGCACTGTGTCAATTTAAACAACACCATTGAAAAAGCTTATTAGGAGTTGGCTGTTCACTTTCTCTGGTGGGGACATTTAGTTTTAAGACTGTTGTTCGCTAGACAAAATTATCAGCCCTGTTAAAATGACGTGAGTTACAGTTGCACCTAGATAAGCAAGCTAGCTAGCTCCGCACACGGCCGTTAGCTCCGCTGTATCGTCACTTCCGGGCACTTCCTGGTTGCAAAAACTCGACATGGCGACGCCCTATTGGCCAAACTCGAGACTTCAAAACGGCAGTCCACAAACCGACGAGTGACATCACAATGACTACGTCCATTTCTTATATACAGTCTATGGTTTAAATTGACAATTTAAAACCTGACATTTTTGCTACAATAAATCCTTCAAACCAGCAGAGCAAATCACAAACATATATTATTGATGACAAAAGCCCTCCTTTGCATTCTGTCGCCTGTTAATCCAGCTTCTCTTAACATGAACGGCACAAAAAGGAATGCTCATGCCTCCTTGACAAACAAGCATTTGCATCATTGTTTGTGGATTGCCCTACTTCATATGAACTGACCTTCTCTGCCATCGCCCAGTCAAAGAAGTGCGGCTCCCTGAACAACATCTCATAAAACTTCAATTAAATGCCTAGACCCAAACCCACTTTACGAAAACGATAAGCACGAAAGTATTTATGTTCATTCAGATTTACTGGAATGGCAAAGGAATTAAAGATTTGTCCCATATAGACACCTGTCCCAAATTCAGGGAGGGTGAGTTCAGTGATTTAAGCAAATAAAAAAGCCTGGGCTATTAATTGAAGCTTGAACTAAGGTGTCTGACTCTGGCCACCTTTAGAGGTAGACTTAAAATCCAAATTATTCTCAACTGCCTTTAAAAGTTTTGTTTTTGTTGTTTTTACTCTCTTAATCGGCTTTCTTTTAAATTTTGATACATGCATATATTATGTGAAGTACTTTGATTTTATGTCATTAGTTTTGAAGATATTTGGTGTGTGATTACAGGAACGAATGTCCTTACATTACAGGAACGTGAATGTTGAACAAATTTCACAGCAATACATGTTGAGACATTTCCTTTAAAACCACGAATACGAAGCTTTATGTATAAATAAGTCTTAAAGATTCATCGTCTGGAAACCCAATGTGGTCTGTACAAACATTTGTACCAATCCATCTGGTATATTTCCCTATATAAGTGAACATTTTGGCCTGCTGGTGGCGCTAAAAAAAAAGTAGGAGGAACACCAAAATCATTGGGATTTATCCTGTGGGGACAATGAACACCGGCAAAAAATCTCATGGCAACCCATCCAATAGTTGTTGAGATATTTCAAACACACTGGCATAGTCATCCCTACAGTCATGCAGCTAGAATGGTAAGAAAAGAAGAGCACACACGATTCTGGCTTTTGACTGGACTGTGAACATTTAAAATTATAAGAACAGCATGCTGCACATTTCCACAAGCTCAAGATGAAACAATCCCTTGTCTAATAAAACCAGGGTGACCACCTATGAAGAAAGTCCTGCTTAAATAATCATTCTTAGCGTCTCCAAACTACAGTAGGATCATATCAAAGCCTATTTTACATTTCTGCACATTTTGTTGTTTCCTTGTTTTCTCTTCATGTCTTTCTTTCCTTGTTTTTCCTCGTGTTTTCACTGCATGGCCCTATCAAAGAAAAATCTACAGAATGATAACTCTCGTGCAAAATGGTTGCATTTGTTCGTTTGTTCTAATTTCTATTTTTCCAGCATTGCAGCCTATCTCACCCTGACTCTTCATGTTGATCATGTTGTTCATGTTGTCTGTCTCTGCTCTCTCCCTCTCTCAGCCTCTTCTGTCACACAGTCACACTAATACTCAGACAAACACACACACACACACACACACACACACACACACACACACACCTCTTCTCTCCCACGCAGCTATTTTACATAATTCAAATAGTGCATTTATTCCTCTACCTCTCTTCAGCCCCTGATCTCTCTCCTCTCTCTCTCTCATTTTCTTTCTCCTCCTTGCACCCTCTTCTAGCTTTCATATCATTCTTTCATTGTCCTTTCATTCCCTCCCCTTCAGATATGTGTGGCATCTAGAACCCTCCATTTTCTCCATATTACCTTTATCTGTATTCCTCTTTTATCCTCATCGCCCTCTCCTTTCGCTCCCTTTCATTTACCTGTCCAAATGGCAATCTTTTCACCACAAGCCTGCCGTCTTTCTGTCTGCAATCCTAACATTTTCTCCAACCCACACAAGGAGGGAAAAAGATGACCACAAAGGTGTTTGTCACCCAGCCGAGACGTCAAACTATGCCAGTGTCTCTTTTCCCACTGCTTCAAAACTACCGAATCAAACTCTGTAGGCTGGATGACTGACTGGTGGAGGAGTCTTCTAAATTAAATCTGAGAGTGCAGGGAAAAGGTTACTGACAAATCACAGGAAAGGGGGGAAACTCGACATCTAGCTCCATTAAAAAAAGGGCCAAGAGTGATTTTGACATTTGACTGTAATTGTATGAAAAGTAAATTTTCATCTCCATAAAATTTGGGGTGATGCCCTGTACGACTGGAGGTTATGCCATCACTATGTATGCATCATAACCGTAGCCATTTCAATTAAAAGGCCTCAAAACAGTGATATCAAGATCTACTTCAGAATATATTGCTTCCCAAACTAATTAGTTTCTCCTGGAGGAGCAGATTGTGCCAAGGAGAGAATGACGGTTGACTCAACTGGCATCAGTCTTACAGTAAAAAAAACAAAAGTTTGGGCCGATTCTGTGGATTTAGCTATAGACAGTGAGATCAGAAAAACAATCAGTCTGTGAGTGTATGTACTATCCTAACCCTTAGGGTGATAAAAAAAACAAACACTTGGTAATGTTGGTGCCAATTTGGAGTCATAAGATTCTGAGAGAGCACATGTTTTATTACATCCTCCAATGGAGGGTTTCATTTGGGGAGTCGGAGTTGGAAATCAACCAAGTCTTTGTCTGCTGTAGCTAGTTGCAGCTGTTATTATTTTCCCCCCAAAGTACAGAAAGTGCTAATATAACAAAAAAACATACTTTTTATGTTTTTATGTTTGAATGTGTAGTGATTTGACAACCCACTAGGACCGCCCCCTACATGTCATTCGATAATTCGAATCATCCGTCGAAAAGCCTCAAAAGTCACTCACAAATTTTGCACTTTTTAGCTGCTTCATTGCACACAGAGCATCACAGCATAACAGAATTACTATAACTATAAAACTTACTGTGATTGAAATGGAGGGCAGTGCGCCTTGTTTCTTTTAGCTCCAGTGCTGAATGCTGGCAAAATTGGCTACACTACTTTAAAACAGACACCAGGTCCTCTTCCTCTACTGCCATCCATTGTCACTGAAACTTTGGTTTTTTGGATTTTATAACTGAACTCAGACCAGGATGTACACTTTTTATTTCTTTGACTGTGTGTGGCTCTGATCTCTGTTGCCACATCATACACAATAATCAAAGACACTAAAACATGAGGTTATTATGTAAGAGTTCACATTTTGTTTTAGCAGTTCTTATATTGAGAATTTATAATAACAAAGAAAAAGAGAGTGGTGACTCAGTCAAATTTCTGATTCGAGTGCAGACCTCTTAATCATTTTTGTAAGTGAGAACGTGAAAAGATTAAAAAATGAGACATAAAGCCATATAGATTACATACATACTGTTATGCTGTGATAAACAGATGGATCCATTCATTTGATAGTTTTATGGAAAACAAATTTACAGTATGTTGTTCTCAAGTGATCTGTACACAGCAAAACAAAGCTCTATGGATCACTGTGATAAACTGACTTAATAAGCATTATGTTTATACAGAGCCACTTGCAGCAGTTTGTGTTAACATTATATTTCATTCAGAAATTGCTGAGCAAGAATCCCCAGTACCATGTAAGCATTTACTTTCTTAATCTCCAAAGAAACTCTATAACAATATTGGGATTTAAATGCAGTTTGACCTCCAAAATGTATTTCTAGAACCAATGAGACACTGTCTGTGCTATTGTTCTGTGTTGACCCACACATGGGGTTGAAATCTGAAAATGGAATACTAATCCTTTCTCTTGTAATTTATAGGAGTGGCAACAGAGGGCAGATTACTGCTGATTCGCAGTATAAAGTATATAAATCATGACTACAATTTAAAGGCACATAGGCATGCAACACAATACCCTATTGCGAGCACAATGCGCCGTTCTGTGCTACGCACAACTGCAACTACAAGGTTAAATGGTCCTTCATGCATTTGATCTTTCTGCACTAATATTGCACATTTTTCATCTGTAGTCCCTGGGCAGAAGGTACACTAAAAAAAGAATACAAGATAAAAAATTAAAGCAGTTATTGTAGTTAATCAGAGACAGAGCAGATATACATACACATGATATAATATGATAGCCTTTTCAAGATAATTAAAACTAACAAATTGCAAAATCATGTATTTATCTGAAAATGCAGTTCATGCAAAATCTTGAAAATATAAAAGACTGACCAGTTGACAAAGAGCGTCAGATATGGTTAAGATTGTTTTCTCAATACTGAACAAAGGAAATTAAAATAAAACACTTTAACAGTGGCTGTAAACAAAATATGACTGAATCAAAACTATCACATATCATCAACTCTTGCCAAAATAAATTTAGTTGATTGCATTTGTGATTGTTTTCCCCCTGCATTTTGTCAAATATATTGTTTAAATGGGAAAAGCATCAAACATCATAAGATTACTAAAACTACTATAAGTTAGTAACTGAGCAACCCAGATCCCCAAACCATCTGTAGCTGGAGGGTAATAGTCTAGAAACCTGGGACAGATCTTACACTAATATTCAACTGTCTTAAAGCAGTTGTCTTTAAGAATTGAGCATACAATGCAAAACCTTTCTGCTGCTCGTATCACTCCACTAAGCCTATGTCACCAAACTCACAAAAAGGAGAAACCTTATCCCTCACAGGGGTCGCCACGGCCAGAGTCTCGCCAAGACCTCGGCCCCTCTCTCTTTGACTTGTCTTCTCAAATACACTGGCCAGGGCAGAGCACCCCAGGCTTTAGACGCCGCTGCAACAACATCTAACAGCAGGATGAGAGGCTAGTACAGCACTGCCCCCCCTCAGAAGTTATTCCCCACTGTTTGTCGTCATGCCTCTTTGCCGTTTGTTGATATGAGCGCCATGGCACGGGACATAATGAGCCCGAAGCTCCGTGTGAAACCGGGACATGTTCACACAAGTGATTGTACTGTACACTGTTGTTAGCAAAGGATGGATGGGCAGTTCTTTCATTGCTAGTGGTTGTTTCTCAGCCATTGTGTTTGCAAAACCTGTGAAGCTGCGAGCTAAAGATATTGAGCTTAACTGAATGAGATCATGCGTGGGGTAGGGGCTGCGAAGCGTGTGCAGGATGAGTGACTGTGTAAGAGACCCCTCATGGCTCTGATTTAATTTTTATAATTTACCTGTTGAACCTTTAAAAGTTGATCTTAAGTATTCTAAGAAAGCAATTTTTCTTTCAGCCTCACATTCATGTCAATATCCTGCTATGTACATGTATATATTTGCTATATGTAAACATTAACAAGGTTTTACGGACAACATTATCACTACTCTCTTCTTGACACTTGCTGACATCTTCAACTATAATATACTTGTAAGAAAATGGCTTTACATTATTAAGAGTTTTGCTGTAGGCTGCAGTACATCCAACCACGTCAGAGTTTCTGGGACCTGGCAATTAAGTTACCTGCTGTTCATTTTAAAGAATATTGCCACTTTTTGCCCTTATAAGATTGTTGGAAGTAGATCTGACAGTGACCTGCAAAAACCCTTTGGAAAATATTTGAACCCCAAAAAAGCAGTTACATTGTTTTGGATACCTCCTGTATTTTTAACATGCACCTTGATTTACTCCACAGGCTCCACATGCATGCATTATCTGTTATTTGATAAGAGTTGGCACGAGAGCAGATATCTCATTTTGGAAAAGGGTGCTCGTCAACTTCAACACAGACCAAAATTCACTGCTCAAACATAATACACCGTACCTGCGCCTTTTCACACTTAACATACATAGAGTGGAGAAATGTGGGCGGCAGTGTGTGCAAAGACTCATTCAGCATCACTATAAAAATCATCTGATCCACAGTCTTTATGGAAGGATGTGAGATGGGTAGAGTTAGAAGGGGGTATTGAGCAGAGACAAATTAAAACCGAAAGAAATGGCATGGTCATTTTCTTTTTTTAACACCTGCATTCTCACTTTAATTGCTGTCTAATTTAATTGAATCCATTAAGAAATCTTTTTATTAAAAGTGTTAACAAAGGCATCGGTCTGGAACAAAAAAAAACCTCTGGATAGGCCCATTTAAATCTATTCCTCACTCACTCTCTTTTTGATCTGAACCTGTGTTTCATTGCCATGGCAACATTTTTTTCCCTGATGTATCTTACATTTTTGTTTTAAACACACTATACAACAAAGTTCTGAATAGAGAAGGTGCTCAAGTTTTTGTGCACACACTGGGTTGTTGTATTGTGTTCTATATTGCATATATACATGCTATAGCCACGCAACCATAAACACACACACACACACACAAACCCAGCCACACTGAGCAAAGGAATGTGTTAAGCAACCATAAAGACACTTGATTTTGGGATCACTGCTGATGACTTACATGATGCTGCTAACAGAAAGTGTGAAGACATTTGGTTTGATTCGCTTATTGGACCTATTTTAAAATGCAATTATGTAACTACTGTTTAGAGATGATGTAAAGGGTTGAAAAGCAGACTTGAAAAATGAATTCTGGCTGAGGCTTCATCATGTCAAGGGAGGTTGTGATTCAGTCTGGCTGGGGTCATGCAGCAGGTAGACATGCTTGTCTCTTTTATTTAGCTGCTTAATAAATTAACCATGTGCTGACATAATGTTGTTCATCCCTACTATCACTGTGTTGAAATGTTACTCTGGCTTTTGGAAAGATGGCCAGGTGCACAGCAATTAAGAATTTAATCCACGATGAAAAAGACTCAATGTCGGTCCGGTAGAAACATAGATGATGGTAGTAGATGATGGTTGTGTTCAAAATGTGGTTTAATTGCTGATTATTACAGCATTATATCATCATGTACACACAGAACTAAATCTTATATTGCACATACAGTACTAAACGGCACAGGCATATGTTATCATGTGTGTATAGCCATGTGCTAGGCAACATGTGAAATGCTGCGCTTGCTCATTGTGAATGTAAATCTGATGTCAAGCTGAAAGCTGAAGAGGGAATGTGTGGGTGGCAATAGCTTCCAGCTTAGACCCTCTGAGAGAACTGAGAGAGAGACAGAGTTAAAAGAGTGGGAGGGAGGGATGTAGACACACATGAGTAAGAGGTTGGTTAAAAAAACTGAAAAGGAACACTGTGTGTGTGTGTGTGTGTGTGTGGGGGGGGGGGGGGGGGGGGGTGGATAAGTGTTTGTGTAGGAGTAGGAGGGACAGCGCAACAGCAACACTATATGGAGTGAAGACAGGATGACAAAGAGAGACGGATAGAGGAAAAAATGAAAATGAAAAGGAAGAGAGTGAAAAGGAGGAAATGCATCTGGGGGAGCAGTAACAAGAGAGGGAGTTTGATGGTGGCATTGCACAGAGGAAGGGGTAGTTGGATGGCGAGAAGGAGGGCGCATAAGAGCCAGAGATGGAGGCTGGAGAGGGAGTGGGTGTCTTAATAGCGCTGAAACGCTCAGGGCTTTTTGTATGTTTGCCTTTGTTATGATAGAACGCTGGTTGGCTGCCTGTTTGCTTTTGATCCATGAACTGTGACTACGAAAGCAAGGCTGTCTCTTCTGTGTTTAAAGTGCAATGCAGCGGCTACATCAAGGACTCTCATTACATAATTTAATGTATAAATGTCGTCATCTACTGTAGAGCCCAGCACGTAAAGCCAGGCGCTAGCGCTGCAAGGGGTTTGGGGTTTTGTTCTCTACAGTCGCTAAATGCACAGAACATTTTCCTGTGATAACATTTTTTGGAAAACATTTATCTAGAGAAGTCTTGGTCACTCCCTGAGCTGATAATAGCACTGCAGCGGCTGTTCAAACCTATCTAAAATAGCTAAATGTGTGTGGTACAAGTTAACTGTGTCTGGATCCATTTGCTGAGTGGCCATATTACTTCAAGTGAAGGGCTTTTGGTGGTGTTGCATATAAATACAGCTGCAACTAACATTTATTTTCATTATGGATTTGTCTGTCACTCAACTTTACAATTTATTAAATAATTTAGTTTCTGAAATATTTTTGAGAAATGCCCATCACCATATCTCAGAGCCCAAAGTGACATCTTCAGATTGCTTGTTTAGTCTTACCAAAACTCAAAAACCAAATTATATTCAATTTATAATTATATAAAACAGAGAAAAACCTAACCTGCTAATCCTGACATTTGAGGAGCTGGAAACAGTAAATATGTGGCATTTTTGCTTGATAAATGACAGGTGCACTCCACCAAAGTTCAATTTACTCATCAGCATGAAGAGTACTACTCAGTTGTATAATGGCTTCTGTGGCACCAGAGGATCTTTCTGAAGTTATAAAAAATTATCTCAATTTCGGCTTGAGAGAAACCTGTTTTATAAAGTGGAGGTGTGGAGTTTGTAGTATGTGGGTGTTCATCAGGCAGGGAAGGGTCTAATGAAAGACAATATCAAGTTGAATTGTGGGAAATGTAGGATCCTGTTTTTTGGGCATGACTCATAGAGCCAAAGTTAAACTAGAACTTATGGTTCTGTTCCATAGGTAATAAAACCTGATTCAAAATCACACACTAAAAACTAAAACTCCAGCCTTGGAATAGCCTTTCTCAACAGTATGCCATGTACTCTGTATGTCTGGTTCAGGACTATAATAAAAAAAACAATCTAATAACGTAGTTTGTTAAACATTTTTATCAGCCTTAACTTAACACAATTTCCCATAAGCCCTAGACCATCGCAGGATAAACATCACGGTCGACGGAAGAAGGCTGAGTTGAGGGTCCACAGACATACAAGATGTACAGGACAGAACGGTGCAGACGTTTACATTTCTTTACAGAAAGTTTACAGCTAAAAGTTGAAAAAATTCCATTCCATTACAGATTTTTGGTGAATTCTATGGATATGGATGAAACCAAGTTATTATGACGTTAAGTACCTACACTGTTGAGCTTGAACTTTTTCACAGAGCTGTATTTTTTTGGATGCTCTCAAATAATTCCAGATTCAATACTTCATTGCCATGCAACATAGTCAATCAGGATTTGGTAATTGGTAATTGTTGTTTAACTTTGTTAAAATCATGTAGATTTTAACTTCTAAAGCAAGTGCTGTGGATGTTAATGTGTCTTACAATATAGCCTGGATGTGATGCCATGGCTTCGACTCTCTATACTAGGACTAAAAGTCAGGATATGTCTGCCTCTGCTGCTTCAAGTTATACCCACCCCACCAGAGCAGGTCAGCCACTAATCAGAAGATTGGTGGTCCAATCCCTGGCTCCTCCAGTTTGCATGTCAAAGTGTCTGTGGGAAAGATACTGAACCCCAAATTTTCCCCAGTGGTGTGTGAGCGTGATGCCTACCTGGCGCCTTACCCTCTACCATCAGTGTAAGAATATGTGTGAATAGGTGAATGTGACATGTAGTGCAAAATGCTTTGAGTGGTCAAAAGACTAGAAAAGCGCTATACAAATACAGAACATTTACTAAATAGCTGGCTCCTTTAAATGAATAATCAAGTGTTGCTGATAATTAACTTTCTGTTGATCAAAAAATAAATATATAAATAAATATATATGTATCATGCAAACCCTGACTGGAAAAACCATGTAAGATTGGTCTAAAATAGAAATGAACTCATCGTTACATAAATAAGTCAAACATCTAGTGTGTACATTACACAACAGCTGAACGTACAAAACATACTATAGCAATACTCAAATGTGCACTTAAATGATGGGGCTTCCAGTTACTGTAACTGAAAACTTAAAAAATACACACAGAGTGAAAAAGAAGCACCAGCCAACAATCCAATCACAACACATTTTGACTGCCGATCACAAGTTTCTCTACTCTACATGAACAGCAGGAGCCAAGTTGGCATTTAACCAAAATTCTGGACAATCCTTTGTATTCTCAAAGCTGATTTACCAGGCAAAATGGTTTTTGAATTTCAGAATCCACCAGCAGTTATTTTTTCTGCCTTTGCTGTCGAAGTGTCTGCTGGAGTTGAGTTTTTTGATTGAGATTTTCGCTGACAGTCACTGTTGATGATGACAATGATGACGATGGTGATCAGATGTTTGATGGTAATGAATAGGACGATGATTTGTATTGAGGGTTATGGTAATGTTGTCCATAGTGTTGGTGCCAATATATATACACAAACATATCCAAAAACAGTCACATTGACGTGTACGCTATTTATTATTGTTATTATGATGCCCTTATCTCTACTGCCTCGTGCATGTCTTTTCATTGTGTCTTACCTGTTGTCTGTGCAATATGTATGGGGACACTCAATTTCTATCCTGTGGGATTAATAAAGTATTTTGCCTTGTTTCATATCATATTCGTGTGATGCTAAAGCTATCATAGGTAGATTTGTGACATTTTTGAAAAGTTGACATTTTGTTTGATTTTGTTATGTCCACCGTGACCTATACCTCCATGGACTGTACACAGCCAAATAAAATAGACCTATTACATACCTGTCTAAGAGGAAGAGGGCCAATTCAGGACCGGTTTTGAATCCTTTCAAATCTCACAATTTTCTCAATCTGTTGAATGACAAGGTTGACTCATGCTTTCTCTATCACTGTCCCTTTTTCCTGCCCCAGTATCAGCCTTAACCATGTCAAAATGAAATTCTGCACTTCTTACTGCGAAACTTTGCCTGGGAGAATTTAACATAGGCTCTTCCGGTCTGCGTGGCGCACGCCGTAAATAGTTTTGTTTGATTTCACAGGGAATCAGACCCCATGTCTATAGAATACCTATAGAAAAATAGCCAATCTTTGTGATGATGGTCTCATTTGCTTATGCAGGTTATATAAAGGCATCAGTATTAACTCGAGACTGTTTCATAACCTGTTAAAAACTCCTTGTAGCTGCTTTAAACGCAAAGAAATGAAAGGTCTAATTTTGGATAAAGCTTGTGACTCACATTGGGAATTATTTGATTTTTAGAGCAAAGAAAAGTGAGTACAGTCTGATCTAATTTATGGGGTTAATGCTTGTCATAGTACATTATTTACTGTACATGAAGAATTTTATTGAGCTTTTATCTTTGGGAAAGATTGTTTAACGCTTAGAACAATCGACTGAAATGTCCAGCATTAAAGGAGCAACATAAATACAGTTTATGCAGAGGTTTTGTTGGAATATTACATTGCATGTGAGGAAACAGCAACAAACCCACAAAAGTCCTCAGAGAGATGGATGCAGATGGGGTGAAGATTAGCAGTATATTTACAGCATACATTTACGTGGATACTGCTTTTTACGTAGTATGCAGAAGTACTTTAAAGAATGTATCTCCAACATTAGATATTGGGCATTGGTTCAATTGATACTCCCACCCAAACATGACTGTTGGTATGAAAGGCACACTCACTGTTCAACATCAGCGTTATGTATTTTCTTGTAATTACTGAACTGCAATTTTTGAGAATATAAAGACGTGTATTTCAGTAATGAGAAATAAAATCACGTACAATTTTTTTACGTACGCCTGCATATGATGAGTTGGATTCATATATATATGGATTTTAGGGGGGGAAAAAAGTCAAATAAGAAGACAAACATTTCCTACCTAGATCAGGTGGGGCTTGCTTTGCTTTGTATCCAGACTTCTTGAGACAAGGTCTCTGGGTTTCCAGTCTATGTGACCCCACAGTAAGCTGATGCCAGCTAAGACTGGAGATGCATTTGCGGACTTCAGCCTGTATTCCACTGAGTCTTGATGTCTGTTTGAAAGTGCAGCAGCTCCGTAGTTTGTGTGTTACATTCCACCGAGTATTGACACTTGTTCTGAATCGATACTCCAAAAGTACACAGTGATATTAACATCTATAAATAACTGAGCGTGTTGGTGTATCTGCAAATGGCACCTGCCGATAAGTTTCATGACACACATGTGTTTGAAAAGCAGGTCCTCTGGAGGGTTTATAAGGCTGGGTTCAAATTCCAGACAGAGAAGTATTGCTCAGATAGTCAGCACTCAAATTAGCCTAGAAAAAAACAGAAACCAAGAGGACTCTAACTAAAGCAAAGCCAGTGAAATTGATTCCACTACAAAAACCCAGTACAGCAAAACACTTCCATTTTGCAATGTTGGCCTTAATTCAATCCATGACCTTTAAATATTTCATAGACAAATACGTATATGAATAAATGATAAATTGCCAGCCTCCACTACCAAGGCACCTGGAAACAGGGCTTCTTCAAGGTATCTGGATATATCTAAGAGTAAGTGAATTCTAAAGGTATAATAGTAAAAGAACTATAGTGATCTTATAATAAATTTGAAATACAATGCCATACAAATATCACAGAAAACTATAAACTATATATTTATATATATTATTTAAAGAAATATTGTAGTCTAGTAATATTTAAGATAGATAAAAATACCATCAAGTGCAATATGGTGACCAAAAACTCACTACTAAGTACCACAGACACACTAGAAGTCCCTATATAAAGATTACAGGAATATATTATTAGGATTTTTATCTTCAGTTAATCTGATTTATCAACTACAACACCTTAAACTATCAAGAAAATGTAACCATTACACAAAGGTAAACTCGTGTAAGTGGCCTTTAAGTGGGAGGATGTCCTTCCAAAGGGTCCTGAACAGGTAAATTAGCAACTGCAGGACTTTACTTCTCCAAAGTGCTGAATTTACCTTTAAGGTGACCCAAAAGTGCCACGTTGAAAAGTGTACAGGATGACAGCTATTAAGTAGGCCACTGTTCGTTATCTGGCATTTTCAGACTAATTAGTGAGAGGTAAAACGACAGAAAAACAAACACTCCCAAAGCCAGCTGAGTGTTATAATTTCACACTGAGGCACTGTTCATCTTCCCCCCGCCTCCCCCTGGCAACAGCAGGCTGCTTCTTGAGCACCGGTAGCAGCGGCTGTTCCGCGGCGGGCAGTCCGGCTGAGAGTTCCTCCTCCCCGGCCTCTCCTTGTCCTCTCTCCCCGGTGCCCTCCGCCCCGACCCTGCACTCGCAATTCCGATGACCGACGGAAGATCCGCTGAGGCCAATTTCTCTCATCTTTTAGATGGGAATGTTTCTGCGATGGTTTCCTTAGTGGGTGTCCGCCTTGTGCATGTTAAAAATGAACTTGTAAAGGGTGGATGGGAGAACGGTAAACGCGTTTCTGCTTTGGACTCAAGAGGAAACTGGTGTTTCATTGCAATCAAACGCTAGGTATGTACGCAGAGGGAAAAGCGCTGCGTGTATGAATGTGCATTCATGTCTGTGCACGTGCATGTGAGCGTGCGTATCCATGCCCATGTGTGCGTGAAGGAGCGGTGCGGTGCGCAATGGGTCCGCCTCTCTGTATGTGCGCCAACATAAAGGCGAAGAAGACGCGCTCCGCTCTATACTGCGCCTTTTTGTCCTGACCGGACCGTTCCAACGGGGCAGCCAGAGAGCAAGCAGGAGAAATTAAAACGGAAGCTTTAATTTCCAATGCAGGCGGAAATATGTGGACAAGCACCAAAACCACAGATCGTTGTGGGAAGAGAAAAAACGAAGTGAGCCGGTGGAGTGGCCAAGAAGCAAGTAAACGCCACAGAATAAAGTAGTCTAAAAACTGCAATGCCTAAAAACTGAACGTGTGCCAGTAGCTGACAGGCAGCACAAGAAAAAAACGAGGCGATAATGGCAACTTAGTCCCTTGTCTTTCTTCCCACCAAACGGCGGTTCATCCTCAAGTAATCCGCCTGGCAAGCGATGGATGTTTTACAGTCTCCTGTCTGCTGCCTGGACGGAGATAATCCTGCACAGGTGGACAGCAGTACAGTTTAGGGAGGGAAAAAGCAGTACTCCGATCCCCTGCGCTTCAATCTCTCTCTCTTTCCAGTAGTGTGTAAGAGAGAACGAGAGAGAGGAAGAGAGAGAGAGAGATGTTTAGAAGGGGTGGGGCTGGCTGGATCCCTACTGGGACGTGGAGAGATTTTAAGCCCTGCAAGAAGCCCTCTTCACTTTTTCTCCTCTGTCCGCTCACCCTCTCCATTTTCCCTTTGCCTCTCACCCCTTTCTGTTTACCTTTCACCTTCTACTGACACGCACATGTGCACACATAGCACAGTGTGAAGTTTAGAGCCAGGGGCAAATGTGTGGGAAGCATGCAAGCATGTTATTACTCAATCTACACACATCAACAAACCCAAAATGTACCACCTGCCCATGTCACTGCTACATATACACGCACACCCATAGGCAAATCATGACCAATTAAAATAAAAACAATTGAAAGATATTTTCTATACTCAAGCCTTGCATGATCCCTACTAATTTCCCACAAGCTCACATGCTTCTCCACAGAGATATATAAATACTGCTCAGAAATCCATATAGCAACCTGACAGCCAATACATCCAATTATGTAAATCAACCAAACACTTAATTCTACATCTCAGTGTTGGCTGTATCTGACTTTGTATCAACGATGCAAGTGACATCAAGCACTTTTACATTTCAGTCTTAAGGACATCACCATTGATTGGGCTTTCAGCAATGATAAGCAATCAGCACTTCCAGAGGGGTAAAGGGTATCTTAGATCTGTTTCCATGACAACTGTGGGTTTGAAGCAACTTTTTTAACCATCGTTGTATTATGACACTGTACTGTTGCTGTACTCAGCGCACCAGAGTCCTTTATCGCTGGTAAGATATAAAGATGGATAAAAAAATAATATGACCTTCCATGCAGGTAGTGGATATCTTCATTCATGCCTTTTGCACCTTAAGATGCCCTATCTGTGTAGTTTTATATCAAAGAAGAGATTCACATGAGGCTAAAAAGAACTCTGTTTTGCAGTTACTGTAAAAAGGTGGTTAAACTGACTTTACCTCGGTTTAACCTCCACCACATCCCTGCTCATGTCATCTTCAAATAGTTTCCAAACATCAGAGACTGCAGAGACAGGGTTTAGGGATTCCAACAAACATTTCAGCTACTTTACCCCCCACGGTTTTCTTTCTCTCCTCCTCTCCCGTTGTCTTTTCCTCTCCCTCCCTCTTTCTCTCTCTCTGAAGCTCTCATTCTTTCTCTCTCCAACATAGCCTGTCTGTCTGCTCTATAATTATTTCCATGGTTACCATTAAGGATGTGAAGCTAAGCCTGATGCACTATGGTAGTAATCTTTTCCTCTCCTCCGCCTGTTCCCTCTGTCCTCTCCCTCTCATCTGTCGCTTCTTCTTCTTCTTATTCTGCATTGCTACATGAGTCTCTGCAGCATTCTCTGACAAATTCCTTTCTAGCAATTTTCAGTTGCTACATGTGCAATCTGCTTAAAACCAACATTTAATTTGGAAGATTACAGAGCTCCAGTTACTGCACAAATGCATGCCCAGGTAATCCATATGTAAGCAAGTCATACAGTCAACCTGTCCCATAAGCAATAATCATATTGTCTTACACTGCTGTAGTTGTCAGTGTGCATGGTAAGACACTGCAAGAAGCTCGTAGATCAGCAGCCAAAGGTGCAGACAAACACCCACCCTGCTGAAGTGTTCTTGAGCCAAACATAGCGTAACAAAGTGGAAGGAATTATTATGGGCATTTTCTGCACATAGACAATGTGAGGTGACTGGCAGTTGGAGCCCTTCCAAGGCTTAGATGGCCATGAATCATCAGTACAAATGATGAGCAGCTGCGCTAGAAAATAACTTGTTTTGAGATAAAAAGTCACAGACACAGCACTGTATACATAAAAAGTTTACGTGAAATATGATTATTTGCATTTTTGCAGAGAGTTAGATGAGAAAATGTATGTTACTCTAATGTCTGTACGGGAAATATGAAGCTGCAGTCACTAGGTGTTAGCTTAGCTTAGCATAAAGACTGGCTATAAATAGCTAGCCTGGCTCTGCCGAACAAGAAACTAAACTTCTAAATTTCCCCTGCTTCAGGTTTCCCCTGCTTTGCAACCAAATGAGCTCTCCTTAACCTAAACCTACACTTAAAGCAATTAAATATTACGACTATGTTCAAAGGTTCATAATCTTGTTAAAATTATTCTTTAGTATAGAATTGAGCCCTCTCAGAGCAGCAGGGTGCTGCAATCTCTTTTGTGTATTTAAATGGAAATATCAGAACATTATGAACACACCATAAGAGACAATTTGCCTTGAGGTCTCTTGCTCTTTTGTAGACATTTTTGCTCTCTGCTCCCAAAGACCAAACTTATGCTTGCTGATGTTATGACTCCCTGGTGCATGGTCAGTACACATATTAATGCCATGATGTAGTCTAATTTGTTAGACTAATTTGGTTATCTGGATATGTGTGTGTGACAGTTGTATCTGTCTATTTCTATTGTTTGTGTTTAGAGTTTATAGTCTCTTGGCAGGTCACTCTTGAAAAAGAGATTTTAATCTCAATGAGACTACCTGGTTAATTAAATATTATATATTTGCTTACTAGAAGAAAAAAAACTATGGCTGAAAAAATTCCGCAAGAAAAAGGCATACATCATTTGTTGTAGACAATCTCTCAAACAATAGTTATCTACTTACAAGCATAGCCTCACTCCAAGGAAACCAGTGCTTTCGTCACAAGTTATATGACGTATTATGGAAAGGATTTCACACAGGTCATGTCTACCAGACCTCCCCCACCTCTACCCTGTCAGTGCAAACTTGACCGAGTGCTATCAGCTCCAACTAAAGTGGAACACCGTAGAGCGGACACCAACTTGTGTCAGCCTCCATGTTTCAGATGGATAGATAACGGGAGGCTCGGGCTGACAGCAGAGGAAGGAACCCAAAGAGTTGTAACAGGAAACACACTGTGACAGCCAGACCCCTGAAGAGCTGGAGGAGAAAACGGAAAGCTGGGATGGGGCCGGGTGTTGCATTGTAAGAAGTGCCACAGAGAAAGTCTTGTATTTTGTGACGGGATGATGGATGGTTGAACAAGGACGACAGGACTAGACATGTGCATACTGCCACCTGACTGGGCCTAATGCCAAGGCAATGAGACAATTAGGTGTAGAGGATGCCAGTGTGGAACGGGCTGGCATGTGAACATGGGTATACTTTTTTCAGGCCAGTAGGGACACTCTAATCGATAAGGCAGCAATCATAGTTAGACAGTATTTTGCTGAGCAGGAAAGACCATACAGCTAAGGGCAAATAAATAAATGTCTTTCAGACAGTGTTTTCAGTGCACATTCCATCATGGCTGCCCATACTCCACCACACTTGCATCAGGGGAGCTTCTTGTTGCTGTCCAGTTTGCAGGGACATGCTGCTGGCTGCAGTCGGACCTGAGACATAGTCAGGCAGATAATATGGTTAGTATTTTAATGCCACACATTGTGCACGCTACATGCAACACACTGCTTCAAATGTCTGCAGTTATGGACCAGTTTTAGCCATCGTCAGGATCACATCAACAATAGTCACTGTTTTTCATTATTTAGCCCTGAATTTCATATTCTTCCACTGCCATTCTGCAGATTCAAATCATAGCATTTCCAAATAAAAGCCCACATTTTTAACCTTTAAAATACTGCCACCTGCCAATGGTGCACTGACCACCCACACAATCACATCTCTGCAGCTCTTGTTTTCTGCAATCCGGTTATTGCAAAGTAATTTGTGAATCATCAATGCCTCGCCAACTACTGCTGTGCCAGGAGATGTGGAAGGATTTGAAGAGTTGACTATCAAATCGAACAATACCGAGTTGATCCTCAGGTACGTCCTAGTGGGAAGTAATATTTCCAAGTTATCATGGAGAAAACAAGTTCCTAAAGGAAGTGATATAATTCTACTTGACATAGAGGGTTGTGTAGACATCATCAGTTTAAATGTTATTTGCTGCTTTCACAATAAACCTTAAGACTTGTATGTTTCTGTCAGTAAAGTCATACTTGATGCATGCTTGACTGGCTGTTCTAGCCATCTTTCTTTTTTCTGTAATGATAATGTGTTAACAAGTTCATGGAGGCCATAAGGGTGTATTTTGAGAAAAGCGAGTCAAACTTGACCATGTCCTGAGCGCAACCAAGCTCTTACTTATGGCCACTTAGCTAAGTTGAGGATTAATAGGAAGACTATTAGATTAATTGGTTTCTTCAATATATCAAGCTCATTTCTAGCTCTATAGGCTATTTTTATTCTGGGATTCCACTAGAGTAGCTTTGCATGATTCACAGTTTAAAATCCCTTTTTATCTTATATTGGCCTTTTGTGCAGCCTCTCAGTTATTCCTCTGTCTGAAGCAATCCATTTTAGCTCCTGTCTCTTTGAGGCCCACCTTTCTAAAAGCCCACTGTCCTAGGATTGGCCAACTTTCTGGAAGCCTGCCGAGGGGCTTGTGAGCCGCTATAACCATAGACTGTATAAAACATAGACATAGTGTCAATGACATCAACCAAAGGTTTCTGAAGAGCCGTTATGAAGCTCACTGTGGGTGGGTCCAGCCGTCGCCATCTTGGCAGTGCCTGACTTTGGCTAAACCAAAAATGGCTGAATGAAGCTTGGTTGCTAAACCACCTACCCACTCGAGAGGGCACTGACCAGTCACTCAAAGTGGTCTTAATATAATTTAAATAGGTGAGTTAAATAAAAATTCACCCCTCACATAGCTGTCATGATGGGGGAAATTAGCTATAAAGACCAAAACAAAGGTTATGATCTGATTCAGCCAGACCCAAACACCCAGACTGTCCTGATCCCTCACAGGGATGTCTGGCACAGTCAGTGTGAAAAGTCCTTCCTGGCAACCGGTAGCCTATGGTAGACAACAGACTCTCTCTTCACAGATCCTGGGTCATACCAGCGAGCACGGATCCTGAGAAGGAGGCCGACACATCCAAGGTCCCTTCAGCAAGTGTTCCTCTTCTGCCACCACACACATACACGCTATGCCTACACATGCGTACTGATGACCCAGAGTTAGGGTTACAATTTTGGATTTATTCACGCACTTTAAAAACATTTATTGAAAGTTTTTTTCTTTTTACACACTTATTTACAGCATTAAATGTTGAAATGTTTATTGTAATAGGCTGTATATTAAGTTGGTGGGAGAAAACTGGTAGTTCTATGTAAAATCAGACGTTGAGCACCCCCATATTGCGAAGATTCGACTGCAGAGACAGGGATTCGCCATTCGAGGCATCGGATCTACTTGGGGTCAGCCCTATTATACACCCAGTGCTGTGAGCACATACTGCCTTATCAGGGCTTGACATTTAACACCCGCCAACCCACAAATGCGGGTGGATTTCGGCCATGGCGGGTAACACAGTAACTCCCACTAGCCACTTTGGCGTGTTGAAAAATTGTAGTCTTGTCAAAAGACATTTTAAATAACAAATGTATTGTTATGTGACACTACGACACTGCAACTCCCATGAGTACTACCTGCACATACTGTTTGCTCATTGGTCCATTCGTGAAGCCTGTTTTCTTGACCAACAACAATGTATACAAGATGCTGTGAAAAATAAACTCGCAGACTGGCTGTCGGACTGAGGGCTGTTTTAGCCTGCAGTTAATTATCAACTTAACCAGCGGCAGTGATGATATAGTGATCTTTTTTAATAGCAGGAAAATCCAGACCACAGGCGCTTTACGTGGGAGCCAGTGGGAGCTCAGTTCCCCTAAGGAGGGTCTGAGCTCTCACGGAAGCAGTAAACTCATGTATCTGTGGGGGTCACTAATTCATTAATCAACAACCATTATTTTGAATCACAAATAATGTAGCCTATTTTTCATTGTAATTAGTACCTACTATTATTTATATAATAGAGGGAAATGTTGAATCACCTAATAACCAGAAATGCAGACGCAAAACAAACAATCCAAAAGTGCACAAAAATGAGGCCTACAGTACATAAAGTTTTAATCCTGTTGCCTTAATTGTGGATTTTTACTTAGATAAAAATAATTTATTCTTTGCTTTTGTTTCTACTCTGTAGTACAGTATTTACAGCTGTTAGAAATAAACAGTGTTTCTGAAAAAAAAAGTCAGTTTAGTTTTTATCTTTTACAACCATGCAGCACTTTTAGTATATACAATTATACAACTATTCTTTTATGTGTTTATCTTAGTACATTACATGTTTTCAAAAAAAGGAGCTTTACACACAACCTTATCAGAGCTAATGATAATATTAGTACATTTTAGCACGCCATTGTCAACTTTAATCAAATAAAACGTAATTTTCCAACAACACAAACATGGCCACATTGACTAGTGAGCAAAAATGTTAATGTCAATCCCTGTGCCTTATCCTCTTGATGGTGTGCTTGATGGCATATGGCAGCTATAGAATAGTAGTAGTATAGCACTGAGTGGTTGAAAAATGGAGACAGACTAACACAGACTAAATGAGCGTGTATAGTTTGTGTGGTGTGCTGTGATTGGAGAAGATCATGATCAGATGACATTATAACGACATCCATCAATCTGACGCCAGCTCTGCACATAAGCTGGAAACTTAGTACTCAGAGCAGTCTGAAGCCTGAGCTTTTTGCTCACACGTATTACTGTCACATATGTTTAACAATTTAAAAAAAATCTTTTGCCATGTGTAATATGAACATCCACCATTGTAACATTATATATATATGACAGAAAATAACATAAAACATCTTATCTGATCACATGACATTAAAGTGAAAGGACAATGAGATTTTTAGGAAGTTTGTTCGCTCCAAGAAAACTTACAAAGAATGTTCATTGAGAGGTGTGAAGCGCAAACAATACATTCTTGGATTTGATATTTCTTAAAGACACACACACACACACACACAGCTTCTAAGCACCGACATATTTTAAACCTGCACACCACCATGAACATATTGCGGGCTTTGTCACATCCACCTACACACATATACGTATTGGAAACGTATTCACTGACACCACAACACTGCCAGGGAAGAAAAGGAAGATACAAACAGGCGATGCATATGGAAATATTTCACATCAGGTAGGTACATATGGCTGATATACTAGAAGCAAAGGGGCCTGTAGGAATGAGCACTAAACTTGGGTTTCCGTGTTGAAAAGAGAGGGTGAGCAAACACACACACATACATACACAGAGCCACATCTTACTCCAGGGTGAAGAAGACTGTTTGCATCAGCATAGAACAACACAGAGCCTTGAGGTGACAGTGAGACACAGAGCTGGTGTTGGCCTGACAACACCAGCTTCCTCTCTGCCTCTCTTACTCTCTGTCTCACAATTGTCACTCTCTCTTTCTTTCTCCCTTTTAATTTCTGCTTTTCTTCTTCCTCTAGCTCCTCCCCAGTCTTTCTCTTCCTAAGCTGCATTACACTCCCGTGTGCAGATATTCAATTAAAAGGCTTTTGAGTACAAAATGGAAAGACTAATCGTAGCACATATATACACACACCAGGGAAGAGAGTGAAAGGGACATGCAGACTAATATCACACACCAGTAGGTGCAATGGGATTGAGAGATCTTGAGATATTCGTTATTGAGATACAATTGATTTATGCAAGCTGCAGATTTTATCAAGCTCATTCCACAGAGGTGTCTTTTTCTTAATTAGTTATATAGTGAACACAAAGAATGCCACTTGCAAAGGGATTGTTTTATTTTTCCAGTGACAAAGCAAAGCCTTAAATCTACTCCTAAATCAAACAAAGAATAAATGGCATCGACATACTGTTGTTGAAAATGTGACATTTATTATATCAGGATCGAGTTACACTGGAATCAGGGATGAATCAAAATAACATTTATCTTTGATAATCTGAAGGCAAGCTTGAGATCAACTTGACTTCCGGAGCTGCACAGTGGCGACGGATGCATGCGGCACAACAGATATGTTTGTAGATCATATTTATCTCTCATTAATTTACTGTAATCTTGCAAAGCCCACTAACACCCTCTCTTTTTAGGACATGACTTTGTTTTTCTCCAACAATTTTAAGAAAATAAGAGGGCTCATTCTCTTGTAGTGCCTACTCCTCTTGTAGAGACAATCTTAGTTTTTCTACTTTGGAATCAGAAGTTGACCATGTCTCTGGCAGACCGCGCTAGTATTGACCTCACAGTTGTACCGTTCATTCTGCAGAGTTAGGCTACGGTCTATAGAGCAGCAAAGGCCAGGTGTTACCTAGCAGCCGCCTCCTTTTTGTTCTCAGGGAAAAATACATGGTGATCAGTTTAAAGGTGCTACCAGCAACGTTTTGTGTTTCCTAAATAATTAAAAGTGCAATGAACAACCTCTATTTGACCCAGAATGATGATATGACGAGAATCATAATTTATCTGCCGGAGTTTGATAAGGTAATTGATCAATACATTGTGAATTCACAGTGCACACACAAGGTGCAGGTACATAAAAGCAATGCGTGTCCATTGAAAAATCAGGTCACAAAACTCTTTTAGCTACAGTGGGGATATGGGACAAAAGCATATAGGAACACAATGGAGACAATTTCTGCAACACAGTTTGTATTAGTCTGCCGATCCACCAGAATAGCATAAATTGTTTTTATGTGTGTAGTCATACATGGCTTTTTATCAGATGAAAACTCTTTTCCGAAAGAAGTAAACTTTCCTTTACTATGTCCAGCTGTTCATTCCTATCTCTGCAGGCTGCAAACATCTGTTTTGATTAAGAATGATTAATCTGAGCAGTTGATTTGCCTGCAAGGAAAATATAAAATTCTAGCTGAGCTAATGCATGACACAGCTTTCTTAATTCCTCCCTCTCGTCCCATTCACTTTTTCATTCATAAAAGATCACTTCCAAATTTACTACCACCGTAGGGCATGATTTGTGATGCGACTGATTAACGTCTCACTCTGTGAGTTTATAATATGCCTCAATGTAAAACTGGTATGAGAGTTAGAACCAATCAAACAACAAGAGTGTTGAATTTGTGTTCCGGTCGTCCTGACAATGCAGACTCAAAGATTTCAATTCGACTGACAAAAATTGTGATGGAGTCAAGTCAACTCTTATTTGGAGAAGAAGGAAACTCAGGATGTCTTACATCACGTGACTTAAGGTCACTGTACTTATACAGTCACACAGTATATGTCGTTTTGAGAACCATTCATATATGTCATTTTTGGATGCATTGACAAACAAACTGTTAATATCTAAATATTGCCTCTTGGTCCACAATATTTATCCTTTTGCTATGCCATAGAGTCTGCAGTGTATCCCATACAAGGTCATTCTTTACTGGACTAAATATGTATAGCCAGCCTCCTGGATGTTAGACTATAATGTATAAGTCACGTTGGGATCTGGAGGGCACATGTATTGCATTCTAAGCGGAGACAGTACCTTTAAGAATAAAGACTTACCCCAAACATCTCATTTCTCTTAGCCTTGGCTCCTTGGTAACAGACACTGCTATCAGTGCGGCTGTCTGGTTACTGAGAGAAAGAGAAACAGCAGCAAGAACTACTACCAGGGAGATAGAGGTCGCCCTACTTCTGGATCTGTCTGAGACACTGAGTGTGACATGTATATGACCCATACCTCATCTGTTACTAACATAACTCCCCTAATGAAAATTCCCTCCCAGCCATGATTACTTTTTCATATAAATCAGCCACTTAAGCCACTTTCACACTGTAAAACATCATACAGGAATTTAGTGGAATCAAATAATCTTTTGTCATTCATGTACGTTTTATTAATTTCAAGTTAATTCAACTTAATATTTCTTTCAGACCATTTTAGAACTTGTAAACATGAGTTCTTCTGACTTGATGTCTTTTGACTATCTCAATTCAGATATTTAGTACACTGCAAACACTATGTACCTATATGCTTAGTGTGTGAATTTCAACAGGGTAGTGTCGAACACGGCTGCTGTTGCATTTCAAAAATGACGATCGCAATTTTTGACCGCTTCTTCTTCTTAATGGTGAATTGCAATCTGACAAAGCTTTACCACCAAATTAACCCAATGAACATATGGCTTCTATCCAACAAGAGTAGGGATGGGGATCGAGACCCGGTTCCAAAAGGACCCGGTTCCAAAATTTCTCAAAACCCAAAAGGTTCAAGCTTATCGAGACTTGCGGGTCCTATGATGTAACGTTAAGTCTCGAGCATCAATTCGGTTTTATTTTGCAACGCAATTGATAAGAAAATCATCAGGCTGCAGTCTTTGCCTGCTGTCTGTCGGCTCCTACACACACACACACACACACACACGCACGCTCGCAGCGGCAGCAGAGCAAGAGGCTGCACCGTCGCGGTGAGGGTGAAGTTAGCTCCAAACTACTGTAACGTTAGTTGATGACAGCTACGCTTGTTACTGTAAGTATGTGCAATATAAGCTTTGCAAGTAAAAAGACAATACTTTATCAATACACCTGTCTGTAAGGAAACGTGCCCTCAGTATCTCATCCTGTATGTTTAGAAAGCTGTCTGTCTGGAGCACAGACTGGTCTGTAGTCTTAAAAACTCAGCTGCTGGCTGAGACAAACCAGCCGCTCCTCCTTCTACCTGGTAACGTTACCTGCAGCCAGCGAGAGAGGAGGAGGGACTGATACACACTGATGTTATTCTTTCTAAACGTCACTCACTTGGGATGTCAGTTATTGAGTTACTTTGCTGTTATAAACATTAATGTTGCTGCTCTAGAAACAACATTTAGCTGTATTTAAAATATTAAATTAAAAACAACCAGGCAGTTAATATGTACACTTCAATATATGTTTATATATCACAAGTGATATGTCATCTCAATATACGTTATCGCACGTTGAATATTTTCCTCATACCATGCAGGCCTACCTCATGCCTGCATGTTGGGTCTGGTCTTACCAAATAACCATCACTAAATAGTAAAAGTATTAATAGTGGTATCGATGAAGAATCGGATGGTTAAGCAGCCTCAATAAGGGTATCAATATCAATAAAAATTAAACGATCCCCATCCCTAGACAAGAGTATAGTGGTACTATACTATAGTATATTATATAGCGGTAAGTGGGGTGAAAAAACTAGGGCTGTAATAGTCGACTATACCGAAGAGTAGAGAAGAGAAGAGTCTGGTAATGGCATAAAAAAATGCAAAATAAAACGTCAAACTCCATTCGGGAGCTGCACCTTGTCACCTGGACGAATGTATCGGGATTGTTGCAACACAGACTTTTTCTGTTGTAACACAGGAGTCCCTTACCGAGGGCCATTGACAAACAAACTGTTAATTTCTGAATCCCTTACTGTTCTGCTGCTAATTTTAGCATTAGCTCAGTTATCAGTCCTATTAGCTAATTCTGAAAATATATATTTAAGATATATATATATATATATATTTTTTTTTTTATCATAAAAGTGCGACTACTAGTCAACCAGGAAAATATTTAGTCAGGGTAAGCCCCCCTCAAAAAACACGTTTAACTTAGTGTGTTCAACAAAGCAACAGCCTCCCCTTGCCTCTATAGCGAAGATGGCAATAGCTGAGTGTGAGAAGCGTTCCACACTCAACTTTTTGTGAGTGTGAACACACTTACGCACTTAAAATAGCAAGTGTAAGTATGGAAGATGCAAACTGAGACACAGCACAGCTGATTAAGCTTAACATCTGAAGTTAAACTAGTTTTCTCTAGTTAAAAAAACATTGAACTACTAGTCAACTTAGGTTCAGTTAACTTAAGGCAGAAGGGAATTCATGTTAAACCAGCTTAAAGTGTTTTAAAATACACCACATCTGCAGGTTGTGTGTGTGTACATGTATGTGTGAGTGCTTTTACTTCTAGTAACCTCCCCCATCATTGTTCTTCTTTTGAACAAGAACTTACTAAATTTAAAACTCTCCCTCAACAGCATCCGTCAGTGAAGCTTTGAGCTGTGCAATTATTTCATCTACATCACTTTATTGCATTGTAATTAAACAACAAAGTTTCCTTTGATGACAGGCTGACAACAATTTTCAATATCAAACAAAAATAAATGTATAAATAATGTTAGACCTGGTTTTCAGTATAAGCAATTGTTGGAGGTTTTGAACACTATGTGGGGTAACATGGAGTAAGACGCCCCCCACGGTAACTCTAACAAAAAACACAAAATGTCACAATTTATTTTTCTCAACATTTCTTCTGGCTGCCCCTAGTCTCACTGAACTAAAAATGTCCTCTGTTTAGGAAGTTATTTGATCAAAGCCATTTTGACCCAAGTTGATCTAATTTTTTAGTCATTTAAAATAAGCTGTACAGTTTTTAAATTGTGTTCAATTTTATATATATGTATACTTCCATTAAGGGGAGCCTTAAGATAAGTTATGCATTTGTTTAGAGAGAAAATAGACACTGAGCTTAGGGGGGGGGGTCTTTCCCAATTGGGGGGGGGGGGGGGGGGGGGGGGGGGCTCAAACTTTTGAATTGCTTTGCTGTGAAAATGGTCCAAATTAAGATCTACAGTAACACCATTTACACAGTATCTTTCTGTCACAGAGCCGGCACAGATGTCTCTACTCACAATATCTCTAAGGTGAGTGTAACTGCTGTCTCAATGCTGATCACCTTGTCCAGGACATTTTTCTACAGCTTCCTCAAGTCTATTTTTACTCTTTTGTCAAGGCGGATGTATTGCCAACTCGCCAGCAGCTCTGTCAAGGTTGTTGCACCTTGATTTTCTTGTGCATCTCTAGATGTACTTCTTTGTACCACCACAGTGCTAATATTGCAGCTGTTAGTAAGCTATTCATAATTCACACCTGGGTGGCTGATGCATCGCTGAGAGCTGGTGGGAAGCTAAAGCTTGAATCAGTGCTTTGGGCTTGTGTATGGAGGGTTGTTGGTTTGTTTGGAGCCTGGGGAGGCTAGAGGACAGAAATACATAAATGAAAGCTATGTTTTAAAACCATTTTTTCTGGATGAGTCTCCAGTGCTTCTCTGTTTGAAATGTGTTCATTTTGGACCACACTGATCAACTGTATACAGAAACTGATGTTTGATGCACAAGTGTTCAGTTTTCTACATCAAACATACAAGATGGGTTTTCTCACACAAGAAGGCAGACCTCTCTCATCTTTAGCCAATAGAGCCAATGTTCTACTTACTGCTTGGGTCCAGACTTAAATATCTCAACAGCTATTGGTTGGATTGGTACATGTAGTCACGGTTCTCAGCTAGCTCCTTATTAAGTCAGCCGTTTCATTGGCCATTACATTAGGCTATTGTTTTTACCTTTTAACAGGAATAAAAGAGTTTCATAACTAATTCGATCATGGATCTTTTTGTTGAGCTGGTGAAATTAGGCTATTTAGCTAATACATAGCCCTCCTCTTGTGGCTCTTCAATCACCATTTAAGGTCCATGAGGAGAAACACTTTCTTTTGCACTCCATTGCTTTCTAGACATGCAACACGCATCAAAACAGCTCATCATCAGATCTTACCTAGTGGTAATTTATCCAAATCAGAGAAACTCTGACAGGGCTAATTTACATCTTCAGTCCTATGAAAAATATATATATGAAAAATTGCGGTGATACAAAATGTTGCATCCCTGTTGGAAAGTTTAGTAAATATATCCCATTGTCTTGTTGGGTAATTTTAGTGCAAGTACACTAATTTAAGCTCAGACTTTTGTCTGGTGCACACATTATAGAACTGTGAACAAACTAGTTAACACCTTTCCCTCATGTTGCGAAAATGAGAAATACCATAAAACTTTGATTAATAGCCTGGGCGTCCATATGGGACAGGCCTTTAATTCCTTTTGCACAAAACTGAAAACACTATCAAACAGTTATTTATTTCAAACAGAATAATACTTTATTATTATTATTATTATTAAGATTATCAAATAATATCAAATACACGTCATTCATTTGATCTAGCTCCGACAGACGGCTAATGCGCTTTTATTTTGAAGTAACATCACTACAACAACAGGGTGCAGGATGAGAGAAGTTAGCAGACAGAGAGCGATGGACTTCACATGACAGGATTCATAACTTGGATTAATTTTTATGAAAAGCCGTTTGGATTCTTTTGATGTGTGGACCCTTACAGACTAAAGGAATATAAATAATCAAGGAAGGGACACATTCGGGCTTAACGAGTGGACTTAACAAGCACTTCTAAGGTAACGGCAGTCATAATTTTTTTCCTTTCCTCTCTTGTACCAGGCAGGTTACACCGGTAAATCTATAAGAATTAGACTTTGGGGCTTGTTGTTTCCCTTAAATGAACTGAACTATTGAATTGTGGAGAATCTAACCGATCTAACGATGTGTAACATGTCCATACGGACATATTGATAATACATTTAAACATTAATATTTGTATTTACAATTTAAGCAGCTTAGAAGCCACTAAAGCAGGCAACCCCGTGGGGTTTAAGAGGTTTTATACATCCAAAGAACTTCTATAAAAACTAGACCAGGAGTTAAATTGAGGCAGGCGTTTATTTGCAAAAATGTGTTCCCACACCAGGCCAGTAAACGGGATAGGCGGCTATTTGGGACTCGGCTATTAATTGAAGATTTAAAGTATATAAAAAATTGTTTGTTTAGTTTAATATTTTGAAAGCAGATGGGTGTTGCATTAGGCATTTGATGAGGAACATTATAGATATTCTGATTAAAAATATAGTGAACATGTTAACATGGTTGCTAATGTTGGTAATATGCATATCCAGCATCAGTCGATACACATTTTAGACCTGTTCATGTTTTTTTTATGCAAAGCACGTCTTAGATCTCTAACTAATAATATGCAAACACGCGCTTTATAGGTGTGAATTTGTGGAAAAGCTAGAAAACTTAGGTAAAATGTACAGCAGTGAATGAGAGATGCTCCCACCTGCAGCTACTACTGAGATGAGCCTGAACATACCACTTCACCCCAAAACTCTGCCTGAAGAGCCCAATAGTAAGCTCTGGTTGTTCTGGACATCTGCCAGGTGTGAATGTTTGTAACTCAGTGTGAGGCAGGGTGTCACCGAACAGATGCACTCAGCTAAAACTGAAAAAGAAGAAAACCGCAGTGAGAAAACGACTGCAATCTTGTCTGGAGGTGATACTGCTGAGTGTTTGATGCTAACCAGTTTCATTGCTGGGGGAGTATAAACTTATGAAACAGTTGCATGAAGTGGTTTATTTCCCAGAAGAATATATGCCGATGTGCCAAATCTACACAAAAAGACTCCAACAATTGAGAAATGAGCTGATGTGGTTTGATTTGGCGTGCAGACATGACCGTCCGTCTTTCTGTGTATGATTTAATGTATGTCTACGTCAACATAACTGGAAGTGTCATGAAGACATTGAAGAATTGTAAGAATACTGTGTTTGGTAACTCTACATTAGCTAATTCTGATTTATTACAACAATGAAGTGTGACAAGAACAGAAACACAAGCAGTTAGAAGTTCTGACAGGTTGTAAACAAAACTAAACCGATTTTTTAAATGACTTTGAATCTAAAACCGAAAGTAAAGTCAAAGTCCTCCATTAAGTTCGGGCAAAATATATTGCCTTTTTTCTTTCAAATAGATTTGTTGTCTTACATGCTCACGTTTCTTGCCCAGTCTGACTTCCTTGACTTTTAGCCAATGTCAACACATTCCCAGATCTCAGCAATTACCAATAGGACTGAAACTAGGGAAAGATCAAAGTTGTAAAAGTTGGGAAAACAACAGACTTTTATTAACGGACACACTGTGAGCTACATGTACATTTACTGCCAAACTGACAACTTAATCGCTCACCTTTACCGTCACTTTCTAACGCTCTCTCTCTCATTCACTCACTCGCTATGAACACACACTGACACTGCCCTTAAAGACCTGTTAACGCTGTTCTTCTAACAGCGCCTGTCACGTAGACTCCTTTGATGAATGAGAAAAGGAAGCTAGCCCAGCGTTGAGTGTTGCCGTGCTCGTACAGTGTGCCAGTGAAAATCAGCCGTCAACGAACAAACAGCGCTACAGAGCGCATTTTGTCATCACGGCGTTCTTCTTCTGCTTGTGTAATTCTGGTAGTGTAGACGCCCGTCACTACATTGAATACGTCCATACAAAGAAGAAGAAGAGGGAATAATAATAATAATAATAGTAATCTACAGTCTCTGAGTAGTCTTCTGGTTTATTAGAATTAATAAGAAGAGAAGTGACATTTGGACAAATGAAGGAGCATACGTGCTATTTAGCACAAGAGCCGACAGCCAGACGGAGTCGGGACAGACAGCTGATGGCAGAAATCACGGATTTTGTGGATTTTCTCAGATGGAAGGCTATAACGTTAATGTGGGACAGATGTTTTCAAATCGGAGCAGAAGTTGTCTGTTTTCTGCTGGACAGGTAATTAACTTTGTTTGTCAGACTTTAGCGATGCAAATGCAAACTGTTGTTTGATAGCTTTAGCTATTAGCTGGCACGTGACATGTTTCCCCTGTCAGTGGTGTGAAATATGGATTAATTTCATGTCGCCTACTTATTCTCCAGCCTGTGGTTTGGCTTTGCCGGTTACGTTAGCGAGACAATTGGCTGATCAGTAACGTTAATTGGCAATAAAACCGTAACGTTATCTTAGAGCATGGAATCATCAGCCAGCTAAACCTTTACTGACTGGTAGAAAAACATTTATTGTTAGTTGATTGGTTTATTCTCCAGCGCTGTGCTTTGGCTTGTGGTGTTATGTTAGTTGGATTCATTTCATGTAGTTACTCTCTCTCTCTCCAGCGCTCTGTTTTTGGCTTTGTTTGTTATGTTCGTGAGAATCAGCTGATCGCTAATTGGCATTAAAATGGCAGCTTCCAGCATCGGAGCTCAGATCAGCCAGCTAAACTTTTACTGCGCTGGTAGAAAAATATGTAGGTGGATTGTAACTTCATGAAGTTCTTCTCCAGCGCTCTGTTATGGCTTTGTTACGTGGACAGAAACTTAACATTTTACTGCCCTGGTGGAAAACATGTATTTCTTTTTACTACTAATGGTGATATATAACAAGACCTGTGCTTGTGACCAATAATGAATACTTTCTGAATTTGCATTAAAAAAACTTTATTGGATATTGCTTCCCACTGTGCACACAAATATGTCATTTTTACTTTAACATGCTAAATGGCCCATTAAAAACGTTGCACCGTTTTACCACAAGCTGAAATAATGTCTGTCAGTACTACTTTGTGTTTCTGTTGTATTTCCAAAAATTAAGAAGACATTTTGGTAATATTTGCATGCTTGTCTAATTAAGCAAAGCGAGAGGAGCCTTGATCGTCCCCAGCCAATGCCTTTGTAAACGTCATGTATTATGTGGTTTATAATGGGCTGTGGTGCAGAAACAGTGAGGCTTACATTGTCCTGGTATCTGTCAGTGGTCACACTGGATGCACTAGATGTGATAGTTTTTGTGCAATTCGCAACCCTCACCACTAGATGTCACTAGAACTTACACACTGAACCTTTAATGATCATGTATGATGATCATGTAATGATCATGACTATGTAAATCTTTACTCGGGGACACCCCTAGTGGACATACTTTTTTCATTCTGTGTTTTCGCTGTGCTACACTCAATAATAACCTCTGGATGACAAGTACCCCAGGTTTAGGGTACACTAGTGTAGATCATGAGAATCCCATTGATCATTGAGCTTTCAGATCATACTGTGAAGATCAATGAGCAAGGTCTTGTGATGACACTGTCAGCGTCTCTCAGTGCCAAAGCCATCAAGACACATTCCTGGAACGTACTATATACAGAAAACCAGTGAATGCAAATGGTATATGCAGCCTAAATATATCAAACACTTAGGGATATACTATAATATATATACGGATATAATATATCAAACACTTAGGGAAAACACGTTGACTGGTCTGAAATCTGTTGCGAACACCTTGAAGAGGAGCAGCATTTGGTGAGTGAACCTTTCACAGAGGTTTTAAATCCTCTCATCGTTCCATGGCAGATAGAAGCAGTCCCCATGGACCAGAGAGTCGACAGGATGCTCTGAGCGTGTGTGTGTGTGTGTAAGTTGACTACCATACCTGAAGACTAAGAACTACAGTGTGAGAGCCTCGTGTGTGCTGAGCTGGTGGCCAGCTGTCACTCAAGCCGAGGAAGGGCTTGCTTGCTTTCTCTCGCTATTTTTCACTTTATTCATGTTGTGCAAGGTATGATAATATAGCTGTCCGTTATGTCACACCATCCCACGGGGTATATCACTCATGAAGACATTTCATGTTATATAATCATACAATTTACATATCATTTTACATAAAAGTCTTGCATGGGGTTGTTAAGAGTGCCCTGCCATATTATCTCAAAATGCCAGCTGTGAGCAAACACATTCAAGAAAGAAGTGAAGGAGATCTGATTGTCAGTCAGGTGGTGAAGTTTCATTCTGAAATTTCAGTCTTCTTCTTTAGCTATTTTCTAATGTCAGACAAACCTGATATCACTCCATTTGACTGACTGTAACCACCCACCCAAACACTGGAGGAGGACTGATATCTCTGGTCTACCCGACTCTCTCATCTCAACCAAGAAGGACCTTGAATGTTCGAATGCGAAGCTCTGCCCCCGCAATCTTGTTTAACTGTATTCGATTCTGAGTTTTAGGCTTTGATGCTCAGGTGAATAAAGCTGCTCTGTAATGTTTTTCACAACTCAGAAATACATCTAAAGTAATGTGTTATTTATCCTCTGCAGACCTGGAAAAGGTTCTCCATGGCTTTACTTCCACTTGAATAGACTACAACTTTCATACAGTAACTGTGACATCAGTCAACAAGTCACTCCTGGTTACATTTAGCTAGTTAGACAGATTTAATTCAGATCAGTCAGCATCAGCTGAGTGTGAGTGTCAGCTCAGGTCTTATTTCCTTTGTTTATACAGTGAAAAACAAGACTAAGATTACTTCAGCTGAGAGGTGCTTTGAGCCAGAATGCTAAGAAGGTATAAAGTTGCAGCTTTGGCTGATGGGACAGTTTTGCAGTTATTTGGTCATAAACCAAAGTTTGCGACAAAGCGGAATTTTGACTTGATGATGGCACAAGAGGAAAATAAATTGTATTGTATTGTTATTATAATAATATTATTAGAATTCATACTTAATTGGAAGATGAATGTCTGAACCATTTAATGGCAATCCATCCAATAGTTATTGGGACATTTTACACAAAACCACAAATTCCAACCTCATGGTGGCATTCGAGGTAAAGTAAGAGGATTATCCTCTGTGGACCATGTACAAAATGTCATGGCAATCCATTCAACTTGTTGAGATATTTCAATTTGGAAGTGTCAGACCAACATAGCTATCCACCAAAGCAATTATTTCCCACATTGATCAGTGTGGTCTTTGTGCTTTATCAAGCACCCTATGGAGCATTTGCAATTACATGAAAGTTCCAGCAAGGCAATGCCACATTTGTGGTGTACTTTTAAGATGTTTGGCTAATCAGGTGGTTATAAGGATTACATCATTCACCAGTTCAATCTGAGCCATAATGAAAAGCTTCTGATTATTTATTATTATTTGGCTGGTCATAATACCAAAATGAAACCTTCAGGCATTTTCCAAATCTGTTTTGAAATGTTACGCTCTGTACAAATGGTTCAAAGATATTTAACTGTTATCTGATGAGCCTTCAATTTGGTTTAACCCTGGTTAAACACTTTTAATTTGGGGGTAAATTCTAACAAGTTCCAAGAACAAACTCTCTATGATTTCCAGTATGATAATGAGTCATTGTTGGCATAAGATAAAATATGCAAAGTAAATTATTCAGTACATATAAAATAGTTTAGCAAAGTGCAGCATTACTCTGACAGACTTTTAATCCAACCAAGCGGACATGCAGTTTCATAAAGTGCTGCATTCGTTTTCAGGAGGCCTCTGTGTCCACGTCCATCAAAAGCCGAACACAACACTGTAGCAAACCATTTGTATTCATTCGCGGTTCCAAAGGCAAGACATCCAGATGATTCAGCAAATCTCTTTAAACACAAGCCTGGGCTTCTTGGGGAATATTTTCAGTTTTCCCAGAGACTGAATCACAAGGTTTATAAACTGTCGCCCTACACTACACAGTAACACTGCTACTACAGCACACTTTGACACAAAATGCTTCTATGGTCATAAAGCTTTAAATTAACTGTTATCATGTCCCTTTGTCACTATTCCTGGACCTACTTAATAAATTAATCAGGTTTTTCAGATTGTTCAAAATCAGGGTAATAATGTAATAACTACACTCATAGACTGACAACTTGCCAACCTCCCACTAAGAGCCTTAAAATCCACAGCAGCAGGTTCAGTTCAGGTTGACAGATCTTTCTAGTGTTGATGGAACAAGAAAAGAATTGTGCAGGTTACTGGTTGAGGTAATCTTACTGCATATTAAGGCCACAGTTTTAAAGGCAACTGCAGCAAAGCACCACAATTAAGATGAGTCTACATGTATGTAAGGCTCACTCATGTAATCATATGAAAACAGAAATATCGTGCATGTAAAGAATAGGTGCAATTAGGTGCAATGACAGATGGGATACAGGATTGGTGGTATTTTGAGTTCATGCCTGCTTTGATATTTCATTGGTTCATTCTGTAGGTAAGAACGTTTCCGTTTCCATTTTTAGGGGTTTATTTGCCAGTAAGTAATACCTCAAAAGAAGCATCAAAACATCCATACATCCAGCTGTACAAAATTCTCAAACCTGCAGAATACATTTTGCCACTGGCCATCTATTCCTCTGTAGGTTTGCCTTCTCTGCATTCAATATCATATCAAATCCAACACTATAGTATGTTCACATAGGGCTGGACAATATGGCCAAAAATGTTAACACGATAAAAAGTTTTGATATCACAGTAAGTCGTTATTTCTTTCTAGTTTAAAGGTGGATTTTTGCTCCTGAGTGAACGTTGAAGAAACCTGATGGTTAATTGTGGTTTAAACTCTTCTTTATGGTCAACACTTGATGCCAAACCGTGGATCACTTCACAAGTCTGAGGAAGAACATTCAAAACAATTATGATAAAATCTTTTTCAACAAGTATGCACAAGTAAAATTAAGTAAAAGCTTTTTTTGGTTCCTTTTCCTCAACAAAATAAACATATCATAAAATTTAGAATTTAAATTATTAAATTTAAAAAAATTGTCCTAATCTGTGTACGATTCAAGTGAATAAAGTCAACATTGATCATATAAATCATCTATATCTTTTTCTTTTAGTCTTCCTGAGATGACAGATTGGAATGATTCATGATGCTTGCCCTCACAGTGGAAAGACTAAATACTTTTTTTTGTTGTCTTGTCTTAAGTTACTGTCATTGTTTTATCCTCCTCTTTTTGGGAGGGAACATGTAGCCTGTGGGCCTTGTTGAGTGGGTGAGTGGAGTAGGATGGTGTAAGGACTGCAGGACCAGGGAGGGAACAGGGTTATGGCCATGGGTGAGACAGAATAGAAAGTGCAGGATGGGGGCAGTAGAATTTTAGGAGGAAGTTCAAAATCTAGTATCCATGCTGATGCTGATGTTGTATTATTTATATCCAAATCCTGTAAAAATGACATGAGCAGACACTGAAAAAAGATGCCTAGAATGCAACATCTGTGCTGAAAGAAATACACTGGTAAAATATTGTATGAATGTCACACATGTAAAGGCCATTGGAACATCTCAGATGAGCCTGCTTTATCACAACTGTCTGCTAAGACAGAGATGGCTAAAGGAATAAGTGAGATCTTCAAGGACAAATTAAGGAAAAGTCTCCATATGTTTAAATTACTGTTGCTGACAAACTATTAAGTTAACAACCAATCAGCTTTGTAGTGCTACGATGTTTTTCTCCCTGCAGCTAAGTCACTCAGATAATAAGGTTTCTTTCAGAAACAGAGCAGATGAAGTCAATTTACAATTTCAACACAAAACATTAGGGCCAAATTCATTAATTATTATAGAGATTATCACATTGCATTCTGGAGAGGTTAATAAGGGAGAGAGGGAAAGAATGTGAATGTTTTCTTTTTGTTTGCCTGCTGTGTATCATAACTACATATGGCCACGAGCTGGAAAATGTCCTCAACTCACATCCAACTGTCCTGGTCCTTACATTACAACACTGTTGGCCATGTTACTAATTACGGGACAGAGGATTACTGTCATCTTTTATGATATAATCTATTGTTGAACTGTATTCTGCAGAATATACTCTTTAATAATCAAATCTGAGGGATCCTTCTCAAAAGCTTTACATTATGTGTTTAGGCTAAAAATATGTGTAAATGGCCAATTCATAATGATCAGATTAATATTAAAGAGGTGGTATTATGCTCATTTTCAGGTCCAAAATCCTATTTAGGGGTTGTACCAGAACAGGTTTACATGGTTTAATTTTCAAAAAATACCAGTGATTGAACAAGGTGCTGAAAGCATTCTTTAGAAATGTTGGCCCATATTGATAGGATAGCATCTTGCAGTTGATGGAGATTTGTGGGATGCACATCCAGGGCACGAAGCTCCCGTTCCACCACATCCCAAAGATGCTCTATTGGGTTGAGATCTGGTGACTGTGCGGGCCATTTTAAGAAATTTCAAGAAACCAATTTGAAATGATTCCAGCTTTGTGACATGGTGCATTATCCTGCTGGAAGTAGCCATCAGAGGATGGGTACATGGTGGCCATAAAGGGATGGACGTGGTCAGAAACAATGCTCAGGTAGGCCGTGGCATTTAAACGATGCCCAATTGGCACTAAGGGGCCTAAAGTGTGCCAAGAAAACATCCCCCACACCATTACACCACCACCACCAGCCTGCACAGTGGTAACAAGGCATGATGGATCCATGTTCTCATTCTGTTTACGCCAAATTCTGACTCTACCATCTGAATGTCTCAACAGAAATCGAGCCTCATCAGACCAGGCAACATTTTTCCAGTCTTCAACTGTCCAATTTTGGTGAGCTCTTGCAAATTGTAGCCTCTTTTTCCTATTTGTAGTGGAGATGAGTGGTGCCCGGTGGGGTCTTCTGCTGTTGTAGCCCATCCGCCTCAAGGTTGTGCGTGTTGTGGCTTCACAAATGCTTTGCTGCATACCTCGGTTGTAACGAGTGGTTATTTCAGTCAAAGTTGCTCTTCTATCAGCTTGAATCAGTCGGCCCATTCTCCTCTGACCTCTAGCATCAACAAGGCATTTTCGCCCACAGGACTGCCGCATACTGGATGTTTTTCCCTTTTCACACCATTCTTTGTAAACCCTAGAAATGGTTGTGCGTGAAAATCCCAGTAACTGAGCAGGTTGTGAAATACTCAGACCGGCCCGTCTGGCACCAACAACCATGCCACGCTCAAAATTGCTTAAATCACCTTTCTTTCCCATTCTGACATTCAGTTTGGAGTTCAGGAGATTGTCTTGACCAGGACCACACCCCTAAATGCATTGAAGCAACTGCCATGTGATTGGTTGATTAGATAATTGCATTAATGAGAAATTGAACAGGTGTTCCTAATAATCCTTTAGGTGAGTGTAGACTGGAGCAAGAGTTTCCGAGTGGTGAGTTATTAATCTCTAACAAATGTATCTTTCATCCATAAAGTTTTAACCGAGCTCTGTCTCTACATCACAGTAACATCTTTATGTCCATTGACTGCCTGGAGGGTAGCTAGTGTTTGGAAGGGAGAGGTGGTGTGTGCTGCAGCTCAGTGTTTTTCCACCAGTGTTTTTGAAGGCGTGTCGGACTAGCCGCTTGGCGAGCGTTATATGGCGTCAAAGGGAAGGCTGGACTACAAACGAGCTGTTTTCAGGCAGTTAAGAGTGTTTTCTGTGGGAGATGGGAACTCCCTTTGGGGTGGACTTAGGGCTTTTTCACTTTGCAAACCTATTACATGCACAAAAAAGGTATATAACTCAATAAAGGAGAGGGGAAAAGCCAAAAAACATAATACCACCTCTTTAAACTTCGTATAAGTCTCAAAAATCCAGAATCCTTGGGCGCTAATCTCCATGCTATATAATTTATTCTACACATCAAACTGAAGCACTAACAAAAACATAGTGTAACATCTAATTTTGATGAGTCAATATGATGAGACAATAATACTAAAGTAAGAATAATGTAGTCATTTTGTAATATAACACACTGTCAGTAGTTTGCAATCAAACATAAAACAAACACAAGAGGAAGAAAGATTTTTTGTGTAGTTAAGGAAAGTCATTTCCCCTGTCACAATCATGAAATGTTAATTAAGCCTCATATTTACATAAAATGCTTATGCTGCACTGTAATTATCCAGCAAAATTAATGTCTTCATTATACGTTTATTACCTCCTCAACTTTAAAAATGTTTTTTTGGAACATTATAGGTACACATGAGTGAGTGAAAAAGTAAAATGATCTTCATCGCTTGATGTGTTGTAACAGCGGCAAAAAAGTCAGGCATTATGTGCTTGACTAATCGTAGATCAACTGTAGAGCTCAATATCTTCCATCTGAGTGTGTTACATCTACTACATCAGGCATCCAGCTGGGCTTGTTGTCAAATGCCTCCATTCATCAATGTCTTGTGAAAATGTAGGCTTTTACCCCTCTTATGAATAATGAATCAAGGCTGACGTATTAGTGTTGTCACAAACACATGGATGGTTGTTTGGCAGCTGCAGTATCTGCAGTTTAACCTTCTCTCAGAATATGGAAATATTCTGAACTGTCTGAATTTGAATATATTGATGATAGCAATGATAGCAGGGTCATGTCTTTCAATTTAGTGAAAGATGCAATTCATTCATCATTTTGGAAAAGGATGAATGGTCCCAAATGTTTCCAAATGTGCTCAACTTATGGTAGTTTAGAGGTATATGAAATAAATGAATACTGAATTGAATTAGCCTGAGACTCAAGCTCACATTCTAAAACATGGCTCTAATTAAGGGCTTATTTCAAAATTTCTAAATCCATGATGGACATTTATGGAATTTTGTTATTTTAAGACCCATCATCATCAGGATGTATGTCATACTATTGCAGAGGCCATACCCTAAAATGTTGCTCTCTCAGAGTGATAAAAAATATTCTGCTGCTATTATTATGAATAGTGAATGAGAATGCATGCTGCTTCTCTATTAGATGTGCTGAAGATTGGTTATCAAAAGTTCAAGTTAATTGCATTGGACCCAAACCTCACAATGGGAGAGATGAGTAGATCAATATACCACTTTCATGTCTGTATGGTAAATATGAAGCTAGTGCAAGTGACTGCTAGCTGGAGTGCAAACAGTCACTTGCACTTCAGGAAGTCACTTGCCCAGCCAAGAAATGGTTTGACATATAGTCCCACGTAAACCAACTTTGGTTATATAATTATAAAGTGTTAATAAGTAAGCTTTAGAGGCATTGATGGGAAACATCTACAGGATGTGGAAAGTCTGGAAAACACGGTTGTACAACGTAAAGTGCTAGGAAGGGGACCTCAGGACTACCGTGGTTTGGGTTAACAATGGAGAAATCGGTTCTAAGAGGATACTTTATTCATTCCAGTGTAGGAAGGTAACAACAGTGAATGTGTGTGGTTCTGAAAATAAACAAAGGAAAAATATCCTTGCACCCACTTCACAAATATAACTTGCATTATCTTAAATTTATCTTAAACTAACATGAATCTTAAATCATACAAACAAATCTGGTGAAACAGCTCACCACTCAGAAGAAGCACACAGATTTTGATTCCTTTGAACAGTGCCAGGCTAGCAATTTCCCCGTTTCCAGTCTTTGTGCTAAACCAAGCTAAGCAGCTGCTGGAGGTAGCTTTAATTTTGGTGTACAGACATGAGCGGGGTATCAATCTCCTCCTCTAATTCTTGGCAATAGAGTAAAATATTATGGCCCAAAATGTCAAAGAATTCCTTTCTATTTTGGGCACAATATCCACTGACTGTACACTTGAACAAATCATAGAGATCATGGGCTTTATTAATTCATTAATTTACTTACTGAGAAGAAATTATCTTTTCCAGGAAGTAATACAGATACTACTATTAAAAACAAGAAACTGCCCAGTACAACCACAGTGTGATCTGTTGGCCAGCAGACAGTACTTTAATTGCGTGATAGAAGTCCAAAATTTATGCCAGTCTAGTTAAAAATAAATAGATGATACAGTATTTTATTACAATGACTGCAAACTGAATTCATATCTGCACTGAACTTTCATCAGCTCAGTGTATGTGTATGTCAGTGATTTTATAGGTCATGTAGCTCCCTGTAGACTTCATCTCTAACTGTGGCCTTATGACAACCTCCATTTGCTTTTTTGTTGATCTGATAATTGCTAATTACCTTGGGCCCATTAATCTCTTCTGTCTCTTTGGGCGTAATCACCACAGATGGCCCATAATGGTGTCAGTGTATTATGGCCTGTAGGGTAGCGTACTAACTAATATGCTAGCATACTAACATATTACTACTACTAACAACATAAAATACAAGACATTTACATGGGTAAAATTAAATGGCATTGCTATGTCAGCATTTGTTAAAGGATAGAGGGACCATGTCAACTGATGTGTCAATGCTTGACCACTTTGGCATCATAGAGCCATTCACATGAAAACTGAGGGAAAAATTTATCCAGTTGAATCAGCACAAGTGTTGAGGTGGCAACGGCAGAATCGTAGATGGAGGACGTCACAAGGGAAGCCCTTAAAATAGCCGAGTGAGACGGAAAGGTGGAGGGTGAAGGAAGAGGGAGAAACTCAGCGGGACATTTGTAGAGGGCCCAAAGAAACTGAGTCAGGCAAAACAGACAGTGGACAGCTATCAGATTGTCAGATTTACAAGGAGCAGAGTTTGGCGTTTTCCAAGGAGAGTTTGAGAGGACAATACAGCAATATAAAAGCAGAGACGATAAAGATAAAGTTAAAATCATTAAGAAAGAAAAGCAGGCAAAGATGATTGCAAAAATAAAACTTTTAGATGGATTAAAGAAGAAACAAAGACACAGAAAATTCAAAAGATATGCATGATTTTTAAGATTTCAAATAAATTAAATTCATTTCAAAGCAAGGCAATAGATAAATCACCCAACCCGACAAAAGAATAACAAGTCAAAATCTGGTAGAAAGAAAACAGCTGCCTTAAACTCAGTGGCGTTTTCTCCCAGAAGCCAAGGGAAGCCTTGTTTTTTATCTCTATTTATCATTTCAATAAAAATACAAAGTTTATAGTTTCGATAAATATTATAAGCTGTTGCTTTCATCTCTTCCCTATTTCTCCTTGTCTTACAATAAGTGAAACAGCGCCCTTCTAAATGCTACGCGTTGGATGTGTGGTGAAACACTATATTGCACCACCATAGACTGGCCTTCAGTCTCACTACGCGAGGAGGCCAGGCAGAGTTGTCATCCCTTTGTGAAAAAAAATTAAATAATTAACCAATCAGATGAGGCCACTGTCATGCCACTGCCTTACTGTGTGTAATCAGGATGATGCCAAGGGAAGCCAGCCGCTGTCTGGCTTCACGCCAATCAAATCACAGCACGCAATCAACGTCATTCAGATGAAATAACGGGAGCTGTTAGCAACTTTAGCTGGTGCAGTTATGGAGGGTGGAGATTTGGAGTTTTTAGTTCTAATAAATAGTTTTTCTAAACTACCACTACAGCAGCAACTTAAGATTAAATCTGACGGACGACCAACACAAAAACTGGAGCTGCGCCTGGAGAGGAAAAAGGGTTTTTGGACGTTCAATGAGGAAAACTATATCCGTACAGAGTGGCTAGCTAGTAGTGCCAAACTTCACTTGACTCTGTTGTTGTGGAGGAACTAAAAGCCAGTGGGAAATTCTATAACTTCTATAACATGAAAGACAGGGAGAATGGCCTTCCTTTTCAGATAGGGTGATTGAAATGACACCTCCTTCTCTCTCTGAACTTAACTGAACTGCAGCTATTTGTGCAATTTTTGATGTGGTTATATTGTTTGTTTTGCTTTGCTTGCCTGGATTTAGCTGCAAACGAATGAGTCAGTTGAAGTAACCTTATTGTTTTTACTGTGGTTGTGTACACACAGATAATGAGCACCACAGACAGCACCTGCCACAGGGCACTGGACCAGGTTAGACTATCTGAATAATTGTCTATACTCTGTTGGTCTGGTACTCAGTTGTTAGTCTAACATTTGGCCCATGGGCCGTCAGGTCCTGGCAGCAGCTTTCGGTATGTGCACACAGCTGCTATGTTAACTTCATACTCATGATACATCATTTGAAAGCTAAAGTCCTCATGATTCGACCAACGCAAACAATTTCAAGATACAATCACCACAGCGGGTACAATCAGTGCTTCTGTCCGACCAACAAATACAAGCAAAATTGACACAACTCACCTATGAAGCCTCATAGTAATCCACCGATCGATTATATTCCAACAAAAATGGTCTTGTTACATTGTCAGAAGTCCAGATGATCCAATCCAGTAAAAACATTCAGTCCAAAACACATTATTCCATCAATAAATCCCCAGGGATTGCTGCTGCATCGTTTCATATTTGCCGGCAGACGTGGCTCGTATGTCATTATAACCGTAATAACGCCGATTTGAATGTAAACAACTATGATAGCTTGTTTTCACATTAGCTGCTGAACTCTAACCTTTCGAGTGACACCAAATCCGAACCAATAAGAGCTCACATGTCCCTTTAACAGCCTACAATAGCCAACGAGAGCCCGCGCTGTAAGGAAGGGCCAGCCCCTATTATTTCGTGGGTAGGCCGAGACAATTGCAAGCAATTGTGCCGATGACTTGGCACTTCGTGTAACAAATAAAATTCTGAAAATATCCAGCTTTAAGTCAGAAGTTCATGATCTACCAGCAACGTAGCGATGCAGCGGCAGCAGCCTGCCGCCAAGGGGCGGTGCTGTTTTAGAAAAAGTACGCTAAGACATACACTTGTGTGAAAATCTGTGTAAAATAGTCATTTTTCATGGTATTGGTATGAAATGTAAACTAGGACTAGGCAATGCTTTATCCTGTGGCCCTACATTTCCAGCTAAGTCCCAGCTATAGTTGTCTGCATGCATTTGTTAGCAAGCATTTTCAAGCGGAAACAAAAAACATATTAGTTTTAGTGTGTTTAAACTTACATTAATCAATTCCAGTAGCACTTACAATCATTCTTTTGGGTTAGACACTCCAGAGTGTTATCTTTCAGAGAAGCCCAAAACCATACATATACTCCAAATGGTTCAAGAACTACATTCAATTTACTTTGGATATGCCTTGAATAGGCGTTTTACATGAATTTTACAGGAATGTTAAGAGGTTAAGAATTATGTAGGCCTATTTGATACATGCACCACTGCTACTATGCAAATGTCTTCAGTCATCTTCTGATTGAGCTTGTGAATGCTTCTTTCATTCTCTGCACTGTAAGCAGCGGGCTGTGTATGCTATTTGAGGTGAGAGAGAATTACTGAGTGAATGAGAGAGAGAGCGTACCTCTCGGTAAATGTAACTTTCAGCGTGTGTATTAAAAACAGATGTGTGCGCATCTTTAAAGTATGATTCAGTTTTGTGTAAAATTATACCCTGCACTGTAATAGCACAATGCATTAGATAACTGCCCTTCAAAAAGGACATCTCCTCTCACTTGGCTTCCCCCCAAATTTACCCCACCCCACGCAATTGCTTAAACTAGGGAAGCTCCGAATGTTCAGCCACCAGAATTAATCGGCCGAAAATAGCAAAAAAAGCACTTAAGCCTAATAAGTCAAAAGACCAAAGAAATTTTACCAAACAATTACGATGCATTTTAAAGTGTCTGAGAAAGACAAAAATCGCCGTTTGCAGATACAGTACTGTTGAATTGTCTCCTAGCACATCCACTGTGGCTGACTTCTTAGAAAAGGCAACAAACAGTCTGACCCTTGTTTGTCATTCGTTTATGAGAAGGAAATTAAGCTAGCCGCACCTAAATCTGGAGTGCACACATATTCAAGCTTTTATGGTAAATCCACTGAAACCACTGAACAAGTGCGAGCTGACAGGCAGGTTAGCGACTTTATCCTGTTATTTTCTCTCTTTACAAAGACAAGTGTTGCAGTATGAGAGTCCTACCTGAAGAGAGGCTATCAAATCTTCATGTTACACAAAACGAGAACCACATATAACATTACAACATTATTTATCAAATTGGGTTGGACTTGATGAATTTAGTGCAGTTTTGTTCGGTATTCTGCAAATTTTTTCATTATATTCGGCTTCAGCCAAGAATTTTCATTTTGGCGCATCCCTACCTTAAACCCTGATCAGATGGGATGCGTTTATCTCCGCTCATATTCAGTGTGCTGCTGTGAGCATTGCTAACAGCAGAGAGAGTAATAGCTCAAAGGATGCAAAGAGCTTTACATTATTGTTGTTGCTATGCAACAATCCTATTATTATAAGCAAGTTAAGCTAAAGTAATACAGGTGACAATGATTTTGAAAATCAAAACAGACAAGAAGGAAAAGAAGTTGAATAAGGTTGAGACCCATCACCCAAAAATTGTTCCATAAAGTCAGGCCCATACAGGCTGGCATTTGGGCTGTCCTTGAGGTTGAGATTTAATTGGATTTGATCCTATTTTATTTAATTTTTAAAAAGTGAAAATTGAAAACAACAAAATATATAAATAATAATGTTGGATAGACCTCAATTAAGACATCACTTAAAGCTGCTGCTTAAATGTATGAAGAGCTTACAATGACAATAAAGAGATTCTGATTCTGATAAAGGTTTGTCTGCTCACCCATCTCGGGATGGTGCCTTCCTTCAACAGGAACGCTGACTGTCCGCCGCAGTAGCTTGTTCCTGTGAGACTCTGAGCGCCTCTCGCGCATCAGCAAAGGGTGTACCTGTACAGAGAGAGCACAAGGTCAGTACACAAACACACACTCGTATTGTACTGCATCCTGACGTTCTGTGCAACTGCACCATTTTGTTGACATTGGGCTTGATGAATAATCACAATACAATTACACTGACAGTTGTAGAGAACAGCTATGGCTAAATTTACCCCATTTTATGGCAAGAAAACAGTTTTTTAAAGAATGATTAAAATGGCTGATAACAAACAGACAAACACATGTAAAATATATGTATAATAGGTGCCAGTAAGGATCCCTGAAATCATGAAGAAACTAGTAAACCTTTGATTAAAGCAATTACCAACAGCAACCTACTAGATCAAATTCATCCAAGAAATATATTCAAGGTTAATATGGGGTCAAATGCAACCCACAGGCTACCAGTTACAACATATTCTTCAAGTCTTAGAACATCATTCAACAAAAGTAAAAGCAAGAATGGCTTATCTGGTAAGAGGCAATGCTAGAATTCAAAACATTCTAAGATCCTCCACAGCAAGAAAAAATAAAAAATATATATAGAAAAAATAAACCACATTTCACAGCTCCGCTACATTTGGCCCCACAGTCCCCGAATTCATAAAAGTGATACTTGAGGGAAAATAAATGAGAGAATGCACCACACTAATCAGAAACTTTTGAAACATCACAGTTACACTGAGAAAATACAGAGTATACTTGAAAGTACAGCCCTATAAATCTTGACTGAACACCAGAGCTAGTATGTTGTTGGCATTGGGCCCCAGAACACCAAAAAATACACAAAGAAAAAGGGGCACTGCAGAAACTCATGATGAGTTTCCTTTCAAAATAACACAGAGTGATGCATTGATAGGTGAAAGTTGGGCTGTTGTATTAGACTGCATTAGTTTTAGTTTAGTTTTCTAGGGGTACCCAATAAACTGGCAACTTCTAGTTTCTTGTTAGCTGATCGGTTTTATGGCCAAATCTTGCTCTTATCAACGCAATTTTCAACAGCTGTAGGCAGCTGTTTTCAGCAAACAAGCCCAAATAATCCCAGTGTACCCTACCTGCCCAGTACTAAATGGCAGTAGATGATACTGAATAAAGTTGAATATGTAGCAATTTAAGGACCCATTTTTTTTAGAGACAAAAGCAGAGCTAAATATTGGAATTAGTTTAGTCAGGTGAAAAAAAAGCATGACAAAAAATGCATGTACATGTTGCTCCATGTCTGTTTGACGTTTAATTAGACAATTATGAGGTAATACATTATCTGCAGCAACTTTATAAAGTAACAATACACTTTCTGGACACTTTATTAGGTATACATGTACAATCTAATGCAATCCAGTACAACAGCTATGTCAAATATTCAACCTTTATGGTTGAATGGACAGATTCTTGTTAAAAAAGTGATAATTCAACTATTCACTGAGGTCGTAGATAGTAGTGGTGTTGTACTGGACTGCATTATTTGTGCTTCAAACATTCAATATGATGAAGTCAAGTTCAAAGCCACTTCACACTTAAACCCCAATAATAAACATATAGTTGAATTAATACCTCAGTATCAATCAAAACTGAAAATTATTTTCTTTGTAAAGGTAGAATTTATGGCTAAGCTGTTGGATTGCATTTTATTTTACAGGTGTACCTAATAAAGTGGCCAGTGAGTGTATGCAATAAATTTGTTTTTCAGCTTGTTGTGGTGTTCATCTGTACCCAAGTGGCCAAAAAAATCTTTTTTTTTGGCCGCTTTTAACAAATACTGAATAATGGATTTAAAGCAATCATTTCAAACATGGATATATTTGGCCCTGTAAAGTGAATTGTAGTCACTGTCCTCCATGTATCCTTACGGATATAAAGTCAAGGAGTGGAAATGATAGCTCACTTGTTTGTGTTCTGATACAACACTGCTGTGCTTTTGAGTGTCTCCTATTGAGAATAGCGTCTAACAGGAATGCAACATCGGGACATAAAAGAGCTGGTGTGAACACAGAGAGCCAGTGTCAGAAGGTGGCACTAACTGCAGAGCAGTGCAGGATAGTGCAGCCTAGGGGGCTTTGGGGCGAAGCCAACAACAGTGAAGGACACTGGCAGGTCACACTGAGCCATATGTCCCACAAGACAGCCGAGTGCCACTCAGTCTAAAGAAGCTCTGTTAAGATGAACACATGCCAGAGCGGGTGTGTTTTTTGTGTGTGGGTGTTGCCTGCATCTTACTTCTATTTTGTATGTGCAGATGTGTGTCCATCAAAGAGAGGGAACAAGAAACTGTAATGCAGACACTGCTCCACTTCAAGATACTAAAATTCTCCACTGTCACGCTACAGCTGTATCACATCGGACACATGAACATACACGCGCATAAATGCGCATCTCCACTGCAAAAATCTAGTTAGACCAGCCAAGCAGAAGATGCTTCACATCACAGCATCAGGATCCTGTTGTTTGTGAGTATCTATATAAAACCTAATCGGGGACAAGCATCATAAATCAACTGCCTATGTGATTACTCTCCACTTTGCTGCTTGTACAACTAAAGTGCACTAAACTACATTGTAATACAGTGCTTTCTTCGTACGAACATATTGCTTGTTGTGATGAAATTACAGTATAACCTCCTTGATGAAAAATATATTAAGCAGCATCCATTCTTTATGAGTCCAGTGTAGGAATGCACAGAGTGTGTATGTTCATTAGCTGAGATCTCCTTTTGTTGGAAAATGCAATGAGAGGTTTTGCCTTTTATCAAGTTTTTTGTCTTGCTGTCTGGTCTATTGATTCTCTGCTTTGATTCCGAATGAAACATTTAATATTGGATGGATTGTCATAAAAAATTGCTTCAAACATTCATTGTATCCAGAAGAAGAATCTAAATGGCTTTGCTAATCTTCTAACTTTTCATCTAGTGCCAGGTAAAAAAGACCCAACATGCATAAAGTTACTGTATAAATTCTGCTTTGAAAGCAGTATGAGCGATCCAAACTTTAAAAAATATCATGGTGTCCTGTTTGTTGTAAAGTCAAATAACAATTTTCGATCCCAAGTATACTTGAAATAGTACATCAGTTTCTTAAGTGCTTTCAATTCTCTATCATGTTATAAGTACTTTTATATTGTGATTTTCATTTGTGTGTGTGTGTGTGTGTGTGTGTATGTTCAAGTGTGATATCTATATAAACATGACCTATACTTGGTAATGGTTTTGGGTTTGTGTATTGTTATTTTCTATTTTATTTTGAAATTGTATCCTTTCTCATGTGTAACATTGCTTCCTGTCTTCCTGTGTGTTTGCTTGCTTGTATGATAGTCTACCCCGCCCTAGTGAGTTTCACCTGTCTTGTTATTTCACCCCTCTCTTGTGTATCCATGTCATGATCTTTTGTCATGTTGGCCTCTGTCTCCAGGTCAAGCATCCAAGCCCGTTTCCCAGTGTTTCCCGGTGTGTTGGGTTTCTGCTTGTTTATTGGACTTCTTTTGGATTTCTGGAATTTGGATTTTTGCCTGTGTCTACTGGTTTTGTTTGCCCAGTGTTTGGACTGTCCTCCTGTGTTTTGATTCTTGCCTGCCTCTACAACACGTAAGCATGTTCACTTTTTGTGTTATTATGAATAAACACCATAAACTGAATCTGCTCTGCCTGGTGTCATGCGTTTGGGTCCAAATTCCTTGTTTTCTTGTGTCTGCGTTTGGCTAGGCGTGATAGAATGAACAGACCACTATGGATTCAGCTGACACATATTCTGATGAACTTTGTGATTAACCTGGTGGTGCTAAAAGACATGTTGAGGAAACAAGTCAGTGGCTTTCATAGAGAAGCATACAAGACTTTTCCTCAAAGCCTTGGTTAAGGGATTTGATACCAGCCAGTATTCCACAGACATTCTTCCCCTGCACCTCAGCCTGCTCCCCAGTCTGCTAGCCATCAGTCTGCACTCTGGTTAGCTAGCAACCAGCCCGCTAGCTTCTAGCTAGCTTCATTCTGACTTCCAGCATTCACCTTTTGAGGGGATTCACATGGCCATTTTCAAGGGATCCGATGGAGGACACATTAAGAGACAAGGTAATCATGGTTAACGACGCCATTGGCAATCTCAGCCTCTCATCACCCCAGAGTCACCGGTCAGTTGCTCCTCATCCACCACTGTCCACCTCCCCAGAGTTCCTGTTGCCCAACGCCTCAGAGGCCGAGCTGCCCATCGCCCCAAAGACCAAGCTTCCGAGTGCTGTAGAGATTTTGCAGGCCAGCTCCACAGAGATTCAGCTGTCCAGCTGCAGCATGCAACTTCCCCTGCTGAGCTGCAGTAGTCAGTCACTCTTGCGGAGCTGCAGCTATCTGCTAAGCCTGAGCTGCAGCAGTCTGCTGTTTCCCTGACCCGACAGTCTTGCATGCCGGTACCCTAATTGTCCTCTATTTATGCTGCCCTGTCGCTGGCGTCCGGGCCTGCACTGCAGCCGCTGGCCTTCAGTCCTGAGCTTTAGTCATGTCGCCAGCCTCATACCAGACCTCCAAAGGTCTACCGCCGTTGGCCTCCAGAGGATTTCCACCTTTGCTGTCTGCAGTCTGGGCGTGATTTTAGACTCTAATCTTAATTTTACTAACCATTTTAACAATGTCACAAAAACATAATTATTTCATTTAAGGAACATTTCCAAAACAATTTTTAACCCAGAACAATGCTAAAATGCTGCATGCTTTTATTAAAAGCTGCTTCAACTATTCTAACTCCCATTTTACTTGCCTTCCTAAAAAGTCTTCATAATTCAGAATGCTGCAGCCAGGATTTTGAAAAATACAAAAAGATCACATTACCCATCTGTTGGCATCACTGTGCTAACTACCTGTATCGTTTAGAATGGCTGGGATGTTGTTCTTTATGTGCTGAAGAACAACTCCCTCCAATTTTCCAAGAAATCAGATTTTCCACTGCCTTTCTTTCCAAAGTTCTTAAAGTTTAATATGGGTCAACTTCACTGGTATCATTGTTTTATTGTACTGTTATCAAACTGTTTTTGTTTGTTTGCTTTTTCTCACTTGTTACTATTGCTACTACTATTGCCATTTTTTAACTTTTTGGTATTTTTTATTTTCATCTGATTTTGTCTTTTTATATATATTTATATATAAAATATTTATATATAATACTTAATATACTGTGAAATTGTTTATGGATATAAAAACAAAAAGGTTGAATGCAAAATACAGTACATTTGAAATAAAACCTGTTTGTAGGAAAATTCAATATTGCCATTTAGCAGTCTAGTTAACTGATTTGCAACATTTCTTACAATGGCAGAATAAACACAGAGATATTAAAGTGATAGATACCATGGTATAAACAGCATAGTTAATTTACACGGTCTTATAGTATTTGTTTCACCATGTTGCCTAACCCTAGTGAGAATATCCCTCATATCAGTGTGACATTATTAGACCAAAAAAGACAACCAGCTTCAATATAAATTCAAATCTTCTTAGTTCACCCTAAATTCATTTTAAATCCAAATCTTGTCAGTGCACAATGCTTTTCTCTAAACCTCTTTTAATTCTCCGTGCCAGATAAATGTAGGAAACAGCAGCGGAGAATGGCCGAGCACTCTGTTCTACTAAAAGAATATGCTTTAGTGCCAACGAGTAACAGTAAACCTGAATTAACCTAACAGTCTATGAACTCGTCATTGATCAGGATTTCAAATAAAGCCACAGTTGCATACTGTAGCATTAATGCGACCATGTTGCTTTATAGTGTTTCTAAATATACGTAATGAGCAAAGTGGTTTCATAATGACTGACTGTGATTGACTTCATGAAAAAGGAATCAGGAGGGAAGTATGGAGGAGTAGCCAACTCAGACCTCAGGTAATCTCACTGAATGGTTCTGCAGTTATTGAAGGAATAGCAGGGTTAAAGGGATGCTTCTCTCTGTCCAGATTTTCAGCTGTTGCCATGGAATCCAGAGGAGACAAATGGGCTGTGTTTACTTTCATCTACAGTATGAGTTGTGAGATGGTTACAAAATACATTGTTTGGTAATCTGAGGCACATGTTTGTGTCTTTTCCATACCGATCAACATCTTCAACTTATACTGGAGTAAAAATAACAAGGTGCAAGCAGCTATTTCATAACATGAGCTATACGTACAGTATTAGTCTTGATAAGTCATTAATCTTAAAAAGTTAAATTCTTGACAAAACATCTATATGTCAACACTTCCAAAGTACAAGGAGCTGGTGATTTTCTTTAATCACATCTAATTGAACAAGAACAAGCCCACTCACTCTCTCCCCTACTGCTGCCCTTCCCATTGCAATTCATCACTGACAGCTTGACTCGTGGAAAGAAACCATGACCCAGAATACCTTTCTACCCCACCCTGACACATCAGCCCACCTTTAAGCATCCCACTTCTGCTTCCAGTGGGGGGAGGCGCGCACCTGGAGGCTATTTTTACCCTGCGTGTGACAGGATTTGATTGGTCAGATGTCGCAGGTTCTGCAGCTGGAGACGTGACATAACACTGGCTGCCATGAGTGGGCACAGGGAGCTGGCAGGCCTGCACTAAGCATCCACAGAGAGGCAGCATTAGGCTAGCACACTGACATTTAACCACATCAGATGGTGTACTTATGCCTCACACAAAGATTTAAAGGAACAGCATATACCACTACTAAAATAAACTACTGTAGAAAGGCCTGGTATGGTAAGTCCATTACACCCTCACAATACAGAACAAACCACAGGGGTCTCATTTATAAAACTGTGCGTACAAACATCACTAAAAGTGTACATGCGGCCAAAAGCCAAAAATGGCGTACGCCAAAAAATATTCAGACTTATGCACACTTGTAAGCAGGTTCCCTTTATCAATCACAATCAACTTGAAATGAGGCGCATGTGCGGGAGATCCATGTCCGACCCTTCAAACACCCATAGTTGCCTATAAATGGTCAGTGAAACGCCCCTCATTAATATTAATACGTAGCGACTGCATGAAGAAAAGGAGGCAAATTCTGATGGAAAAGCTTAATTAACTCAGTGTGACACTGATGTTCCTTTTGGTGAAGCTGAAGCAGGTTGTTTGGTGGGTACAAAACGCACTTTCACGCAGCGCTTGTGCACTGGAGGAAAGGGGGCACCGGAGCTCCACCCCTTTATAACTGATCTGCAGGAACGTGCATCCCTCCTGAGTAGTGACGTCACTGACTGGAGGGGGACACACAGACGGGATAACCCAGATACTAATTTGGATTTCCCCATTTGAAAAGAGATTAAACCAAATGCATTCCGCTTGTGTTTAAACATTTAGCCCATTTAGGCTACACAAACAGTCCACTCACCTAATGGGGCTGCTGATGAGTTAAAAGAAATATGACTTGCTTTTTGTGACACACACTGAAAGATTTCTTTAATAAAATAGTGTTATATTGTCTGTAACGCCAAACAGCGCATCACATCCACACGCTGGCACATAGCGTTAGCCTTGAAAAGGCAACAAACATCTGATAACAATAGGCAATATGAAACTATACACTCGCATTCAATTTAATTTGTCCTCCTGTTCACCTTATTTATGAGAATAAATTGTACTGCATGCAAGTATTAATTAATATGATTCCGAATTAAACTGTACAAAATATGTGTGGTGTTCTTTTGCAGAAACATAATCTCCGTTTGTGTTTATTATCCTAAATCTGGATCTTTTTGTGTGCTGCAAATGATCTTAAATTATGTGTGTTTTTTACGCACTTCAGGGAAAGTCAGTCAAAGGGGTGTTTGTTTATTCAGAAAGGCTTTAAGCCTACAATACTCAGAGGTAGGCCTAATATTTAGATATATTTTACACAGAAGTAGGCCTATTCATTTCAAACAGTTTCATCCTTCTGCCATGTGAGTCACCGTTTCTCATTTCTCCTCTTTATGTGCATACGCATGGTTCAGAGTTTACTTAGGGGACGCACATTTTCCCGTCAAGTTTTTTTTTTTATAGATCACAACCTTTGCTTGTTAAGTGGCGTACGCACGTTTCCAGCCCTGTTTTGTACGTACAACACTTGATCAAATAATAGTACCATGAATAAATCAAATGCAAGTTGTAAGTATATCTGTGGTTGGACATGTTAGAGCACTGTTGGTGCAGCACCCAATTTCACCTAATTAGAATTGTAAATTGTATGCCTGATGATTTTAGCATCCATGACGACTTTTGCAATGAGCAGAGTTGAAATTTATTTCTGATAAAAATTTTGACAATCAGAAAATTTAAAATGAACATGCTTGTCAAACTTCTCTGCCACATTGTGCCACGAGACAGAAGCCAGTCCTGGCATGAGAGAAACAAGTAGATAATCGGCTGGTGGAGTTGGACGAGGAAGGCAGGGAGGGAGAGATGGTAATAGAGGAAGGGAGAGAGAGGGAGGGAAGGAAGGGAGTGCCATTGATCTGAAGAGGGAGGAGGCTGTTTTTGTTCAGCTTGGCAGGTTGAGTTGAGCGATGCTGCAGGCTGGCTTTCCCATATGTCGCTACTGCTTCCTCAGGCCCAGCTGTGAGGAGCAGGGTAATATGGTGGGACACCGTGTATGTGTGTGTGTGTGTGTGTCAAAAAGAGAGAAAGTACATGTCTATGTGAGAAAGAAAGAAAAATGAGAGAGTGTGTATGTGTGTGCAAGACTGCAAGAAATAGTGTGTAATGGGCGAAAACGGTGCAATCCATTATTTCTTAACGGGGCAGTAATCAACACTGCTGGCTGTCTAAATATGGCTCAAACACACACACACACACAGGCTATAACAAAAAACTGGCCATGCACCTGTGCAAATAAAGAACTACATTTCACCTCAGCATGGCCACACATACACACACACATAGTCCCATGCATCATGATTCATGATAGGTGGTTGAGCTGGCCAAAAGCACAATTTGTCCTTCAGACCGTCAGTAATGTTCTTTCATGGACAGATGTTCCTCCTCCTCCTGACCTCAGGCACTGGCTACAGTGTTAAAAAAACACAGCGATCCTACACACAGAATTACACACACAGTGAGAAGGCAAACAGAGCTGACATTTTGACTGTTTTTGGCCTTTCACACACAGAACCAATAGATGATAATTTGCTATTATTTGAAGTTTGAAAAAAAACATGGAGATAACAATTTTCAATTCTTATTGTGATATACTGAACAGTAGATGTAAGAGGGAAAAGTGTGGACGTTGGCTATGGTACAGTAAAAATCTAACTTTGTGTTCCTTTGTAATTGACTTTAACTTTTTATATGAATCTAGCAGACGTTTAAAAGGTTTATTCAACACACACACACACACACACACACGTTGAGCTGAAAATGCTGAAAACAGAATTAAAGGCAGATAACATGAAAACAGCAAAATAAGCAGGGAAGTCACACTACATTGAAACTGTGACCTGTGCCCTTACAGGTGCCTCTAGGCAGTAGGCTAGTACTCGTTGCCTCCACTGGTTGAGTTGGTTAAGGTTACGGTTAGGCTGGGATAAGGGGCAGGGACAAGGTTATCCAATAAGATGCACAGTAGGGGGCAGGACTTGAAGCAAAGCTCGTGTCCGTCAAGTTGTCAAAAATCTGGTGGGGAAAAGAATTACGCTATCTCTGTGCACTGCTGATGGATGTGTTCATGGATTTTATTACGCATCCATGGTACTGCTGCCATTACCGAGTTAGAGGTCCTATTAGTTGACCCTCTTGCCCGGGCGACTACCCAGTGGGTATAGCTGCCGGGGATTATCAAACACGTGTGATGACTAGTCGACTACTGGCTTGAACTAATGACTACTAGTTGACTAGGAGTTGGTTTAGTATGTGTACTTTTAGATGCTAAGTGCATAAGAAAAATTCAAACCACCCGTAAGTGTCTTCATCCCACAGAGACAGACCTGACCAAGTACAATTCTTCTTAATAAATTGATAAATGGCAGAGGATTGCTTTTAAGGTCATTGAGATCTGGCAGTCGCTCCTGGTAAGTTGGCAGCAGACAAATTAGGCCTATAGTTTTCCTCTTTCTTTAGGTGCCTCCAAGGTATTGAAGAAAAAAACCCTGTACACTTTCCACAGGGATAGGCGAATTAATCAAAACGCTGAAATAAAAGCCATTTAAACCCGTGTATGTACAGGATGACCTTTTGAAAAATGTTTTATTTCTGAGTGAGTGACAATTTTAATTCAAATGGCATGTAATAATTACTCAAATACCAAGAGTTTTTTGTTAACATCGCCTCGGGGGTTCAGGTCAGCTATCTTACTAAAACAATCAACCTTTCTCTTCTCTTCTGAGAGTCACTACCCACCTACATTTATTACATAATTAATCCCTCCAACTCCCACACGACAGCCACCTGAATGTGTTCTCCTGGGTCATAAGCAAACATACTATCCACCTCTTCATGCACTGTGACAACAGTAGCTACAGGCTAAAGCCACCATGGTGCTGTGGCTTGTTTGCAGACCAGCTCATGCACTAATGCATTCAGAATCAATATCATAGCGGCAAATGGGACCACCAACATGAAAAAGGAACGTAAAGCTTTAAGCAAAGACGAAAATGTACTCAACAATCCTATTTATTTTAACTTGCTTAAAGTACTACATTTACTTCTCAATGTTCCCCAGCTCCTTTTAAGATTTGTAGGCTAAACAAGGCTTTGGCCCCCATCGGTTTTTCTTGCATAACACTGGCACAGCCCAGACACATGACTCGGGGGACAGGGCACTGGTGCGTGGCAGTGGTATATCAAACTCTGTCACCTCAGATTAATGTGAGCTGAGGAGGAGGACAGGATGGCAGGCCGCCATCACTGCCAGCCCTCTCACTCCCCCTACAGGGCAGGAAGAAGCAGGGCAGCCTGTAAAGAGCCTGTGAGGATTAGGATTTGGGAGTGAAGGAATACTCACGGATCACGAATATTAAAAAAGTCAAAGAAAAGGCAGAACCCGAAAACATATTAGTTATTCTACTCACTGCCTGCATAGATTTTTCCAACCCAGATTTGGTCCAGCTAGTGAGGAGGTCTGTAAATAGCCTGCTTTATTAACAAATTCCACATTCTTTATTAACAAACGCCTGTATGTGGACATTGCTTTATTAACAAATTCCACATTCCTAAAGTACTGCAAATGTCTTTAAATGTATTTGACGTTAAAATAAGTGAACTATGATCCAATTATTACATTGCATATGACAGTTTCATGTGAAACTATTTGTTTCGTCCGACCAAGAGAAGAGAGAGAAAAGGAGTAGATTCACACAACTGAGAAGCTGAAGCAAGTTAATGTTTGCTTTGATTTATGCCATTAATCAATTACCAAAACAGTTACATATTATACATTTTCTGTGTTAAGTAGAAAAATAACACGCAATCAAATGTATGATCCCTTCATAAATGAGTACCTTTTTGAAATGTTAAGTTTCTGTTGCGACTACATCACAGTATTGTTGATTCAACTCTTATGGTACTTTTTGGGTTGTTGGACTTGTGTTTTGGGTTGCTGGATCCATTTGTGCCACAACAATATTTTTCTTCAAATCCTAATATATGACCACACAGACACTAAAGTAGACGAAAAGACACACAACTAACACTACACAACATTTTCTGCTGCTTCAGGCCCCATGTGTGCTTGTTTTCTAAGTAGCACATTTCCATTTTTTGCTTTGACTGCATTGGAAAGAATTTCCAATCAATCACATACAGAAGTTCAAGGGAGATAGCATATAAGTCACATTCACTTGTGTATACTGAATAAAATATCACAAAAAAAATAGTGAAATAGTAAAAGAGGGCACTGTAATTATAGGCGGCATGTTTTGCCTGGTCATTTTTAATTTCACAGCCGTTCTTTGAACTTGCCTTGGATACATTGTCAAAACACGCCACTCAGACAACACATCTTGTCAGCACATCTATTATTCTTGGCAACTGAAATGAGCCAGGGGTGTTGACCTGTCAATGAGGGTGTAATCCCATTCTAGCCTATGGTGTGCTTGGACGTGATGGAAGTGTGTGCACTCCATCACTAGGAAACAGTTCAATGAACCAAACACACCAAGAGTCAAGACAGGCGCACGATTAAAACAAATTTCCATAGTGACACATTTCATTAACAAAACAGAAGTCTTGTTTCCCAAAGCAGCACCTCAAGCTCTCCGGTAGGACGTCTCTCCTGCGTTGTTCTGATGGCCGTCATTCATAAAACGAACAAAAAACAACAACAGAGTGGCAAGTGAATGGAGCTGTGAGGAGGACAGAGACAGGTGGCCTTTGGGAGAGCCAGAGACTCCTGCCAGTCACCCCAGAGAGAGAGAGAGAGAGAGAGAGGGAGAGAAGGATGGAGGGAGGAGTGGAAGAGAGTGAGAGAGTGGATGAGGTGAAAGGGTAAGGGTATAAGAGAAACTGTAAAGGAGAGATAGAGGGAAGGGTAAGAACGATGGAGACGGAGGAAGAGAGAGGAAGAGAGAGGTGTATTAGCAATGAATATGGAGCGAGATAGGCAGAGTAAGAGATTGAGCAGGGTAGCATGGGAGAGAGAAGGGATGGAACAACCAACGGATTAGATAAAAAGAGGAGAGATAGGAGGCAACAGAGAGACAGAGCAGGAGAACCAGTAAGAGTGATGATCGATGGAGGGCATTAAAACCAGGACTGAGCCTGGAGGAGGCAGAGATACAAGAGAAAGCAGGGGATTGGACCGGTGATGCTGAGCTCAGATGCCAAGCATATGCGCAAACAGAAAATCAGAGAGGTGAAAGGTTTGTATTTAACATCGGTTGATATCAAAATGTGCAGGAAGCAGCAAGACCGGTGAGGAAAAACAGCAAGGTCCTCCACCGATACTGCATATCTCCGCTGTGAAAACGTACAGTATGATTGCTTTTTTGCCGAGCCACTGAAGCCATCTAAAACAAATGGAAATGTGTGTGTGTGTGTGTGTGTGTGTGTGTGTGTGTGTGTGTGTGTGTGTGTGTGTGTGTGTGTGTGTGTGTGTGTGTGTGTTAAAGAGACAAGAAGAGAGAGAAACCCGCGTCTGCATGAGATGAGTGACAGGCATGAATATTTAACGCATTTCGGCGTAGCTGAGGTGACGGCTATCAGCACGTCAGTGCCTGCCTCTAATCCATTCACAGCTGCTGCCTTATTGGCACAATTAGACAGGGATATGGCTCTGATTATTTGAACTGGGCTCTCCATTCATATCCTTCCAGAGCAGTACACGTCCCTTGTCGGGATCACGGTGCACAACAAGTTGAAACACTATTGGCAGCCATGCACACACACTACAATAAAGTCTCCACTGGTTTCCTCAGTGCAGGGCTTAAATCAAACACCATACACAAATGCATACAGTATAGTAAGTAACAGTGAGGACAATAAACTACAGTAAAAGTAAGCGGCTACCCCATTGTACTTCTTGTAAAGTGCTGATGTTTAGGACTTTAAAGCTTCAGTTTAGTGTATATATGGTCTAATAACAGACCTGGTTAGTTTGGGGAAGTGACTTATGGACTTAGAGCAGTCTTGGCTTAAACTAATGTGTGTATCTTTTGTGTGTAGAAGTTACACAGAAGATGTAGAAAACTTGACGAACACTACCCTCTCCTGGCCTACAAAGCAAGATGAGATTTAACTCACAAATAGCAGCAGGTTCAGTGATGCACAGTGTTTGGTACATTAATACACAATCTTAGGAACAAATACAGTCAAGTTAATCAACACCAACATACTACTATGCCCATTTCAAGTTATCTGAAAATCAACTTCCTCAAAAATTATATTCTGCAAGTTTAATATCAGAAGATCGCAGTTTCACTGTGAAGCTCCTCAGCTGTGAATGTGTTAAAACAGCTGACAAACAGAACTCCTGCTAAATCTGACGAAAAATTACTGCTTTCATTTAAAACGTTTTCAATTACATATACAGTATGTCTGACTTAAACTGGCACTTCAGTGTTCTATCCAATAAGTTAGCAAGCAGTAATGTTTTAATTAATAACTAATTAACAACTACTAAGACGTGGGTCACACAGGTTCTGGTTGACAATGCCAATGAAGTCAAAGTCAAGCCAGTGTTCTGAATTTCCACTGTTACATCATTTCAGAATAAGTCTGGTGTTATTCTATGCTTTTCTAATTGTCAACAAATTCCATGAAAAGACCAAAACCACCAATGCCTCAGTCTGTCTTGCAATAGTCCGACTTGCTGAAACTCAGCACCAAGCTTATAGGTACCTACTGAAGACATAAATCGCGCACATAGGTGGTAAAAAAGGCTTCGTAATTTCTTAAAAGATGAGTAAATAATGCATTGTTTTCAGCTAAAGATTAATACACATTGGGTCTAGTAAGCATTTTGGGGACTAGGATGTATGCGAGAATGATTTTTTTTACTACAGTGCCCATGTTGGTAATGAAGTAGCATGTCCCCTAGTGCAACAGCGTGGTTCATTTACCGGTATGTATTTTTAATATCTTTTGGACAACAATGGTGGTCCATTGCACAGAGGAATAAGATATTTCAGGCTTAACAGATAATACAGGTAATAGCTGTTAGTATGCTCAATTCATTGTTGGCTTTGGTCTTTTCAAGGGATATGTTAATAATAAGACAACTAAAGAATAATAACATATATGAATTTTGCATTTATAAGTTTGTATTACCTTTATATAGGGTGTTTTTATTCCTAAAGCTGGACAGATACAGTGTGTCTTTATTTATCACATTTTAACATGTCTTTCTCAATGTCAATGTCACATTGCCTCTCCCTCCGGCCACATTCCCAAATCCTCAAACCGTTTCATTGCCATTCTCTTCCTGTCCACCTGATAGCACCTTTTATACATGAAATGCTATGACACTGTAACACATGACATTGCTTTTACTTCAAGCAAGGCATATTGCAAAGAGAGTTAACCCTCCTGTAATGTGTGATGTGAATGTACCAGAATTCAATAAATTTAGTGGCATGTGTACATATGTACTGCATGAAAAGGGTATGCTATGTATATTTAATACATGCATTGCATCATGAAAGAAGGAAATATTGCTTATATATTAAATATATATATAAAATTTCCATTGACACATTTATAATATAATGGTTGTTTAACCTTTTCCAGATAATCTCAGACAGAAGGATTTACCAGCTCACAACTGGTGAGTGGTAGGTCCACTCAAAACTCAGTATAAAAAGTTGTTTTTATTTCTCAAGTGATAAATGTCCCTTTGAAGTTTTGTGATTATCTAATACTAATGCGCCATTGTTTTCAATCTGTTCCAACCAAATTGTGCAAAACCAATATCAATATCAGTGTATTCCTGGCGTGTGAAGTACAATACCTCCTCCTGGTCCAACATGTAGAGCTGATTTCTGGAGCTCACACAAAGACCGGGGTTCCAGTGGTCGTTGGGTGGACGATCGTGTGAGGGGCACTCGTAGATGGGCCGCTCATGCGAGGGGCGGTTGAAGGAGGGACGGTCAAAGGAGGGACGGTCGAAGGAGGGGCGGTCGAAGGAGGGACGGTCGAAAGAGGGACGGTCGAAGGAGGGGCGGTTGAAGTTGGGACGGTCGAAGGAGGGACGGTCGAAGGAGGGACGTTCGGGAACGGGACGGTCGTAGGAGGGAGTGTGGAAGGAGTGGACGTGGGTGCGATGATGGTGATGATGATAGGAGGGGGGGACGGCACACCTTGCATCTGGACAGGAGAGAAGGAGAAGAGACGGGGGGGGGAAGAGGAGAGAGGGAGGAAAGAGAAGGTCAGTTAGGATCAACGGTAGGAGGGCTGTGATGCTGTGACACATGTCTATTCTCATAACATCAGTGTCAGGTGTCATTAGAGTGTGTTTAATAGGCCTGCCAGAAAGAGGTCATCAGACATTTGTTATAATGAGAGTATGCAGGACAATGCTAGCAACAGTACGTTGTAACATTGTTATCCAAAGGCAAGAACATAAACACAATGACATGACATAAGAGACCTTAAATACTACAGCATTAAATAAATGAATGAACATTGACACAGCATAGTAGAAAATGTTGAGAAATATGCTTATTCGCTTTATTGCCAAGATTTGAGAAGGCCGATACCACTCTCAAATCTGTCCATCAAATATGAACCTACAGGAGACAGGAAACGGTTAGCTTAGCTTAGCCTGGAAACCTAGGGAAACAGCTAGCCTGGCTAAAGGTAGTAGCTATTGTCTAGCACATAACACCCTTAAAACCACAACTTGTTTTTACATTTCATTTGTGTTTGCGTTTAGCAAACAAAACATACATTACGCTTTAGAGGTTTTAAACCTTCAGACAGAGCCAGGCTAGCTGTTTCCCCATCTCCCGTCTCTATGCTAAGCTAAGCTAACCATTTAAATGTAAGTGTGGCATTGAACATTTCGTTTAACTTAATTGAACTTCTCCTTTAAAAAACGTAAACTCACAATAAAAGAGTGAAACAATAACACAAATGGGTCCTGCATCCACAAAATGTTTTTCCACACACATATAGTAAAATGAGAATAGCTTAATGCTCAAAAATATTAAATATCTAAACAGATATTTATCAAGAGCTCAAAAACTCACTGCAACCCATGAAAGAGCCAAAACAACAGTTGGAGCCCTTTGAGTCAAAAGCCTGAGAAACTGGACGTGAGTCATGAACACGAGTTGGACTTATAGCAATGCTCTAGTCCTACTCAAAACGATTTTACTTTTTTCTCACCCACACCTACGAGGCTTAAAACACCTCAAACTAGTCACTTTTCATAATTTTCTTTAATTCTCTGCTCCAAAGGAAATGTCCTTGCTTTTCCCTTTTTCATTGCTTTCCTAACCTCAATCCCATTATCACAAACAGGACAAAAATACAATAAAAGAACAGGCAGTCTTGTGACTAAAATCCTCAGACAAACGTTAAGCGCCACTAGGCTGAGAAAAGCAAGTAGATGTTTGGAAACACTCCAAAATGAAATAAAAGAGCTTACAGCTGCTCCCATCACACAAATGCTTCACTCTTTGAGCTTCATTTGTAAGAAGAAGGCACTTGATAGTGACTCTACAAACACACCCTTTGGATTTGAAATCAAGTCTCTATCTGTTAGTTTTATAGTCACAGTTAAAAATGATAATTGTCTAATTGAAGAAGTCCTGAATCCGGCTCACCACCGAAATCTAATCATCTGTTCCTTCGCCTGCGGCTGTTCTGTCCACCAAATTTAACATAAAGCTGTTCCAAAGTTCCTGAGATATCCTGCTGACAGACAGACGGAGAAACTAAACTATAATCTCCTCGGTGGGGGTACAAATTATCTTTGACGTTATCCCTGATTCTAAGGATCATTCAAGAAGATGTGGAGAGAGGAACATTTTTTTAATTACATCTGAGGGCTCTGTGCCTCGAATAATTTAAGAAATTGATCACACAGTATTGGAGACATTAATAAGGATTTTTCTCAGGTAGCTGTTTTACTTCGTTGTAAGTGAAAAATGTGTGGCTAAGGACCTTTGGTAAATGAGGCACTTTGTCTTTTCTTTCGTCGCTGCTGTCTACGTTTTCAGGCCTTATTGCACTTTTAACTTGTTTTTTTAACTTAGGGAAATACACCATAGGCACAGAATACTACCGTGTCTATTCTGTGTTAGTATAATCTGTCCAAGCTCCTATCAGTGCTTTCCATACAATTTAATTTATTCTAACACTTTTCTACAGGTTACAATTCTATATAATATAGAATAAAAAACATTACACACAGATTTTTCCATTTTCATACTTCATAACTCTATCTATTTGTCTGTGAATCTAAATGACATCTCATGTTGCATCTACTGTTCCAATATTGACCTTAAATTTCCTCTTCTTCCTCTTCCTCTCTCCTTTTTGATTATTTATTGCTTTTACATGAAGCAAAAGGCAACAGCAGCATCTCTCACATGGTCCAGATTACACCACTGAGCATTTTATAGTTTTCAGCTACAAATTCAAAAGCAAACATCTTGAGGCAGTTCTCACACTTTATGCTGTCTGATGCTGGAATTTAAAGACTCTCCACTCTTAGAAACAGTCCAGTGGAACAAGAACGTCAAGATGCACTGTCTTCAAACATTGCCAACAGGCTGAAATCAATTGTACATATTTTAGAAATTGCTTGATATTCAAAATAAAAAGATGACAATATCTACCTATAAGGCAAATCACCACTCAGCCAGCATCAAGACAACATGCTTTGGTCCGGACAAGGAGATTTATGAACTAATTTGCACTGAAAACAAGTGAAATCATACCATGTGCTGACTTTTTATTTTAATTTTAAAAATAGGATGTGATTTCTAAAATAAATCCTTGGGTGAACAAGTTGAAAAAGACTTCTGTAGTGTGTGAATCAGTCAAAGTAACATTTCCCCAGTGGCTCACACCTCCTGCACCAATGAAAAGCCAAATTCACACTTACAACATCTGCAGGCTGTACTACAAGGCCAGAACACACACACACACACACATTTTCACACAATCACACACACTCACAGACAAGGAGAGAGAAAAATTAGGCTTTTTTGACCCAATACACACATACTCTAAAATAGTAGATCAAACATATGGCCTCCAGTTGAATGTGACCACTGACCTTTTGTACTTGTAATTGACAAGGTGATTGACTGAGGCTCTGCACTCTCTCCTTTTGAAAGTAAGCCACAAACAGTCACCTGTGGCCCACAATGCAACACTACAGCATGTCATAATCAATTATTTTACTGCATCATAACTTCTCAGATTTCACCTCTCTCTTGACAGAGGAGAAGTCGATGGCTATAGTGCTTCTCCATCCCTTGCCACAGTGGAAAGGCACAACATGCAATTGTCTAATTGTGGCAAAATAACAATTCAGTTGATCTTTCGAGTTCCTGTCAGTTATTTTTGAATTGAAATTTGAATCGAGCTTCTGAAATGTAGATGAGCTACAAAACAAGCACAGCTAATTAGTATGGAGGAATCAATGAATGGAAAGGAGTGAAGCATGGACAGTGGGTTCACGAAAAAACATTTGAATTATTTCATACATGGACCCACAGGAAGGGAAAAGGTTTGGCGTCTTGCTTCAGGTCCCTTCAATCAGACAAATGACACGTGATGTTATGGGATAAAATCTGAGCTCTTTCTGATTTGGGATATTCACTCGGTTTTTTTTCCTTTACTTCCCAGCAGCCTGGTATGCAGTATGATGAGCTAGATACAATGTTGTGTCAGACAGAGTTAGCTTTAACAAGGTTTTAAAATACTCCTTTGACTTCTTATTATTATGTATTTATGTCACCAGGCCAGACAGAGGGGCAGAAATGGGGCTGGGGCGGCACAAACATCTCACAAACAGAAACCACAGCACGTGCAAGCAAACGTGGATGGGGTGGGGACAACAGGAAACAACAGAGGAACACACCAATTGCAGAAAGTGAAGACACCTTCATGGGATAATCACACGAAACACTCTGCCCAGTCACACAAAGTTGCACATATACAGATATATCATGTTTTTTGGAAAAATAATATAATGTAATATGATTCATTTCGGTGGACAGAGACTCGAGGCCATGAATCTGGTCTGTGATGGGGCTGCACTAAAGGGTCACGATAGCCTCCGCTGAGCCTTTGTGTCTGCACAATTTTTATAAATGCAAGTGTGAGGAGTAGAAAGAACATGAAAGGGATGTTCAAGTGGAAAAGATGTGGGATGACAACATTCTGTACGCCACCAAAAGTACATAATTCATTTAGGGAACAGCTGGCTAAATGATTTTTAATTTTTCCCTGTAGAACAGTTTAATCAATTATTTTTGTTATTTATTAATCAGCTAATTATTTCAAGACTAATTAATTTGGTCTATAAAATATCAGAAAAAAGTGAAAAATGCACCTCATAATATCCTAGGTGATTTCATCAAATGCCCAAGACCCCAAAATATTCAGTTTACTTTAACGTAAAACCATGAAGAGCAACAAATCCTCACATCTAAAAAGGTAGAAACCAGCCAATGTTTGGCATTGGCAAAAACTTAACTAAGCAGTAAATCGTATATCAAAATAGTTGCTAATCAATTAATCGCTGATGCCCTAACCCTCTCTCAGTTTTCAGTTTTGTTAATGGATTGCCACTTTAAAAACCCAATTTTAGCCTTCCTGTATGAATAAGTAAAAATATTATTTATACCACAGGAGTGTTGCTCTAACACACATCAGGGTGTCTTTATTTTCTTGAAAAGTCCTAGTGATGCTTATGGAAGCAACACTAGCAGATTTTTATCTTACTTGATGATTAAAAGAGAATAAAAACACAATAAAGTCCAATGGCTTATTTTAATTGTGGTTGGTTATATCTACCAGGTGAAATTAAGCCAGGATACGCATTATAAATTCAGGAAATACATATTGTGGAGTATTGTGAGATATTTTGTACTGGAATGGATGTGCACTCTATTAATATACTCTGAGTTGTTATGTTGTACAGTGGGTTGTTTGGTTATTGTATCTTCAAAGGCTACATGGTAAAATAATAATAATAATTCTGTTGCAAAGGGAAATTGTAGTAAAGTGTTATGGCTTGCATCAAAACAAAATTCTATAATTTAGTTGTTAGCATCTCCATATATTTTCTTATTTGCTCTTGTTTAAGAGGGAACCGGCAATTTTGATGATTTATCACTGTTGACTTATTCCACTTTTTTATGCATTGTTCATTCTTGATGGGTGTGTCGACTTAAAGTCCAACTGTAAAAGCAGATGATGATAGATGCTGAGTAAGTGCACTACGAATACGTGGTCATTATCAAAGGGCTTCGGGGAGATAAAGCACTGTGTGGCGTGCTCTCCCTTTCTCCAAAAAGCACCTAAGCCCTTGAACCCAAACTTTGCAACTGTGCAGAGCAAAGTCATGATGCTGAGATATTCACTGGAGGATAGCAGCGTGAGTCATCCACAGCCCAATCTGCACTACTCTACTGTAGGCCATCCTCTCCACCCCCGAGGCTGCCTATTAAGGGCCTGTGAAGCGCAGTGGACAGAATTTCAATGAGCAGACTTATTCTTCTGTCTGTCCGTACGTACGTACAGGCTGCACTGATACTGTAACGATTTGGCACAAGCAGAAATGCTGAGATGCCGCTTTTCTCTGCTCATCCTCGTCTACCTCACTCTGTCTTTCATTCACTCTCTACGGTCTGCTCTCTATATTTTCCTTGCTCTGCCTTTGTTCCTCTCTCTCCTTCTCTCTCTGTGGGCTCTTTTCCTATTTCTGCCATCCTTAGCAGTTTACAAAGAAGAGTGCCTTGCACCAATTGGATGACTGGTCAGCCTTAGTCAACGTTGTCATTACTGGAACCCGACAGGCCTAATGTTGATTTATACACATCGCTGAGCTCCAAAACAGCGCTAAAAATAAAGCTTGCAATATCCCTGGGTCGCCCGGGGCAGATAATGTACTCCTGCAAACATGGAGAACCAAAGCATCTTACTTTCTAGGCATGAAAGCGCCAAACAGACAAGCACATGTCATTACTGTGACCTCAGCTGCACCAGTATCACATACTATTGCATTCTAATAGATCACTGGAAAATATACCAACAAAATACAGATGTGACTTTGCAAAGAATGAATATATGGATGGCAGTGAGAATAGATGCAGTGCTGCGCTTTGACAAGCGGTGAGTCAGAGTGGTGCATATGTGCAGTACAGTAGGCTGCTGTCAGTGCTGAGTCAAGGGGGATGTCAAGTGTCAGCAGTGGGGTCACAGAGGCCAGACGTACGAGACTTCTCGCTGAACAAGCACATTGGTCATGCCATCAGCTTCTGCTATATGCTGCAAAAACTGTAACTCATTAAACTTACATTCATTTTCGCCATGCTAGTGGATTGGCATGAGTAAGCAGCACACTAAATAATAATAATCTACATTCAGAAATCAGGCTTTGCTTCATTAAAATGGTAATGAGTATAATTTTTCTGCTCCATAGCACAGAATTACCTAAATATATCTGTGGGGGGCTGATAGGTTTGTTGATCAATACCAATTACTCAACGATTACCTCACAGGGAGGTGAGACCTCTGGCTTTCAAAACTCAATATCCAACTAGTGCAATTTAAAGCGCTCACAATCTCAACACCTCCCACCACTACTACTCCGCAAAAAGCTCAAAGATTAAGTACTGTACGATGTTATGAGCAATCAACCAGCGACCAATTGTTCAGCTATGAAAATGACAGCAACAGTGCTATTACAGTACTTTGCATCATGACACTATCTCTGCACCAGACATTTCTGTTGTATATGACTTTATCTGTGCCAAATACAGACTACCATCACTCAGGGGTACTGGTGGAGTTGGTGTCAGACTTGAGTAGGACATAAGTTGCATCTGTGTTGCTGCAGCTACAGCTAATTACTTAATGTCATTTTAATAATCACATTATAAAGGCTAGTTTGTTTTTGTAATTATACTAGGTATAATATGAACTTTGACATTTAAACACCTTTACTTCAATTGTTACTTAACTATTTGTGATGATAGTTTGCCTGTCTGTTTTCTTACACAACAGCAAACCAGAATCAACTATAAACTAAAGAATCTAATGAAAAACAACTGAGTTGTGAGACAAGCATTTGGTAAAGTTTACAGATCCGCTGTAGGTTCACAGTCAAAATGTAGCAGTATCTTCATCTTTGTATTACTTTTAGTTTGATTGATCTTTAGTTTCTGTATTTTAAACTCCTTATCTGAATGAATGAATTTGTAATGAGATTGTAAAACACTTTGAGGCAAGTTTCTGGATTAAGTTGCACCTGCTGTGACTTATCAGAATTTTTCTCTGACTTGAATATGCCTTTTGATGACTATTGTGTTAATTGCCAACTATGTAGATTTACAATATGAGGTTGTTTTATGTAAAACGCGACACCCCCACACTTTATGTGTCTGTATGTGTGCATTTATCAACTTTGAGCTGTGGAGCGGTTGTGAAAACAAAGGTGTACCAAAGAATGCAAGATAAATCTGCTTCTTAATCTGGCTTTTTTTTGCACCACTCATCAATATTTTTACATTAATAATTAATTAATAATGTCTATGTGTAATGAGAGAGGGTGCTAACTAACAGAGAATTATCACCTGACATTGCAGCTCTGCTAGCTTTTTAGTCGGTCTGCACTAGACCCCGACCGATTTATCGTTTTGCAGATATTATCGGCCGATATAAGCTACTTGCATATATCTGCATCTGCGTTTCTAACAGCCAATATATGACTATTAAAAAAGAAACAGAGAGTCTGCCCATCAGAGGGCGCACTGCAGCTCCTCTGTTCAAAACACTGTAGCACTACAGAACAAAACATCAGCTGACTGTCTACCAGAGCCAAAGTCTCTGCCTGAGCTACGGTGAGTTAGCTCCCTAGCTCCTGGTAGCGCTCACACTCACTGTTCAGAGTGAGTTGCACTTCTACTGAATGGTCCTCTCATTTCTCCCTAGTTTATTACTTCTAAATATTATTTAACAAAACTTATAACCATTGCTAAATTAGCCACAATGCCAATGCAGTGCTAACGTTAATGAGCGATTAAACTAGTGTTTTCTAAACGTATTCTAAATATATCTGCGAGCTGCTTGTCTCCAGTTACATGCGGCGTGTCAGAAATGATTAAACCAGATTGGACTTGTGAATAAACGTAAGCTGTACAAGAATCCAACTCTTCTTCCTGCCTAACAAAGTTATCTAACGTTACCTTTTCTTTTGAATGTGAAACATTAGTGTGAAATCTCAAAGTTGCAGGTCCTCCTTGTAGACCGTTATGTAGTATTAGATTTAGGGTTGAAACAATTCATCAATTAAATCGATTAATTCGATTAATTCGATTAATTCGATTACTAAAATGCATTGAGGCTTTGTTTAATCCATATAACTTTATAGCACACTGTTTCGCACTGACATTTATTACTGTTGCACATCGAGCTTACCTGTGTTAATCCGACGTGATTATAATGGCGCTGTTTGCAAAGTCGAGGAAGAGAAAGAAAATAGTGAGGGACTTGGTATCTTGGTATGGTCTCAACATAACATTTTAGGGATGATCTTTGTTTATGTTACGCATTTCTTATAATAAAGGGAAAAAACAATATAGCCCGATATATTAGCTATCAGATTTTAAAAATCTCAAATCTCGAAATCGGTATCAGACTTAAAAATCCCATATCGGTCCCCATATGGTTCTAGTATGCACCCACCCAACCTTTTCTTAGACTCAGGGTGTCTGATACCAAGTACCAATCCAATAGCAGTTCTAGCTTTTTACGATATTTAAATCTGTACACTTCACTGAGAGCGGAAATATTTTTTTATGCAAGAAGAACATGAGGCCAGGGATTACTATGACACTAAAACGTTGGTGGACCACAACGACTCAGTGAAGGTTAGTGAAAAAAGAAACACTGAATTTTGATATCGACAAAGAACTGTATTCACATCATGGCTGATACCCAATCCACTTGTAGCAAATACTGATCCAGTGTATCAGATCAGTGCACCTCTAATCCGCATACTCAGCACCAAATAGCTGACAGAAGTCAGTAACTAGTTGGTGAACATAGTAGAGTTATTTAGCAGTTAAAAAGTCTGATTTAACTCAGGAGTTGGTGGCAACCAAAACAAATCTAAAAAGAAACACAACTCCAAATAAATGAAAATGTTGGTCCGTATCTGCTGGATGAATAAATAGGCAACAGTTACATACATAAAATATACAGAAAAAATATGTTAGGGTTGAAGTTTTTCAGCTTCTTGTGGAGTTTTTCTGCCTCCAAGTGGCCAAAACAATTCATTTATGCAGCTTTAAAGTATATACCCACAGATTACACTGACTACTGCTTAAGTATATTATAATATACATAATATATCCCTTTGCACTGAGCATTTCCATCAGCACTTCATCAGTACTATACCCACCTTCCCTCAGAACTGTATGTACCTCCCCTCCATATTATACTCCTTTTCTGAGAACTATACGCTCTCATAAGGGCTACTACAGAGCTGAAATACAGGCATCTGGAGTAAAAATTTACTTCCTAATCAATAGCCATAATGTCTTACTATAAGTGTACAAGACTTGCGTTTCCACTCAACAGTTTCCCCTACAATACAAAATAAAATGTGAGGAAATGTGTCTGTGTACAGATGTGTGTGCCCACATTTAAGAGTGGTTTTGTGCTGTCTGTAAACCATGTAAACCACAAAAGAATAAAACTGCTCTTCCCATACAGTCCTTACAACTGTATGAATCCAGGCACAAGCTTTGATCTCTTTTTAATTTCCCCAACTAGAATGAATCCACTCTGAAGACGAGATGTTCAACGAGATGCGGTGAGGGTGGGGTAAAAGTGTGTGTTTGTGTAAATGTACATGTGTGTATGTGTGTGTGACAGAGAAAGAGAGAGAGAGTGGGAGAGGTGGAGAGAGAGTATTCTCACCTATCAGATCATTCACCCAGCCCTCACGCGGCACGTCCCGGGTTCCCCATTGCTCACTCAAAGCGTCCACACGGCGTCACTGTTGCTGCGCTGCTAGCGCCTTGAATCCGCCCCCAACTCCACCACACAGGAAACAAGGTTACTGCCCAAGAGATGTCACTTCCGAAACACCCACTCCCGCTCGCTTGCTCGCGCTCGCTCCCTCACGCCCCCAGCCTATTGCCATGACAACCGAGAAAAGAATAGAATATAAGTGAGTGTTAAAGAGACAGAGGGATCAGAGAGACAGGGAAAAAGAGGGATGGACAGCGAGAGACAGAGAGGGGAGGACAGAGAGGAAATACGGGGAAGAGTGAAGAGGAGAGGAGGAGAATGGACAGAGAGGGAGAGAGAGAGAGGTGAATGAGTGGGCGGGGAAAGGATGGATGACAGAGGAGAGGGTGAGAGATTGAGAGAGAGAGAGAGAGAGAGGAGGCATGTGGTGGGACGTGATCGGGGGAAAGGGAAGAGGAGAGAGAGGTGTAGATGCTGTGGATGCGTGAAGAAGGAGAGAGAGAAATGAAGTGATGAGAGACAGAGAGAGGGAAAGAGGGAAGGAAGGGAGGAAGGAAGGAGGACACTTTTTTGGGAATAGGGAGCCCACATCTTGTTCCCATAGCAACACAGCCATCCATGAAATACTGACTTGTACCTCCCTCTCACTCTCTTACTCTCTCTGTTTCTGTCTCTCCATCCCTCCCCCTCTCCTTTTCTCTTTCCATCTCTAACTATATATACACACACACCGTGAGCGTAAGTTGGCACTGAGTATGCAGTAATCCAAGCTCTGCAACATTGTCAAACACATCAAAAGGTACCAAATATACCATCAATGTATCGCTCCGCAGGAATTAATCTATGATTTTACACTCTCAGTAGCCGTATCTTGTATAGGTCTTGATTTTCTTCTTCCTAATACAAGACTCACATGCCATATGTACATTAAGAGACACTTGGTCGCTGTAATCACTCCTCCTCTCCATACTGGCTGTGAAGTGATCCATTCCTAAAGCAACCACGCTGTAAAGGCGGGGGTATGCTGGAATGAACTAGTTCATACCATGTGTCATTTGAACCGGTCTGAGGGCAAAAGTGTTTATATTTATTCCAAATGGCCACACTAAGGTCTTGGGGGAAAATTATGTTTCAGAGAGGGGGGACACAATAAATCATACAAAAAGGTAAAACAGGAGTCTTCAAAGGAATTTATGGTGTTCTCGTAAAAAGAGATGGAGGTAGTTGTGAGAAGAATGAAAAAGGAGAGCTTGAGTGAAGCTGAAGTTCAATTTCAGCATACTTTTTAACCTCTGCAGACCTTGTCAATCGCTGTGTGAAGTTGGCGTGATTGTCATATCCGGAAAGTTATACAAATTTTTCATCGGAGTCCTACCAATTCTATTGTCAGAAAGGTGTGTGTGTGTGTGGGGGGGGGGGGGTTCTCATACTGTTCCATGATCTAATAAGCAATTTGAAGCATTTTGACGCTTTAAAATGGAACTCGGTTTATTTTACTTGAAATCAGATGTTGGAGAGTATTGCTGCATAGGAAAGAAAGAAAGTTGTATAAAGCATTTGTGGCTCCAGAGAAAGCTGTGAAAAGTCTGATAAATTTCCAGATTGCCAATTGGAGTTGGAAAGAAGTGAGTTTACCAGACCTCTGTAGAAGAGACATGGGATGGGGGTCATTCATCTGGGAGTGGTATAGGACCGGAGTGAACGCTTCACATCTCTGCCGTAGGCTAGCGACTCTCTACATTACCCGCTGCTAGCATAACATACACAAATCTCCAACAGAACTGTAGGATTGCATTGTGGGTAATGTAGGCACCAGGTTTTACAAGGAAGAAAAAAGTATGGAAGAAAAAAGGTAAAAGCTCAGCAAAGAAACATTGTCTTAGAAAATGCAAAGAGGAAATCTGGCAACTGAAAAGACCACAATTTTGGAAGACACCAACTTAATTTGGCTAACTCAGACTGGGTGATCACACATTTTAGCTTGAGGTGAACTCGACAAGAGTTGCGTTACTGTATGAAGGGATTGCTTGTGAGAAGGTATGATTACATCGACAACTATTTCCACCAACATATGGCATATGAGTGTTCTATTGAGATAGGCACGAATAAATCTAAACCCATCCTTACAAGGTAAAGGGTGACTTGGGGTGTAAAGATTTACTGTAGGTGTCAGCTCCATACATGGCCTGACCTCAAGATAATAACCAAAATGCAATATGTCTAAAGGGGGAGGGGGGATCGATGTGGCCATCATCCCGCCATGAATCCCAATGAAGTCCAACTTTCAACACTAACTCCTGGCAGCCTCTTCTCAAAAACCTCCCTCCCCTTTCCCATCCATCTCTCCTCTCCTCCTTCTGCCCATCTGTTTCTCAGCCCCCTCGCCCCTTCGCTCTGGTTTCTTCTTCCTGGATGTAGCCTTTTCTTTTATACCCCTCTGTAAACCTTTCATCTCTCTCTCTCTGCCTCTCTGCCTTTCTTCCCTCCCTTTTGTATTTACACTGTTACTCTTCCTCACTTTCATCCTCAATACTCCTCTATCTGGGAAATAAAAACTAAATTATTTGTCCTAGAATCCCATTTTTACCATTCACCTCTCTCCTGTTTCCTCTCACTCCTCCATCTTCTTTCACACTCAGTTCTTCTATTTTTATTTCCAGATCTCTGTGATGTTTTCTCTGCCTCTCCAAATCTAAATTCAAATGCATCTACCTGACTTTTAGTCTGATCTCTCCTTGTCTTATATGTGGCCTTTACCTTCTTTCTCTGAATATGTCTTGATTTCCCCGCCAAATTAAAAGTTTTGTATGGTTAAAAGATGAAACTAAAATTGGCCGAGAAAAACACATAGGCACACATATTAGGATTAACAGATTGCTAATAATAACTACACAATGAACAATAAATACAAATTACTCCGTCTGATCAACTTTTGTGTATGTCGGTGTCAGTGTTGGGCAAGTTACTCAAAAATTTTAATATAATACTTGTTACTTATTACTCATTAAAAAAGTAGTATTATCACTTTACTTATTACTCAGTGATAAAAGTAACTAATTACGTGACTCGTTATGTTACTTGTTAACACTTCCAGTGTTTCATGACGGGGGGGGGTTCTTCAGCAGATGCTTCAATAAATCAGATGTAGCATTGTTCGCGGTTGAAAGCTTTTTGCTGCACGCACAGAGTTTACAATAGACGTCAATGTTCTTTGCATCTTAGACTGTGACACAATAATGGCAGCAGCTACTTACAGCTGTGGAAAGAACGCCTCTCTCCCTCGTTCTCCATTCCTCCTTTAGTTTTGGCTATCATGAAAGTCTGGTGCTGCTGAGCTGCCGCACAGTCATGGATTTATGTCAAGGATGGTGCGTTCAGTAACGAGTAACGCAGCGTTACTTGCCTTAGTAACTACTAATAATATTATTGTTTTAGAAAAGTAATTAGTTACACTACCAGTTACTGGGAAAAGTAATATTATTACAGTAACGCTATTGAGTAAAGCGTTACTACCCAACACTGGTCGGTGTTTATCTATGTTCATCACTTGTGTGGAATGGCAACTGCAGCGAGTAGTAGCGAATTTTTAGTGGAATTTGTGCATTTACTTGAAATGAATGTAAAAGTAAATGTAGTGAGGTTTTCCCCCAAAATTCTGAATGGGCTGGACTCAACTTAAAAGTAAATACAGATGAATGACAGGAACAGCTTGAGACCATTCAGGCTTTGGCCAATAGCAAAGTTGTGTTTGCCTGTTATAGCTGTACAGTAGCCTTCTCTCCCTCTCTCCTGCTCTCTTGTTCTCAGTCTCCCACTCGCTTACACTCACTCCCACAACTCTCTCTTTTTTGCTCGCACTCACTCGCTCATTCTCTGTTCGCATCTCTCCTTCACTTAGCTAATGTCTTTTAACCATAACTTTAACTCTCCAATCCCTGCAATGGCTCTATCAAAATGTCAAGCAAATCTTTTCTTGCAAACTTTTAAAATGTCACAGGCACAAAATGTGACTTGTGTGTATTTTCACCAGGTATATGGGCTGAAGCACATCCTGCATTTCCTGCCTGTCGATAAACATGAGGAAAAAATATTCCTTTTAAGAATCCATTTGTCTCTGTCAATGTTGTCCATATCCACAAACAAAACATACATACATTACAGTAATGTAAGAGCTAACCGTCATAGATACAAAGTAAATCATGGACGCATCGGATATTTCTGTAAGGTCACGGTGAGCAGGTATGTACAGATCTGACAGTGTCCAGCCTGTCTTTGCGCTGGTGTACGCCTACACTGAACAACACATTGTGGGCTGTTCATGCCAAGTCTATGCCATAATCAAGTCATGATTCACATCACTTTTTATCCATATAAAAGGTAAAACATATATATATTGTGTAGATATATATATATATATAAACCTAAAAATAGGTTTAAATGTGTTAAAAAAGTTTTTAGATATTAATATAAAAGGTATTGGGTGTGTCACAATTCACAAATGCTGCATGGATGGAAACTCTGCTCACTCTCTCTCTCTCTCTCTCACACCCTGAGATTTTTGCTCTTACACTCCTTCGCTCTCATGTTCTCTCCCATAACTCCCCAGTCCACCATCTTTTTATCTCTGACTTTAGATCTCTCCTGCATTTTGCTCTAAACAGTCCGACAGGTTACATAGGAAACTCTCCAGGTTGCTCTGTAAAGCCCTTTTCACTCAGGGTGTGAATAAATAAACACTATGGGCGGAAAATGAGATGCTAGACATCTCTCTCTGCTGCTGCTGCTGCTACTGCTTCATTCAGAGGTGCAGTCCTGCCTCTCCACCTAGCTGTGAAGGTGATATTCAGTGTGCTGAGAGGGGAAAATAAAGATGAATGGGGAGAAAGCGAGCTCTGAGAGTGTGTGTGTGTGTGTGTGTGTGTGTGTGTGTGTGTGTTTGTGCGTGTGCGTGTGTGTGTGCATGCTCATATAGACTTACAAGAATATATCAAGTAATACCACATAACTGCGTGCAGTTTTAATTTCTTTTAACCTGTTTTACCACCAACCACAAAAACGGTGCTACTGTGTGACGGCTTATTAAAACACTACTTATTTCCAGTGGGCACCCCAAAGTTCAAACCATGGAAATACTCAGTCATGGTTTTTTGGTAGTAGTACATTTCTCAGAGGCAGAGCTGCACGTGAGGCCACAACAATAAGCAAAGCCACTGAAACACAATTTGGTTAAGAAACATGACAATAGGGCTGGACGACATGGTCAAAAATGTTATCACGATAAAAAGTTTCATACCTTTCGATATCGATAATTATCCCGATATGTTTCAAATCATTTTTTCTTTTGCTCCTGAGTGCAATTTGAAGAAACCTGATGGTTAATTGTGGTTTAAACTCTTCTTTATGGTCAACACTTAAGGCCAAACAGGATCACTTAACAAATCTGAGGTAGAACATTCAAAACAATTATGATAAAATCTCAGTCAACAAATATGCATGAGTAAAATGAAATAAAAGCTTTTCTTCAGTCCTTTTTCTCAACAAAATAAATATCTTAATAAAAAAAGTCCTAATTTATGTGTGATTCAAGTGAATAAAATCAAACATTTATTGAATATTTATTGAACATTTGTTATATTGTTATTGAAAAAAATTATATTGTGATAATTATTGTTATTGTTTTATTGTCCAGCCTTACATGACAAAGGGCCCATTTAAAAAGTCAAAGTGCAAGAGACAAATAAATTAATGTTACAAAGCTTGGGAAAATTACTACAAACAGAAAAACTACGATCAACATCTTGTCCTGTTTCCCAAGAAAGATCTGCAATTTTTTTTAGCAATATGTGTGTGTGCTTGTGAATGATGTGTAGGCCTGTGTGTTTGCAAAAGGAAGACTGTGTACTAAAACAAATATGCCTTCCCAAACCACATTAACACTACCACGTTTACCGTAGAAGCTATATTTCAACCTTGAAATGCCATTATTATGGTAATATAATTGTTAAATATTATTTAAAATCCAGGGTGTCCGACTCTCTAAGAAACTCTTTCTGTGCATGAGTTGTTTGGAACAAGTAACAATTTGCCTGATAAAAGTTCCTCAAGCAAAACAACATAACTTTTCTCGTTGCCGACATCTGCAGGTGCCATAAAGCACAGGGCAGAGATTGAGAAAGCAGAACTACTGATGTCAGGGAGAGGTTTATAGATGCCCCCGTCCTCTAGTTAAACTGCCGCTGGTTCTGTTTGACTTCTCACCTACTATCACTGAGCCATAACTCATACTGGGTTTGCTTTGGACAAGAGTAACATGGTACAGTAAGCCAATATGTAATCGCCTCCCATGGTAATTGAATGGATGGTGCCAGATATTCTAAACCCCTTATCATTAAAGTAGTGTGGTGCACTGAGCTTTTGCGACAAAGGCTGTATAATGTATGCTTTCTAACCCCACTGTTTTACCAACTGCAGCGAAGATATTGCACCATAAAATCACAAAAATGTTGCCTTGCCATGTGTGCCTGCATGTTGATCCATTCAACATACTTTGTGTCACTGATTCATGAATGTAGCCCTCAATCATTTTGTATTGAGGTGCCCTAGTTGGTTATAGTAGGAGAGAATTACATTTTAGAAGTTACCTAGGTTGCACTCACACTTAACTGTGGTGGTTGCTGTGTCCTCATTTAGTCTCTACATGCAAATTCACGCATTTGCATGTGCTATAACTGTGTGTTCAAATGCTGTGTGGAAATGCCTCACACCTGTTGTACCCCTTTAAGTACTGGACACACAAAACTGTATGTATTGGATGTTGAATCTCTGTTATGCATGTGTCATGCTATAATTTCTAAAGCAGGACATTAAGCTAAGCTGAGCTGAACCACAACTTTGGTAGCGCAGTGGCACTTGCAAGTCATGCTCCCCGTGCCCTGACCCCCGTGTGTTTTTGTTTCTCTCTTTGGTGTCACCATGCTGATTGAAAGCGGGTCGAGCCAAGCTGTCCCTAAGAGATAAAGAACAATTATAGTCATCTGTCCTCAATCCAGAGATAGACTAGGAACTGTGTCATTGTCTCATTACCCAAAGGGTTGTCACTGAAATGTCTAACTCATAACACACCTCAACTCATGTTGCCTCAGCAGCGTCTGACAAACAGCTGGCCGACAAGCAGAGGAAGTGGGTGTAAAAACCACACATGAAAGGAATATTTTAGACCGAAGTAGGCTGATATACTATATTAAGTAATGGTAGTAGAAGTTCTTCAGAAGTAGAAGAAGAGAAAAAGTGCCAGTAATAATATCAGTACCACCATTACTCATCATTCACGTGCCATTTAACAACAACAAAAGTCCGTGCCACATGCACTTAGTGAACCAGTTGTCTAGCTGTGTATCTTGAGTCCCTCCTACAATTCATCAAATTGGGTGACAAGGTCACAACAATCATTTTGCAGATTTCATGATGAAGGATCCTTCCTTACTAAAGCTACACAACAGACATTTACCTTTACAACGTAAAAAAATCTTTTTAACTCTGCAGATATGCAGATGTGCAGATATTTTGTGTAAGCAATTTTTGTTCTACAATATTAAGCCTTAAGGAACCTACAAAAAAAGAATTTCATTAGTCTGGGTTCAATCGAGTTTTAGTAACCCCAAGTCTAAATACTATTTTAGAGCAATTTTGCGAACAACACTGAGGACAAGATTTACTAAATCTTTTGTGCCTCCTTTCAAACACATTCTGTCACAAGAATTGTGTTATTTATTAGTTATTTACAGGTGCAACAGCCTGGATGTGCAGTTTTCAACCTGTATTCTATACAAATTTAAAAGACAGCACTCTAACTGGGGCTGCCCTGATTTAATTAAAAAACATACCAGTACAGTTTATGAGAAAAAAAGAGGGCAGTGATGACATGAACGCAAAATCTGACCATCTGACAAAAATTAGGTTACTGTGCAATATTTCTGAGGATCTATTGACAGAAATACAATATAATAACCATAACTATGTTTTCAGTGCTGTATAAAGACCTTATATAATGAGCTGATATGTTTTTTATTACATTAGAATGAGCCATTTCTATCTACACACACCGCGGGTCCTCTTACATGGACGTCGCCGTGTTGCGCCGCCATGTTTCTACAGTAGCCTAAACAGACAAACGGCGTTACAGAGCGCGTTTTGTCACTACGTTGAATACGTATAAAGAAGAAGAACAAGTAACATTAGTAGAACAAGCGAGCCAAGCTGCAACCCCTCCCCTCCTCTCTCAGCAGCGCTCCGCATGCACACACACGCGGAGCGGAGCTAGTGGAGTGTAGATTACGCAAGTTGACCATAATTACGCCCGTTACTGGAAGTAAGTGCAGCAAAAACAGCAGTACTAGTAAAAGGCTGATACTGCATCAGTACAACAAGCAGGAATGTGCACCAAGTGATATTTTAATCAGCTCTGTCTCATCCACCGCAGCTGTGTTTTGGTTTTACACAAGCACATGTGCAAGCTCGGCTAATAGCTAGTTATAAACAAGCTAAATCCTGCTGTCTGTAGCTTGTTTAGCTGAGATGCTATGTACCTTAAAATGTAGCAAATCCTTGCAAACTCAGCTGTTTGCTGAGAGAAACCAGCTCCTCTCTACAGCAGCAGCAGAGGGAGGAGGACTGAAACTGAAACTTCACTCAGTATTTTGATGTCAGGAATATAGTTTATTTTATATGTTCCATTTGTTTCCAGGGAGATATTGATTTTATATTGTTACTTTGCTGATGTAAACTTTGCTGCTCTGAAAACAGTTAGTTATAATAAAATATTAAATTTGATTACTGTTTACTTAATTCATTCTTTTTTAAATAACATATTTTTAAAATGCAATTATTTACTAATGAAAAAACAATAAGAGTATAAATAAAGAACAGAACCCATTAATAGTATAAATAAATAGTATCAATAAAATTCTAACAATATAAAATAAATACAATATAAATGGCAGCAGGTAAAGACAAGGCTTATGATAATTTATCATTAGGTCCATCTCTGGGATGGATCTCTAATTCATTTAATTTACTATTTATAAAGTTTAAACATGACAATTAACTTTAATCTTGTTATTTTCAACAAAGTTTTGTGTTGGAGTTTGTGTTATTCTAAATTTTGACACCAAGATTAAAAATTTTACAGCAAATGTATATCAGTTCCAAATATCGGTCATCGGTCTAATTAGTTACTAATAATCGGTATCGGCCTGGGAAAAAACATCGGTCGATCCCTAACATGAATGCACCGTGAGCAGCCCTCACCACTAGACACTGAATAATTAAACATTTAAAAGTGCAGAGTGAGAGTTGCAGTTATGGAAGGAAACTTGTTGGATGCACTCTTCTCATAAGACGCAGACATTGCAGTGACATGTACACATTTATTGTGCACCTCGAGGTATGTTTAATAACTCCTGTTGCATTAGTTTAAAAAAAATCTTTTCTCAAAGTTTAATTATGCATAACCTTGGTAAACCTTGTTTTTGATTAGTATTTCAACTATAATTACATTTTGATTCTATTCCGAGTTTGCAGATGTCTGAACTGCACCTTGTAGGCTCTCCTTCACTCAGTCTGCCTAGAACTCCGTCTGAATCTCTGATTGCATAAAAAGCTGCTGTCTTAGTAAATCAGACTTTAACTCAACACAGGCAAAACAAGTTAATTACAGTCAAATCTGGCACTGAGAGCTTGTGATTTTTTTGGCATGAAAATCAAATGTTAAGGTAGTGAATATTCATACAAACTATCACCTGATTTGCAGTTTCAGTCAAAAAATGTGTGTTATCATCTTTCCAAAACTCATATCTATCAGACCGTCATTTGTTTGGCAGTAGTGAGGTGAAGACCATAGGACCAACATGGTTCTTTCCACCTGGCCCATCTCTCAGCTGAATGAGCAGCCAGCATTTCTTCACTGGCAGGATGCTTCAGATAAGAGCTGCACACTGAGCTCATCGTGCTCTTCACAGATAGACACTTTAGACTGCATTAATTCCACTAACATGTTGATTCTATCAGCTGAAAGGTTGATGGACTTTATTAAATGTATCTACTAGGAGCATTACAAATAAAGCGTGCCTGGACTTATTATTATTATATGTGGACTAGCCTGCTGTACTGAGTGCTTGATGAGCACGTTTTTTTTTTATCAAACTTGACCAGCTTTGCACTGTTAAAATGATAATGATGTCAATTTAGGCAGCTGACATTCTTTATTGACATTTTACTGTTTACCATTCTCCATTAAAGGAACATTTATTTATTTTTCACCAAAAGTTATATCATTATCAAGGCTGCAACTACTTATCGGTGAATCTGCAGATTGTCAATTATCACATAAGTGGAAGAGAATAAGCTGCTGGAACTAGGGCATGTTTAGCATGTTTGCTTAAAAATAACTTAAATGATTAATCAATTGTCAAAATGATTTGTAAATTAATCAATTAGTCTGATCACCAAGAAAATAATCAACAACAGATTTTTGACTAATCAACAGATATGGATATTAGGAATGCACCGATCCGATACTGATATCATGGAGGGAGCTAAAAACAAGGGGTCAGCAGTTTGGAGATATTTTACACTTGATAAGCCTGATGCCTGATGCCTTAAACATAAAATATTTTTTTCCCAGTCTCTTCCTCATAGTGAGGAATACAGCTTATTAATTTTACACTGGTATCAGATCTGTACTCGGCATCAGCCCAATACCCAAGTCCCAGGTATAGGTATCCGGACAGAAAAGTTGGATCGGTGCATCCCTGATGGAAATCAAGGATATGGTCAGACATACTGTGATTTTCCACTTGTCACCTAGCTATTATGGTAATTTTGTAGGCTACAAATTTAAGGGTTCATCTAAAGTCCCTCCAAGATTCACAAAGGAACCATCAGGATTGATTAATCCATCTGGCAGTGGGGAGTTCCTGCTGCTAATCTGAAGGGCTCCCTAAGATGCATCAAAGCAGAGGTGCAGATGTTACATGCATTGACAGATCCACATACACAACAACAGGCATCCATGTCTATTAAGACCTGTAGAACTTCAGTGTCCTCTGTGACATTAACCAGGGTGTTTTGACAGCTTCCAATCCACAGTTCTTAGATATTCTTCATGGCATACGGTCACTGCACTGTCACTTCCCATAAAAGTTCATCAGTGCACATACTTGAAAACTCCATTAACTACGGGGCCTTCAGAGCCCTTGGTGTATGAAACAAAAATGTTTTTACACATACAACTGCCAGCGGTGCTAACACATTCGCTCATTCTTCACAGCTCACTTTTCAGCAAGTACATGGTGCATGAACTACACATGCACAAGGATACAAACACACTGTGAGAGTGTGCAAAATATTCAGAATACCTTCCTGATACTGAGCTTTCACCTCTTTAACCTGTCTCCTCTGCTTTATCCACAACCACACTCTGTCATGGCTGAGGAAGATTTGTTGTAGTAGATGAAATTAATAATTTGGAGGGGGGATGGGGGGGTCACATGATTCATCTGGTATGTCTACTGTATGGAAAGAGCAGGTGTTCCTATTTTCTACACATAGCGATCATCAATCAAAAAACTATGTGAGACGCTCTGACATTTGCAAACACACACATATTCGCACAGACTCACTCACACACAATTATATGAATGGATAAAGAGCAGCAGTTAAGCTGCGAGAACACAATGTTGAGCTCACAACAAATGCTGAAGCTGAACAAAGGAGGTCCTCTGCAGCCACCTTTACATAAGTGCTGTAATTCATGACCTTTTCTTTTTAATTAGAGAAACAGTGTGAGAGTATTTGTATCATCTCAGGGAAAAAAAGCCCCATGTTTGTTTCATTGCACTCACAAATTATTTATTTCCAGTTGCTGCTTTCAGCAGTCTTTTTGTGCCAGAGGATTAAAGAGTTTCTTTGCACACATCTCCTAACTTTGAAAGTAGCGCTGGGCAATATGGTTGAAATCAATATCATGATTTTAAAAAGATGCAATGCAATTTACTTTGTTCCATTATATAAATCAAACCTCTACATTTAATAAGTTATTTATGTTAGGCCAAGTTTTCCTACTATTTGCTTGGTATTATTAATTTGGACAACATCATTTTGTCAAAACAATATGACATTATTTTAAGAACCTGACATAAAATGGCTTTTTAGCCAAGCACTTCCTTACAAGGCCCTCTTTTATTTATTGTTTCTCTTCAATTGTCTTTTATTTATTTATTTATTTATTATTATTATTATTATTGTTATTATTATTATTATTAATCTAGCTTACTTTTTTATATTTTAATGTTATATCTAAATATTTAGGTTTGCATTAGCAGAGTTGGATCCATTGGTTCCATTTTAGATCAGTTCCCAGGCAGCAAAATACTGCCCTTGGGGCAACAAATCAGTTATTGAACCTTTTATCTCTCCTTGTTATTTTTTATTAGCAAAGACCAATGTTGAAAACATGCAGTTAACATTAGAAGGCTTTTTATTTATAGCTTTCACCAGTTAAGATGACCAACACCACCAGCAGTAGATTATATCAGCTGCAGCTAATTAATGTAAAATCTGCAACAGCTACACTGAAACCTTTGTTGGCTAAGCAGCTAACTGTAATCTGTAAAGATTGCTTGTGAGTGAAAAGTGTGTGGCGAAATGGTCTAGCTGATCGCGTCACATACAGGAGAGTCTCCCTAAATTTGAGATGGTTAAATATCAAAATCAAATATAATTAAATATCAAATAAACGTTTTGACCTCATTAACCTCATAGCTCAGTCAGTAAAATCACAATTTCCCAGAGCCCAAGTTGTCATGTTCATCAACGGTCCCAGAGATTCAGTCAACTGTCAATTTTTTTTTTGGCTTAATAAAATGGTTATAAATCAATTATATATATAGTATATAATGCTACTATGTTCACCAGTTAGTTGCTAACTGTGTCTGTCTCTGCCAGAAATTATGCTACAGTGGTAACAGCGAACCAAACAGCGCTAAAGTGCTAAACATTGATTTGAAACTCACTATAAAGCTCTGCAAAGCAGAGGGGAGCTACAGATTCAGGTGATAGTTCCCTGTTAGATCATCACTATGAGCAACCCCTTTGTCACCTTGGTTTCACATTGTCTTTTGATACTTTTTATTAAAAAAATATAAATTATAACCCTTTCAAAGTGTAAATAAGTTGTTTCTACAACGCTTCTGTCTATGAGTGCCATGTGTGTGTATGTGTGCACTAGCACAAGTTTAGGCCATCCTGCAAGTGTGTAAGATATCAGCAATCCCTTAACTATCAGTTTGTTTATGTGACAACACAGACACGCGTCACTGTGAACCCATTCACTCATTCCCATTATTGTTGCTGATGATGTCACTGCCAGCTCCCTGAGAACTCACCTCAGGCCTCCAACCGCGCTGTTCTGCTTCTAATATGAACGGACATATACCTCCAATCGAAGCACATCCGCCTTCACTACAAACAAGACATCAGCAGCAGGCTTCCAGTGCACAGCAACCATTGCTGCCAGATGCCATTAGTTCATCTCCACTCCAAATTCATGGCAAGTTAAGTGAACACGTAACACTCTCCCCTCCCTGGAGGGTCAGAGAAGTGCGCTTGTGACTGAAAGTTTTGCCGGTTTAAATGTGTGAGCCTGCTAGAAAAATTCTTAGTGGGTGACAGATGCTCTCCTGTCCCTCAACAACAATCATCAACCGGGCAAGGCGGCTAAACCCCAGCAGTTCCAGCGGGGCTGCTCAGTAATCACCTGAGGAATACTGCAGCAGCATGAGGCATGTTCAAGGTCCCTGAATGCGTAACTACATGAATTAGAAGCAGGGGATTGCTTAGAAGGAGAAGGTGGGGCATGCTCAGCAAAGCTTCACTGGATAAATAAAGGTTTAAAAATGCACTCATAAATTGCTAGATATAAACTATCAAGCCAAACCCCAACAGAGTCAAGAAATCCATAAATGTATTCACTGGCTCATATTGTTTTGTGATTTCCTGCTTTCTTTTGCATTGCAACAGAAATACAGTCCAAGAATGAGCATATGCTGGAAGATTACTGCGTTTGTACGAAGTGCATGCTCTGTCTTTGGGGGACAGCTTGGCATTCATTTTATGCAAGTCAGCTCTTCCTGTTTCCCCACAGTATATTAACTCCACGTCTCTTCTCCACTGGGTGAGTTTATTCAGTGGCTGAGGTGATGACATCACACACAAACCCCTTCCTTGATTAAACCAGTCAGATAATAGAGACCTGTTATCGTATCAGATGTTTTCTTTACTGATATATTCTGCGAGCTGAAGTGACAATGTCCTGCAGATACCGCTGATGAAAACAGACAGGCAAAAGAGAGCCGGACACAAACTGACATCCCAGGAATACTTGCAGCCCAAGATCAATGCAAACCAAACGCTCTGTTTTCCTTTCTGTGTCTGAATCTAAATCCAAAATCTAAAATATCTATCTATCTATGCAGTTATATGGCTATTTAATTCCTACTAGACCACTATATTCACACTTAAAATAATTTAAATCAAGTCTTGTGTGTTAGCCCTCTCTCAGACCTTGACATAAAGGAGTAATTAATTAAACCTCACACAAAGCTGTAGCAGTGTTAACCCAGGTGTAAAACGCTGACTGAGCAATATGTTAGCACTGCAAGACATCATTTGGAAATCACCACCATTTGGCACACTATGCCATCTTTAACTTATTTATTCCAGAAATCTAATATTCTCCTTTGAAACAGCAGATATGTTAAATCTCAGCCTATCATATGCCTTTTTCAGTATTGTTTGAGTACAAACATATTATATTATGTGAATGAAAACAACCTAGGATACAGTAGTTCTGTCATATTCTTATTTTCCACTACATTGCATGTGTTACATAAAGCCAGGCTCCAGGACCTGGGGGTCATGACGTGGTGGCAAACCACTTGGACTGTAGCATCTGCAAGGCAACTTCTCACGCACAAATAATGTCAGCGCTTGCCTGAGCTGGGAGCAGTTAGAAAATGTTAGTAACTGGGTTTGCACAAAACCATGCGTAAATACTACAAGGAAAAATTAACCAGAGAAGCTCATTAGATGTAACTTCAGACTTCTTACAAAAGAGGTGCACGAGGTGGCATGTTTCTATCTGTGAGAGGACTACTTTTGGCCTTAAAAACAGCAATTTTAACACCTAAGAACATCTGAACAATGAGAACAGTGTATTAACCATTCTCCTCTGGATTACAAAAACAATATTAAATTGCCAAAAATGGCCTCTCTCATGCAGTGAGCTTTGGATGGGAGAATTTATTTCCTTCTGGTCTTAAATGGCACTAGTAAATATTTGATGCTCTTGAGTGAGGTTTGCAATTTCCATATTTAAACGTGAGAATGAAGTGAGAACCCAAAATTAAAAGTGTGGTTTTGGCATCCTGCAAGCCCTTCTCATCACCATCCATTCCTACCAATTTGACAGTGCTCTTAATCAACAGTCTTGTTGTTCTATTACATTCAATCCCAACCAGAAAAACTCACCACTACTCTGGAAGGCCAAACTTGATCAAACATAAAAACAAGACATCCAATATTCAAATTTACATTTCTTCCTTACACACAAAATTGTAAATCTGATCATTAATACTTTCAACGGCACATCTCTTCCGTGCTGTAACATGCCTGGATATGGTCTGATACAGTAGAAAAATACTCAAATCGTGTGTGGGACTGTGTGAAAAGGAGGCTAAATTTACCATCAGCTGTTGAGTGAGCATGCTAACCTTTATGAGGTACTTTGAGTGAAGGTAAAACACCACTACACACATATTACACACACACACACACACGGGCATGCAGACAAATAGAATGAACAAAACCAATCTTGTGAAACTCTTGGGTAACAAATTGTTCTAATTTACATCTGAAATCGAGGCACAACTTACGTAATCGATTTAAAAAAACATATCTGATTGTAAAATGTTGAAGTCTGCTCACAACATAAGCATTAGAAGAGATTCATTTCCAAGCCACATCTTCACTTACACAATGATTGAAAATAAAGCAAAGTATGATACCACAGGTTCAAGTCCTTGGTTGACACACAATGTTACCTTCTGTTCATGTTGAATGATGATGAAGAGTCTTTGGGTTTTTTTGTCATGTAAACAAACAGTTGTGGTCTTCATTCCTGATAGAGGCAGTCACATTCAAATATATTCCAAATGTATTCTGTGATCTTATATATAAATTCACAAACAAAAAATCCAAATGCACAGTACTAACTTGTGTCACTAAGCATCCCTGCTCCTTGGCCACTTCTCAACAATTGTACAAGATGTCAGGAGGAAACAAATTAATCACTGCTACAATATGCAATACAGCTACAGATCAAATTAAAATATGCAGCTCTGCATTTACACTGCAGTTGTACTGTTGGTACTGCACACTTTCTACCAGTTTCCATCACCCCAAAACTTCTCCCTTATATGAATAAGCTATGTACATAGAAATGGAATCATCATCATCAGCCACCATTGCCTTCTAACGATTATTTTCATGATTGATTAATCTGCTTATTTATTGATTTTGGGAAACACTGTTTCCCAACACTGACATTTAAAGACATTAAAACAATAATCAACAGAAAATAACCATTAGTTGCAGCCCAGTTTTGGTCTAACAAATTACAGAAAATTGTGAAAAATATCACAATGTCCTACAGCTCAAGTTCAAATTCAATTTACTTTCACATAAGACAAATAAGAAAGAGGAAGTAGGGAATGTTTGGCCTTTTTATAAATGACTGATTGATAATACTTCATTTTCTGTCAACTGATTAATTGTTTTTTAAAATGTTCTACATCCTAAAATGTCTGAATAGTTTATTTCATGCACAGAATATGTGCCTGAAGGTAGAAAATCACAAAAACCCAAATATTGTAACTGTAAGATTTTATTTCTTTATTTGATATTTTAATGAAGAGAAAGAAGCATCCGGTTAATCATTTATTCATTTAATTTCTCTGCCCACTTAATCCTTTTCTGGCACACCTGGGGCTACAGCTATCCCAGCATGCACTGGGCGGATGGCAGGACACTGGGCAGGTCGCCAGTCCATCACAGGTTCAACATAGATAGGCAGACATCCACTCGAGCTCACATTCATACCTGCAGGCAATTTAGAGTCTCCACTCTGCCTGACTTGCACATCTTTGCAATGTGGGAGGAAACCAGAAAAAACCCACACAAATGTGGATACTCCGCACAGGAAGAGCCAAAGATCAAACCTGGGTCTTCTTGCTGTGAGGAGATAGTGTAAACCCCTAAACTACCAAGCCTGTAGTGGTTACTTTCATGAACACATCAAGTGCAGTGGAAAACTGTTTTTGACATGAGAAGGATTTTACAGTGACCAATTAAATGTGTGGACATGCTGGCTTAGGACTGAACCTGCCACTGTCTAAACTAAATGAAACTTGGGTGCAGAAAATGCAATGAATTGTTTGGTTCTTGAAATGTCTGGTTAATTTTACGTCAATCGAATAATAGAGAATTGATTGATCAATTAATCATTTACAATCTAGTGGTGAATACTCTGCTTACTCCTGTTGTGTGCACTCTCAAGTATGAATTTCAGATTTCAAGCTATACACACCGATCTCACACAATAAAGTTACTATATGTAATGTGCTTGGCTTGCACACACAAAGGTGACATTTCCTGAAAATGGCAATCAATTAATTTTCAGATTGTCATTTATTCTTTAAAGTACTGTCACAAAGTGCTTTAATTCAAACACCCTATGTATTTATTGAGCAAAATATAAAAAACGTATTGATATTTTACCACTTGCCATCGCACTGTGCCAAAAATTGCCTCTTCATTGCTCAAAAAACTTCTGTATTTCAGAATAAAGCTAATTTAATTCATGTTTTTGATTACGAAAAATATATATATTTAAGAGGACAGAGGTAGGGTTTCATGCTGCTAACAACAATGTTGAAGAGAGCTGATAACTTTAGCACTGTTTTCTCAAAATTGTGATGCATGAAATCAGTACTGTTAAAATAAATAAAATAATATTAAAATAAATGTTCCTCATTTGAGGCAGAAAATGTACTCCTGTAATCCTGAACATTCCCATTGTTAAGTGAAGGTCATACCTTTTATACTTATTCCCGAGTTGAATGGAGGCTTGGTTCAGCCGAGCTGGTACTGTACAGTCATTTCCATAACTTTATACGACCACTTCCCTCTAGTGAACGGAAAGAGACTGCAGCATCTCAGCCTCAGACACACAACCAAACATGCACTGAAAAAAGCACAAATACTAAATTTATATAAGCAAACATATACACGTACGCATACACAAAGAGGTAAAAATAGAAAAATGACTGAAATTAATGGCTCGACAGGTGCCTGATTATACAGCACAACAGTGCAGTATAGTCTTGTTCAGTGTGGTGTGGCATGCCGAATACTAGACTAAGCAGAGAGTCCTCATTCAGAGATTGATAGCCTGACACTGATGTTTAATCCAGCTTCAGGCTTCAGTGCACAAAGATGTGTTTTCTTTCTATTAATTTCAGTGGCCATCATTTTACAGCCTGTGGTAGCAGCCCTTATTTTACTGGCCCTTAAGCTACTCCACGAAGAATTTTTAAAGGTACTTGAAATTTACTACTTTATATGTGCATGTCAAAGGAAACAGTAAACCCCCCTAGTGTACTGTATATATTTTTAATTTTGCACATTATTATATAACATAGGCCTTTTCAGCCATAGCACAAAGTATAATATGGGTTTCATATTATATTCCATAACAAATTAAATTGAATTACAATGGCAGAAGGTACAGTTTTTTAAAATGGTAAATGTGGGAAACTGTAGAAATAAATCACTACACACAATAGCTAAATAGCCCTGCGATGGACTGGCAACCTGTCCAGGGTGTACCCTGCCTTTTGCCCGATGTAAGCTGGGATTGGCTCCAGCACCCCGCGACCCTGTACGCAGGATAAGCGGTTGACGATGGATGGATGGATGGACAATAGTTAAATATATTACAATTGAATAATTTCAGTAGAGTGTAATGCAGAGCAAACCTTTGAATGATGGACTAAATAACATTCCTTCATGCCATGTATTCATGTTAAAAAACTTCTCCTGGTCCACCTGGTAGAACGTACGCACCATGTACAACACATGTCCTTACCGCAGCAGGCTGGGCCTGGGTTCAATTCCAGCCCAAAGCCCACAATTCCTGTCTATCTCTTCAGCTGTTCTATCAAAATAAAGGCAAAAAAGCCCAAATAAAAAAATTAAGTTTAAAAAAATACTACATCCATTGGTCACCCCATGACTCATACTACTGACATATGTACAGTAACTTCTCACACTGCCTAGGGTTTTTGGCTAAAACCTCACAGTTCTGAATCATGGACCGCCACGGGATTGGATGACATCATGCCTGCAAACCTTATGAGCCAACCATATCCAGAGGGAGATCATTATCCTGGATTGGGAGCCCACTGATTGGCTCAGGAGAGAGGAGGCAGCTCATCCTGACCTTTTTGCTGTGAGTGAATCCTGACAAGATCAATCAAAAGCTAAGGCATTCTCTCTCCCTCTGCACAAACCCATTGAGTCATTCCAGTCAGGCTTTGCAGCAGAATTGAATTACCCACCCACCCAAAGTGTAGCTGAATCTAAAAAGCCACTCCTCCCAGCGGCTCAGTTTCAGCAGCCCCGATGTAGATTTCCCCTGTATCGCTAAAGCACTAAAGGCTCTTAGAGGATAAGGGTCTGCATTCTTTACTAAAGCTAGTTTAGTGTTGGGCAACACATTAGAAAAAAGAGAAACGAGGATCAGCTGAAGACTGAACTCACTCTATGGATACTGAACAAAAAGAAAGAGAGAGTGACGACACATCTGGACTAAGGATTCGTTTATTCCTTGCCAAAAATAAACCATACAAAGCCTTCCGCAGATGCTCCACAAAGTCATAAATTATTGTCTGTGCAAGATTGTGAAAGCGGCCTACCTCACACTATATGCAGATGACGTACTACACTACGGGGACCAGGAATACAGAAGGCCCCAAAGGTGATAAAGAATGAATCTCCAGTAAAATGTCACATCATGTTCGGATCTCGACAGGTGTATCAGTACTTCCACTCGTTAGATTATCAGTGGGTCTACATGGTCAAAGTCCCTGGTGTATACAGACATTTGTTAGGCTACCGAGGTCAGCTACTGATTGATCTCCAGAGTATCAAAAACCGTGACGCGCATTTAAACCTTATATCCAACCATTATGCACCACCCTGTGTGCTTATTCAGTGGATCATGCTGATCACATGCTGATGAACATGTAAGATATTATATGAGTGTGCTTAAATGCAGACCTGTTGAATGCGGATTGACTTCCTATCTGTGTGCCAGAATATTGACATGAATGATTTCCTCAATCTTGACATCATTGCATGTCTCTGACCAGAAAGCTTTGGAGATACTTGAAAAAAGCTGGTCTGGTTTGACATTTAGAAGTGCTGACTTGCCACATCTAGAGGGGATTTGGCCAGCAAGTTCTCTGATTCGCGAAACATCAGATTACTAAAGGTCTGTCAACACTAGCCAAGAAGCTCTCCGGCTAGAGAATTCAGCACTACATGTGTGATTAAAAGCAAATCACTTCTCCTGAATGCTCATCACTGGTCGTCTCTGCCGCTGATTCAACACAACACTTGAAAAGGCCGCCGCAAACGCATCTCTAAAACACTCCAACCCCACTGGAGAATGAATGGGCTCTCTCTTTTGACAGATCATCTAGTGCACAGGGCTAGATGAATCTCGCGCATGCAGTACAGTAATAGCCTAACAGATGATGGTTCTTGGCATAGCCTGAGTGGTGGAGGGGTGTAAGACAGTCCCTTATGTCACATGGGAGAAAGAGGGAAAGAGGAAGAAGATGAGTGCTGCAGTGCATTGGTGGTGTGCTGTCTCTTTAACTATGGCCATGCTTGACAGGAGCTGCTGTATCAAACTACTGTAAAATCGACAAGGCCAGGGATAGCTCAGTGGCTGGCTGCTTGCTTCCATAGTGTCCATCTGCACTCATGGATACAGCCATTGTAGAGATGGGAAAAGAGGGAGCGAGAGAAGAGACCGCGAGGGGGTAGAGAGCGTGTGTCTGTGTGTGTGTGTGGGGGGGGGGGGGGGGGGGGGGGGGGTTTCAACATTAGGGGGGTGGACCACAGCAGAGGAGAGAAAGGAAAAGAAGGAGAAAGAGATAGACTAAAGGGAGGTGTGAGTTTAAGAGAACGAATGAGGGAGGAAAAAGATTTAGCCAAGATAGGAAGGCCCATCTCTGCTGCTGCCGCCTGCCTCCCACTAACTGCATGTTCATGTGAGCCGATACTTGGCATGACTGCAAATGCGTTGCTTGGTACATTAGCTTAACACACTCGTCAAAGTGGGCTCAAATACATCTGCAAGATTGCTGCCCCCACCCCTCCTGTGATGTGGATCGATATCTCATCGCAAATCAATGTCACACTAATATCTGCCATCTTACCGCATATTTTATCTGTAGATGTTGAATCACTGTGTGGCAATAAATATCACACAGCGTTACATAATCCCTTTAAGTAACCATGGAGCTTCTAATGTATAGGTAGACAGGGGAGATGGAGGGAGTGTCTGTCTAGTATGCTGAGTGTTGGCCAAAATACAGAGACTGCAACTGAAAATTATTTTTACAACTGACTATTTTTCCAATTAACAGTTTGGTCTATAAAAATGCACACCCAAGGTGTCGTCCTGAAATGGCTTATCTTGCCCAATCAACAATACAAAAACCAAAAGATATTAAATTAAACTATGATATAAAAGTGAGAAAACCAGCAAATTCTCACAATTTAGATGCTGGAACCAGTTAATGTTTGTACTTGCTAACTTATTTCCATGTATAATTACTGTTAAAATATGTGGTGATTAATTTCCTGTGCGACTAATAGTTTTGTCACCATTACATATCAACATTTATGGTTTTTAACATATGAATACATTTAATGGGACATATATGGGGATTTTATGATATAAATAATGTACAGTGCATAATGCTATAATATAAACAGGTTTACAGGTGTCATCTTCATTGAGAGTACACTTTTTAATACTGCTGCTGCAACCATGAAGTTAAAACAATAAAACCTAACTGCAGATTGGTGTAGCTCCATATTGATACGCCTTACAATCCAGTTTACAGCTAAACCCTCAGCGGTTGTACCAAATTGGATAAGACTAAACACTGCTGAGCTCTGAAAACAATGCCTAAAATGAAACTCCACTGTGCGATCACAGAGAAAGAGTACTCAGTGCCATTGCTGGCAGGTTTTGAAGGTGCAGCACTGTGCTCACAATTTCCTGGCAATGATTCCCAGAGTGGGCTTGCACACACACACACACACACACACACAGTGGCAGAGCATCACACCAACATTATGCAACCAACTTCTATAGCTGCACTTGCACAAGAGGGCATTTTGGCCATTATCTTTTTTGCTCTGAGGGAATAAAAAGCAGAGTGAAAAGGAGCTGAGCGGGCTGCCACTGTTAAATTTGGTCTCTCTTTTCATGTGCAGCTCAGATGATGCTCTGGGGTCACAGTGAAGTCCAGGAGCTGAGAGATGAGTCGGTCAGGTCGAGATTAGTCTCCATTTTGGAGGCACCCATATTGTTCCACAAGAGGTCACAGGTCTGTGAGTGTGTGCTTGTATCCACACATAAAACATCACTCTCTCTCTCAGTCACGTGCAGCACACCTCCACTCTCTCCTGAACCCACACACTCACTACTACACTGCTGCTCTCTTTCTCTCTCTGTCACACGCAATCACATCTACTCACGCTCGTCCTCCCCATCCCTACAGTTTTTTGAATCTACATCAGGTACTCACACAAACCACAACACCCCCAATCCTTCACAGTTCCTCCAAACTTTGTGCTGGGCTTTCCATCTCACTCCGGTCTGACTCTGGCCATCATGTTTGAGGACCTAGCTTTGTCCAAATGAGCTCCCTCTAATCACACACACACAAACACACACACACACACACACACACACACACACAGCAAACTGAATGTTTCGACTAGATAGATTTGAGGCAGCTCACTGCAGCACGCCTGCTCACATATAGCATTAGTCACAGTTGCAGTGCAGTGATACCAAGGGGAATCTGCCTTTACCGTACACAGAAGCGCCTTTCACCCACTCACACTCGAGTATGAGGGAAATAAAAGACCAGCAACAATGAAGTAGCCTCTCATTCTGGTCCTCTACATATTTTAGTGGGCCAAAGTTTTTGCCCACAGGAGGCAGGATACAGTCCATTCAGGCTACTGACAAAATCCCAAATATATTTCATACTACACTACAGACAACTACAAGGAATATGCCATAGGAGATAAGAATATAATCATTGAAAGCACACTCTTAACTCCTCAAACTACATTTAGAGTAAATGAATATTATTGGCATCTGACACCAACAAATAATAAAATAAAATCATTAAGTATTATAAGGGCAGTATAAACTTCATAATTATAGAGATGCCACACCAGACAAATATTATCTTGTCACCATAAACTCCTTCTCTACAATACCACAGGAATATTTTACTAATATTACTGTATTTTTTCCCATCAACACTGTGCAGCTGCTCTCAGGTGAAGGAATGTACTCCCAACACATATGCATACCTTATCACAATGCTATAATTGCCGCATGCACAGGTATATATGGACACATGCTGCGTTAAATCCCTGTGTGTTTGTGCGGGTGTGTGGGCATCTATCTAGAAGGGACTCTAGGTTATTTCTCTGCACCTGTCGGCTATGGTGCTTTTCGATATGCCTATTGCATATGATAGTGCTGGAGAGACAGAGGGAAAAGAGAGGGACAGAGAGAGAGAGAAAGAGAGAGAGAGAGAGACAGAGGATGGTGAGGAACGGAGGAGGATAGAAAAGAAAGATGCAGTGGAGGGCAAAACGTGAAATATCTGCCCTGTCTTACCTTGAAAGGGAACATAGGACATGTTCCAACGGCATTGAACGTAGGCTTTGCGTCTCGGCGGTCTCTCGGTGCTCAGAAGTAACGGGGAACCAAATTAGAAATAAATCTGAAAAATTAAAATAAAAAAACACGCGATATAGTGCTATTCACAAATGGAGCCGAAGGAGAGGCCAATATTCCGCTGTTATAAAAACTGGCATCATAATCCACGACCGCTTATAAAGCGCCCGGTTCCCGGTGCATAAAAAAAATACAGGATGCAGAAATATGTGTATGTGTGTGCGCGCGCGCGCGCGTGTGAGTGTGTGTATGTGTTTATTTGCACGCTGCTGCTGAGGTGCGAGGTTGAAACACGAGTGTGTGTGTGTGTGTGTGTGTGTGTGTGTGTGTGTGTGTGTGTGTGTGTGTGAGTGAGTGAGTGAGTGAGTGAGTGAGTGAGAGAGGGGGGGGGAGTGGAAGCCTGAGCACGCTCGCATGTGTGCGTGTTTCTGTGTGTGGGGGCGCGCACGTTTCACAATATCTATAACCTATCTTTAGACTATGGATTTTACAGTTACTGCTCGCCTCTTGGAGAAAAAAAAAAGATATTATAATAATGTTGCAGTGAGTGTAAATTCACTGTACTGCTTCAGGCTACAGTATAGTGGCTAGTGTGTGTGTGTATGTGTGTGTATGTGTGTGGCTAGTGTGTGTGTGTGTAATACCCCAAAGGTGGCTTGTGACTTTTACATAGCCCTACCGCACCGTAGCCTACTTACTATTGTGAAAGAGCTTGGCTTGTATAGTTTCATCTTATTTTAACCAAATCAACAAATTAAGGAAATGTATTTTTTTCATTAGGCCTACTTTTCGGGTTAATATGCCAATTTAGAAATCAAGGTAACATAGATTTCTGTCTATGACAGCACTAGAGTGTTTTAATTACCCTACTACAGGTAATAAAGCCCACAGGTTAGCTTCCGTATATGAAGGCTATTAACAATTAGGGCAAATTCAATCTCGAAACGTTTTACCGGTTTGCTCGAAACGGAGAGGACCGGGCTGTGATGTTTTCTCTCCTTTTGGTGGGTGTGTCAGAAGTGTCACCCAATCAGCAGCTACGTGTAGACCATATAAACACAGCCAAAATTGTTGTGAAGTGCAGTGTACCTGCGTATACAACAAGGTATTCAAGGTACCACCTTGTCCGTTGATATAAACATTTTGCTCGTTTTGTCGGGGTTGAACTCGCCCCTGATGTTTTGGCTCTTAAAACTCTTAGCCTTCCACAGACCTGTTGAAAACGAGCTTCTCTGACAGCTTCCGCAGACCGGAAACTAAATTCACAATAAACATTAAAGTTGGATTCTACTTGACGATAACTACCCTAATTCAGTCCACCTCAGCACATTTCTAAAAGGAAAAAAAATCACGCGACGCTGGATTTGCCATGCACGTGACCAAAAAACAGGAACTGCATGAAGAAGAGAAGCTGTGGAGCCAAAATGGCCCCCTAAACTGGCGTATGCTGCATTTGGGTAATGTGGGAGAAATAGCAATTGTGAAATTAAGCTAATGTGAAATATAAACGACACAGCGTTGTTAACACGTCTGGTGAAAGTAGACGTGTCAGTGCCAGCGTTTACAAGACGTTGATGTTGTCGAGTTGTTTAGGGTGTGAAAACTTCAAACATGAAAAAACCTCAGACATGTTTAGTCTGTGTTTGATCTAGTTAGGCCTAACGTTAACTGTCACAATTAACGTTATTGGAGCGGTATAATTAAGCATAATGCTACAGTTACAGCAACTTTGGGCTTATGTTGTCTAACTGTCCAGGTAGGCTACTTACATTTCTCACATGTGTTTTCTTCCTTCTGTTCCTGCTTCAAACGCGGGCCACCTGTGTTTAGGTTGATTTTAAAAAACTCCAAAACAAACCAAGCCTAAATGTGTACTTTTTGGCGTTGTGGTCAATCAAAAACCCTTGAATATTTGTAGGCTATCATCACCTCTGCGCGTCTGTGCTTCAGAAGGACAGTTGAAGGCAGCACAGTGCAGCGCCTACCTATGGTTTAAATGTTGAGGTGTGGCCGCCACCTTGTGGTCAAAACCAACAGCTGCAAGTACAGCAGGGGCCTGGAGTCAAATAAAAAAATAAATTTAAAAAAACAACATCTTTTTCACAGAAAAGCGCAGGCATTACCACTGTAATAACATTAACAATGGCTCTGGGTTTAGTGTGAAAGTGAGCCTAGATGCAAGGATCCTGAAACCAAAGCTGCACAATTGAATCAGACATCATTAATTACAATAACAAAAATTAATTATCATTTACACACGTTTCCCTTTGTGACATGTCAAAATGTCCTTCAGACAACAAATACAGGCCTAAGGAAGTTATTCATAAAAATGCAAAAATCTTTAAACACACAGTTTTGACTCAACAGCTGCAAAGAAGGCAAATACATTTAACATTAAAATGATAAGAGAGAACACAAGAAGATTTCAATTGTTATTGCCTCCGCTTCTTGGAAATAAAATATAAGGTCACAGGTATTTTATTCATCTTTAAAGTCATTATTTCCATTTATCTTGAAAACTCATTGTAACTGGCACCAGCACAAAATAAACATCTGTCTTTCACTTTGGCAGCACTACCACATTTTCTGCCCAAAAACAGTAGTTAATCTTTCCTACAGGACACATTTGGCTGTAAGGCAATTTATCATCCCCATCAGACTAATTTATAGAGACTCTCACCAACATTGTTTGATTACCACCTACAGTTGTGGTGATCGATGGTAGAAGAGAAACAGCTAGCTTCAGTCTGCCTTTGCCTTAAAGGCAAAGAGGTGATGGACTCTTTCGATGTATATAATTATGTAGTATAAATGTACATTAGCCTATGGAAATAGTATCTTTAAGTCATGTTTCTGAGCCTTTCGTGGAGGAGACAGCTCTCATTACAGTTAATAATGACCTGGGCTTGTATTTGTCAAACTGCTGAAAGTAAATATTTAGACTTAAGTGAAAGATAAGAGAACAAATACAGTACTGTGCAAAACATTTAGGCAGTTGTGGCAAAAATGCTGTAAAGTAAGAAAGCTTTCAAATATAGACATGTTAATAGATTATTATTATTAATAGATAGATTATTATATTTATTAATTAACAGAAAAATCTAACTCAAATCAATATTCGGTGTGATCACCCTTTGACTTCAAACAGTATGCATTTTCCTAGGTACACTTGCACATAGTCTTTGAAGGAACTTGGCAGGAAGGTTGGCCCAGACGTCTTGGAGAACTACCCACAATCTTCTGTGAATTTAGGCAGCCTCAGTTGCTACTCTGTCTTCATGCAGGCCTAATCTTGGCCTTTTTTCCATGTCAGAGGCATGGCTTTTTGGCTCTAAGTGTTCCCCAGACAGTAGATCAGGGTCCCATTGTTTTCCACCAGTTCTGTAGTTTAATTCAAGCAAGCGAGTATATATGTGCATGACAGTATGTATGTATGTGCATGACAGTATGTATGTATTGGCATAGGCGGCTACTCATAGTACTGTACTTCGCGTGCACCAAAAAACAACAAAACATTTAATTTCTAGGTATGCACAAAAATTACGTCCACCTAGAAATGTGCACACGTTGCCTCATATCCCTCCTTTTACACTCTCCTAATCAACCATAAATGGTCAATGCAAAGCACCTAATTACTGATACAAAAGAGTCCACTTACAGTGAATCATGGCAACAAGAGGAAGGTGAAACATATATGTCACATTTTTCTGTCATGGAAATCGAGGTGCTTGTGAGGTGGGGGTTAGTATGCACATATACTGTTTGATGGTCACAGCGCAGGGTCACAAACAAAATAAAATGCAAGTTTTATTAACCTATATTATTCCCAAAGAGAGCTTTACTCAGAAAGGTAAACAGTATAGGCTATTAGGCTATACTGATCACATCAAACACACACCTGTCGGCTAAATATGTCTGGTAACAACCCCAGAGTGGTTATAGGTATTTGTACCGGGATGGTGTGGTTCTGTTGGGTTGTTCTGTCTAATGCTGGACACACTCATTTAAACACATAGATCACAGAGCACGGCTCTAGGGAATCTAAATAATCTTATGAGCCAGTCATCATCATGGGCCAGGAAACCCCCCCCCCCCATCCTTCCATTCACTTTGTCCTCTGCAGTGCCAGCGCATCCATCATGCAGCATTACGCACAAGTGTGATGCAGTATTTATGTTTATAGCAATCATACTGATTACTTCACACCTTGCCAAAATGATCATGTCCATCAGTGGTGTCCCCCACCCTGGGATATAATTTGAAGATGGAAGTTTGACAGGTGAAAACATTTTTTAATGTCGGTTTTGTTGTGCTTGGCCTGCATTATGATTAGGACTGATTATGAAGACATAGAGTGTGCGAGCACTTTCACTGGCTTTAATTCCAGACTTTGCGCATTTACAAAATCTATATGTGCAGGTGGTGAATATGCGTCTTGTGAGTCGAGGTGAGAAGGCAGAGTGTGTGTGCGCCTTGTGGTGTCAGTGCGCTCTGTGCACCTTTCAGTTGTGAACCTTTCAGTCGTGTTCAATGCAGCGATTTCACACACAAAAACTAAATGAAAACTAAAATCGTGTTCTGCACTCCGGTTGTGGGGAATGTGATGGTGAAAGACTAATGAGAAAATATTGAATTTGATTTAAAGTGGTCATATTATGCTCATTTTCAGGTTCATCATTTTATTTAGGGATTGTACCAGAGCAGGTTTACATGGTTTCATTATCCAAAAACACCATATTTTTTGTTATACTGCATATTGCTGCAGCTCCTCTTTTCACCCTGTGTGTTGAACGCTCTGTTTTAGCTATGGTGTGATGCATCTCAACTCTACAAGATCTTTGTTGGGAGCTGCACATGAGCAGTACCTAGTTGAGGACTACTAGCCAATCAGAAGCAGAATAGGCGGGGCTCTGAAAAGCCGGTAAACACGGCTTCGGTTGAGCTATATATTTTCCCCTTACCAGCTTAAGGCTTATGCAGACTACACGACTTTCAGCGTCGGCCGATCGCCGTGCTGTTGAGACTACACAACTTGCCGTCTTGTGACAGTAGTCTTGAAGTCGTTGTGGCGTTCACACTATGTGACTGACGTGACGTGACTAGACAGGAGGTAACACACTACACGAGCTGACAGCGAGTCTGTCACCCAACGCTGGTCTCCAAACCACGTTTTTTAAGAAAGCACACGTGAAATATGAAACGGGAAATGACACGAAGCTACACATGAAACAGTTGTTGTTTGTTATTAATAGATAGCAATTATAAAGACAAAGAATATGGGTGAAAGAATAGATTAGCACACGCAGGTAGCAGGGATTGTCTGAGCTACAGAGAGAGCTAGAGGTGAGTAAAAAGTGTTTTGCAGAGAAAAAGTAGCTGCCTGCTCTCATTGGCTGGATGTGGCTGTTGAGACGGCCGACTCCTCCAGATATCTAGCATGCTAGATATCTGGCTGCCGTCTGCGATGTGTCACTGATGCTTCAGGGAGCCGTTTTGATGCATTGTTGAGTAGTTCACAGACTGACGATCACAGCCTGGCGGTTGCCGAGCTCATCGACTGGCAAATCAGGCTTAAAATCGTGTAGTGTTAACTAGGCATTAGCAACATGGACTGGAGAATCAGTTTCAGAGTGGTGAGTGAGAGTTGAGAACTGAGCTCTGTCTCTACATCACAGAAACAACTTTATGTCCATTGACTGCCTGGAGGGTAGCTAAAGTCAGGGCCGGCCCTGACAGTGTTGACAGTGTGTCAACCAGGGGTTGGGGTCATCACTCCCCAGGAATTGTTTAAAAAGTTCAGCAGCCAAACTTACAATTTTAAAGTATGTACAGTATAGATGAAAAGCCAAGTCAGTGTATCAGCATACTTGTCAACCTCCAAATCATAGCCGAATTTGGGAGACCAAACCTAACCTAGTATCTGGGAATGTGTTCCCCCACAAACTGTGTGTCAACCCAGAAACTGTTTTCTTGCATTGTAGTGAATTTATAGGGTAACTTTCCTGAAATGCAAGAGCATTGCTTTGGTTTCAACAGTGGAGGGGACACAAATGAAGAGGAGGGTCTGGGGGTCCTCCCCCAGAAAATTTTAAGCATTAAAGACTGCATTTCCTGCATTCTGTTGAAAATCTCTGCATGAATTTATGTTGGAAATTTCATTATCTATCTAAAGGGAAACATAATATTCAGGCGGCAGGTGACAATTCAAAACAAAAACAATAGAATATAATGCAGTAAGGCTTTCAGGCATTCTGTAGATATAGCTTTTAAATATGTTTTCTCCTGTAGATCAACTTTTCTAATTTAATAAAATGCTGAGTCACCACGCATTATTTAGTCCTCTTATTTCTTTCATTGTTTGGGGAATTTTAATGAGAAATGACTTAATTTTAATTCAGTTAGAAACTTCTGGACTTTAATAGCTTCTGTGTTTCAGCAGGTTTTCTGCTCATGTTCAAAACTTTGTTCACATTCAGAATCTCTCCCATATCTGTGTTCTCTGATTTAATGAGAATTCACAAATTTTAAGTCTACTTGACCTACACTCTGCTGTGCATTATGTTATGGCTCTGCTGGTAATATCCCTCATAGACCGTTTTGACCGACAAGGATTGGGATTGCATACTACACGTAAAACTGAAACTAATGGAAATGCTTGTGATTAGGCAGAAATCTCACCACAAATCCACACACGTTAACTTCAGCAGTTCTGATAAAGTGCAGCTCACAGTCCCAAACAGAGCAAGGTCGTGCTTCAGTTTTTAGATATTTATATTGCAAAACTGTACTGTCTGGACTCACAGTGTCGCATGTTTTCTTGTGAAGCAGAAAAGAAGCAGAAGAAAAGGCTAGACTACAAACAAGCTGTTTTCAGGCAGTTCAGGTCCAGACTTTTCTGTGGGAGATAGGAACTCCCTTTGGGGTGGACTTTGGGCTAGTTAAAAAGCATAATATGACCTCTTTAAGATTTGATTTGGGTTAAATCTTTTCAAAATTAAAGGTGTTTATGACGCAAGCACCCAACAAATAGGCTAACACTGTTGATTTGAATGTTTATGACAACTTGGATCTATAATTAACTTTTGATATTAATTGAAATTAAATGTGAGAGGCACCTTTTACAATCTCACTTCAATTCAACACCTCACCATCTGTGTTGCAATTTTCCCATCCCTAAAAATTTAGTATGCATGGGTCAAAGTTTCTCAAAATGTAGCACATTTCCTCTCTTTTTTTATAAATCCCAATGCATGCTTACAAAGTGGCGTATGCACATTTCAACCAATTTGTTTGTGGCAACGGTTATAAATGATGAAATTACAGATGAAAGACAAATTGTACGAGGTAAAACTTCTTTTTATTATTCATGTTACATATTAGGTGTTAACGCAGAGTATACATGTACAAACATAATTTCTCAAAAAATACATCAAACTGAACTTGGACTTGACTACTAATCAGAAAAAGAAGACTACCTCTCCCAAAATAAATTATGTTCCTCAATGTTGATGTCTTTATTTCCTCCTATTTTGTTTTAAACTAATCTGGTTGAGTTCCACCTAGAGTACAACCTATAACAAGCACTTGACGGGTATAGACATACCATAAAAACACACAAATACATTCATCACCATCGCCTAGAAAGGTTCAACACACCCCTTCCTAATTAACTACAGTCAAATAGTCACTGAGGAGGATGAAAATTGCAATGGAACATTATTTCACTTGCCTGAAATGTATGCAAGGAGATAATTCAACAGAGAGGTCGGTATTTAAATAAAATCTGAGCGTTTTGCATTGGTTTGATTTTAACAGTATAAAGGCTGTATTTGTCTTATTTTTTTCAACTAAACCTGTAATACAGTCTTTCTTCAAAGATAAAACTAATAAATGTATACGTTGTGTAAGTTTTATCGCAACAGATTGCTGAAATAAACCTCTGTATAAAATATAAACTCTGAAACTTGCACCACAGTATTCTAGATTTATGTAACCTGTTTGATAAAATCCAACTTCAGAACCTCACTTGCCTCTATAAACACATCTGTGAAGAAGGGAGATGATCAGCCAGGCCTTGATGTATTTGTAGTTAATGCCATGCTGTACCTTTTAAATAATAGACTGTTAGACCCTGGCAGATACTATGGGTTTGAGTTAGGAGTCGGGCCTATCAGTGTCTTCTTTACCTGTACTGTTACTTAGGGATTGACCTCCCTACGACATGAAGCTGAACAACAGCTGTAGAGTGGATGGACCTTTAGCTTATTTTTATGACATTTAACACTCATCAAAAGCAAAAAAATGCATTCTTTCAAAATATCTTCCATTCTGGTGACTTCAAACAAACATTTCAATAACATATAAATTTCTTTTTTGTTGTTTGTTTGGAATGTACAGTAACATCACAGTTCTGTTCTGATTTAAAAAAAAAAAACTCTACTCAACATTATAACTGGTCCTTGTTTACCCATGTGCCCATAAAGAGCCATCCTCTTATTTAGTAGCAATATGGCCTCGTTCATCTATCTGTCATCTGATTGGTCGACTCAAATAAGCAGATCAATCAGCAGGTACATAACCAATATAGGCACTATGCAACCACGTCAAAAAAAAAAAATAACGTTATTCAGTCATAGCAATATATTGTGAATATATAATTCTATCTATAAAACAAAAGCCCTCTTGTGGCTCCTATTTCTAATACACATAGTAGTCTAAATGTAAATTATGACAAACTAACATAACAAATAAGTAACCCCGTAATAACATGTATACAATCTCATATTAACATACTGCGATGAGAAAAACTATGAAAACCTCTGGAGAATTTGTTGTTTATGAAGCCAAAGTCAGACAAGTTGGCGTCTGAGCAGATGAAAGGGCTGGGAGAAACTAGGTGGAATCCCTCACCCGCTACTGTAAAATTGTCCTTAAGCAAGGCATTAAACTACCATCTGTGTGGCCAAAAATACTGTATTCAGACTGGCTATACTTCTCCGTCTCTTCCTGGCCAATAAAAGGTTACTGCTTCTTCATGTGCAGCCAGTAGCCACCACCCAGCTGTCAGGATGCCTCTGATGATGGACCGTTCATCACTGTTAATTTCTGGGCTAATTCTCTCACTGAACTCCATGTGAACATTAACCATCAGCTGATAAATGAGCAGTTGTAAAAGTGAATGCTGATGCATTGAAGTGTGGTGTTGGCTACTGGCTGTTTATGTTCCTCATCACTTGGGAAAAGTTACTCTTTTATATATTATGTTATTTTGCTATTTTTAAAAATAACGAATGAGTTGCATTTAAAATGTTCTCTTTATTTACCCAGTAAGCAGTGATTTGGTGATTTGAGTCAGTCCATTTAGACTATAATTGTGCTAAATTTGCTTTGAAAAGTAAATGATTTTTCATACCCCTGCTACCAATAGTAATTGTTTCAACAGCATTTAAACTATTTTAATTCAATGCAAAGTGAGGTCTAACTACACATTAAAATACAGTAATTAAAATAGAAAAGTATCTAAGAAACATAAAAAGTTTGGTAGTTTTTAACCTTGACCTCTCTGCATCTATTGTTGACTTATACTGTTTGTTTGTTTGTTTTTCAAAGAAATGGTTGGACAGTAAGATTGATACCATTTTCATGTCTGCCCAGTAGATATGAAAATATAGCCAGAAGATGGTTAGCTTAGCTTAGCTTAGCATGAAGACTAAAAGCAAGGGGAAATAGCTAGGACTGTTTCTTGGCTGGCCACAGTGACTTCCTATAATCTTGTTTATCACATAACCACAAAACCAACCACTGTAAACTAGTGAGCTTTAGTAGTCTCTAGTGAGAGTTGCTGGAAGGCAGTTTTTTATCTTTGCACAAAGCCAGGGTTGTTGTTTTCCCCTGCTTCCAGTCTCTATGCTAAGCTAACCATCTACTGGCTCTATCTTCATATTTACCATTAAGATATGAAACATCTCATCTAACCCTCGGCAAAAGTGAGTAAGCGCATTTCCCACAATGTCAAACTATTCTTTTTATTGTCTAAACTACAACCAGTGAAAGCTCACTGTTTGAGTTATGGAAAGTAAAAGTACATATCATACGTATCTTGTCTTTAAATTTTGCTCACTTATTGTTTCCCTATTACTCAGGAAATGAAAAAGCAGTAATCTTTCTTTTCTAAATTTCTTTTACTGTAGCTTTTCTACAGTACTATAAGATATGAACACAATTAAAGACATGTTCTTCTTGATGTAATGATGAAGATTTACAAATCAACAAGAGGTTTAAATATCTTCCCTCATCACTGTAAAACATGATAAATGCAAAGGCATATTCCAAAGTTAACAGTACAAATATCAGAGAAACACTAGCAAAGAGGGACATTTAGTAACGAGTAGTGAGCTATAGTGATGTAGAATAGAGGTGATACTCTGAGAGCAACCTGGATTTGCAACGTGTAGGGATTTTTTTCTTTTTGTTTTGTTTGTACTTTAAACATCGCCACATATTACATACACAGTATTCCTGTGGCAACTGCAAAACAGTCATTGCGTCTCGTGTTTACCCTCTACTTGTCAGTACAAACTCACGTTTTCCCACTCCACAAGGTACTGCACCTTCCCATCTGGCGTGACGCGTCTCGCCAAGATCCTCACTGCCTCCCCTCCTCCCCAGCTCCTGGCCACTGTCCCGTCCCCCCCTCCGACTACTACCCCTCCTCCTCCACCTCCACCTCCCCCCCCTCCGCCTCCTCCACCTATTCCACCGCCTCCGCCCATGCCGGCGTGGTAAGGGGACAGATCACGTAGGATGAGGGGCTCCAGCTGCTTCTGCCCCAGCGGGTGTTGGTATTGGTGGTTATGTTGGTGGTTGTGTTGGTGGTTGTGTTGGTGGTTGTGTTGGTGGTTGTGTTGGTGGTTATGTTGGTGGTTGTGTTGGTGGTTGTGATGGTGCTGGTGGTGGTGATTGCTGCCATTGGAGTTGAGGGGGTATGGGAAACAAGGTGGTGGTACTCTGCAGGTGTCCTCCGCACTAGGAAAAGAGACAAGCACAGGGGCAGAGACAATTTAGAGGAGACATGCCACTCAATCACATCCTCAATACAACTCTATGGGGAAAGCCGGTAACAGCAAAGATGGCGGTTATCCCGCCCCTCCCGCTAGAAAGCTAATCGTCTGCTTTCAACAGCCAAAGTGGGAATCATATTTCAGCCAATCGTGTGGTTCCACTGATCTAAGGTCTGTTTTACTTCTACTACGCATGCGCGGAAGTGGTGATGCATGCATAGTTTTAGTATAATTGGTCGGGAAAAAACGCTTTTTAAACCTTATTTTGGGGCAAAGTTGTCAAACGCTTTCAGCGATTTTTATCAGATTTTAATGCTGATTAAGTGCAGATCTGTCTCTCTCCCCAGTCATTTAGATAGGAGCCTGATCTTATTAGTCCGAAATAGCTGCCCGGAAACGTTGCCAAGATGGCGTCCGAGTGGCATAACTTGCCTAAAAGGACTTTGACTGGGGTCAGGATCAGGGACTGGTTCAAATGAGGTAAGTTAGAAACATATTGCAACAACAAATTAAATCTTTTTAATCAATATTTTTATATAAACAGATGTAGTAATGAACCCACAGAGAATTATCACCCAGCTCTTTCAGTTCTATAGCTGTTTGGTGCTGCACTAATTGTCCAGCACCAAACAGCAGACGGACAAAATTAGCGCTACCTGGTGAACATAGAGGAGCATTTGGCAGCTTAAGAGCCAGAATATTTCCCTTCCCTTAAGTGTATGACTAAGACAGAGCTAAATAGAAAGTGAATACTGGATTTGGGTTGGGTGGCCAGAAACAAGACTCTAAACGAATGTTAAATTTCCTCCATGTCTGCTGGATGTGGAATAAGTAACGGTTTGCCAACACATTCCCCATATCAACATTATAAGCTGATAGTATGTCAGCTGCCCCCAAGCGGCCAAAAACCCAATCCCAATTACAAGAACAACTCCAAAGGTGAGTTATGTTCCTGAATACTAATTAGCAGCATTTAACAGTTAATCAGCATTTCAATTATGACTTCTGAAACACATCACAAGACACCTCAAAAAGGTCCAAAGAGGCTAAAATCAGAGAAATAAATTGTTTACTGTGTTTTAAAAAATACAATCTTCTGCTAAAATATTTTGATTACATACAGTGATCTCAAGGATTTCATCAGCAGTATGTAGCAGCTTGACAAATGCTAATACATAAGGACTACTAGCCAAGCAGAGTAGGGCGGGTCCTGACAAGCCGGTAACCATGGCTTCAGTTAACCTGTACATGTTCCCGAACCAGTTTTGCAACCTAGACTGGAGCAAGACTTTCAGAGTGGTAAGTTATTAATTCGTAAGAAATGTCTCTTTCATACGTAAAGTTTTAACTGAGCTCTGTCTCTACATCACAGTAACTTTATGCCCACTGACTTCCTGGAAGGCAGCTAAGGGGTTGCAGCAGGCAGATGTCTTTACTGTGTGTGCTGCCAGCTCAGTGTGTTTCTACACCGGTGTTTTTGAGGGCTAACCTGACTAGCCGCTAGGCGAGCATTATGATGCGTGTTACAAAGTGATGCAACTTGTTCAGGTAAGTATGGTTGGACTACAATCGAGCTGTTTTCAGGCAGTTCAAAGCAGTGTTTTCTGTGGGAGATGGTAACTCTCTTTGGGGTGGACTTTGTGCTTTTACACTTTGCAAACCTATTACATGCACAAAAAAGATATATAACTCAATAAAGGAGAGGGGAAAAGTAAAAAAGCATAATATGACCTCTTTAATATAAGTGATTTAGTACTCACAAATCTTTTACTCTACTACTACTTTTACTGCAACTCCAAAAAAGACCACAGATACTTAATGTGGAAGAAAACATAACAACTAAAGTAAATGACCTGTTTAACTGCCTAAATGTCCATAGATTGTACTCTGTGTATGGTGAAAATGTTCCTCAAGAGCCTCATTCTCAAAGGCAGCAAGTGAAGGGTCACAAACTGGTGCCCCAAGCATCTGATACGTTTGTGCATAATTCTTACGGAGCTGTTAACTTGTTTCTGTAATAGTAGAACCTGGAACAAGCAGAACTCATTGAAGCAAATATATGGGCTAACTGATGGCTAAATGTACCCTACATGTAACTACTATATATAAATGTCCAGTCAAAGTTGCTAGAAATGAGCATGATAAAGGGGAAAAACCTGTTGTAGTGATGGAGACTCCTGGAGAGCGCAGTATTTCCATTGTACGTGGTGTGGTACAGGGCATACATCCGCTTGGGAGGAGAGCTGTGGACGGGACACATGGAGGTTGAAGGAAACAATTGCTTTACAACTTTAAAATAAAATAATATTTTCATCCATGTATAAAAGACAATCATTTAAAAGTTCAGTTCACCCAATAAATATTATTTTCCAACCCACCCATTGTGTTACCTAGCCACTGAACTAATTTACAGCAAAACTTCAGTTAATAGCCGAGTCCCAAATAGCCGCCTACCTCCTTTACTGGCTTGGTGTGGGAACACATTTTGACGCCTGGTCTGGTTTTTATGGATGTATGAAACCTCTTAAACCACGCAGGGTTGCCCAATTAAGCTGCTTCTAATCTGCTTAGATTGTATACAATATTAATATTTAAACGTATGATCAATATGTCAATATGAACATGCTACAACTTTTTAGATTGGTTAGATTCTCCACAATTCAATCGTTCAGTTCATTTAATGGACACAATGAGCCCCAAAGTCAAATTCTTATAGATTTACCTGTGTAACTGGTGTAGGTAATATTCCTTCCTGTCATGTGAAGTCCATGCTCTCTGTCTGCTCTGCTGCTTTCAAAATAAAAGCATCTGTCGGAGCTAGATCAAATGAATGACGTGTATTTGATATTATTGGATAATTTTTATACAAGTACTACACTGTTTGAAATAAATAAACTGTTTCATAGTAGCCTATTTCAGTTTTGTGCAAGAGGAAATAAAGCCCTGTCCCATATGGACGCCTGTCCCAAATATAGGCAGGGTCAATTCAGTGATTTTAGCAAATCAAAGTCCGGCTATTAATCAAAGTTTTACAGAACTTATGTTTTGAGATGTCTTCCACTAAGAATTCAAGAGTTTTGTTTGTTTTGGTCACATGATTGAAAAATTACATTTGATCAAGTCTCTGCTGACAAAGGTTTTCCTTGGAAACATTTTCTACCAAGGAAATAATCCCTTTTCCGTTGTACTGGGGTGGCAGCAGAAGTCTCAGAGGCGGATATTTCAAAACCTCAGCACTTATAACAAGTCTATTTGCATCATCTTACTTCGGGAGGTAGTAGTGCTGATGGTGCAGCATCCTTCCCTCCAAGTGACTGAGGTAAACTTTGTGTTATTGCAAGTTTATTTTTTCTGTAACATTACGCTATTAACTATCCTTATTATTAGAAGCATCACAGGCTCTTCTGATGGTTTCCTCTAACATTCTGGATACTGTAGTATCTCCTAGAATGTATTCTGAGATCTATTGTGGCAGGAAGTTCAAATGCAGTTTTCAACCAACAGTCGCTTGGTCGAGTGTGCAGCGCCCCCTACCGAACACATGATCCTGCAGCTATGTGTTACGTAATACAGGTGACCTGACGCTTTCAGTCTTCTCACAGCCCCCATGCATCATAATGCATCAAAACAGAAATCTAAATGGTACAACACCTCTTACCTCAAACTAAGCTCCTCCTCTGACTTCCTGGAGTTATAAAGGCTGGCCCCTCCCATGTAGCCATGGCAACATGGCAGTAACTCAATGGGGTTGGCAGCAACTGAGGGTGGACAAGCCTGTGCACAGGAGACACACACAGATCAGCTTTTGTCTGGATGCCAGCATCATCACAGGAGTCAATCAAGCTCTGATACCTCTGTTCTCAGAAGTGCATAAAGTTAATTCTGGATATGGAACCTTCAGTTTTGTGTTTAATACTTCTACACAAAGGTTTGCATACTGAAAACATTTTAAAACTGAGTAGATTTTTTTCAATCTTAAGAAAACACATAAAAGCTTGAATTCCATGTTCCTGCATTGCCTGAGGGCAGATACGGGCAGACATGTCTATAAATCTACACTACTAGCATTAATGGATGTGAGTCATCATCAAGGCTTATCAGACACAGCCTACAGACATATGATGTCCCGCTTAAAAGTATCACATCTATTGCACATTTCATGGAGCTGGCTGGCACGACCCATGAAAAGTAAAAACATCAGAGCATCATAACAGCAATCAATCGCTGGAAATGTCATCTGGGGGGATGGCACCTAAAGATTTTCTGCATTTCTCATCACTGGACTGTGACATATGGCACCACACTTGGCCCATTATCATTCCCTTCTCTAACATTACTATGAGGATGGGAGATTATTATTCAGTGGCCTTAGTCAACGTCTGTGCCTTTAAATGGATGTGCTCTGTCAATGCTGCACTGTCAAGGTGCCAGCGCCACCTGGCCAAACTGTAATCGACTGCAAAGTGCACTTGGAAGTGATCCCAGGCTATGCATATCAGCATTCCTTCCCATCTCACTTTCCCCACTACAACGAACCTGCTCCTCCAAGACGGACGGAGATTAGCATCAATCAGAGGGGCACAATGGGGCCTGGATGTGCCAGAGTGGAAACGAGTGCTCTGTGGAGCGTATTGTTCCAAGATTACTGTATGTGCACATACACGGATCAGAGTGTTGTGTAGGAGGACACAGTACAATGAGCATTCTCAGTTAAGAATGCTGTGTAAAAATAGTAACTGCCACATGTGATGTTGCCTTTTTCATTGTGATCCACTGGGAATTGGGTTTGATGATCATGATAAATGCAGTGCTGAACTGCAGATGTTGATGAAATTCATGAGCGGGTTGTTGTGCAGCCACGTTTGCATTTGAATTATACATTTTAACTGAGCCAAACACATATCTCTCACACGCTACCTTTACTGTAACCATAGAGTCTGAAGCATCAGCAGGCATTAAACATACAGGAAAAAAGGAGAAGAGAGAAAAATACTGAGGCACTGAGCTGCACTGGGTGTTAAAAGACACGCAGACTGATCTAGACTGCGAAATGAACCTTCATCACAGCGTCTGACTGACAGGTTATTTGGATCGCAGAGAGCTGTTTACCTGGCTGCATAAGAAAAAGAAAAAAAGGAAAAAAATAATCAGAGAGGTTTTGTGGCCCAGACCTTCTTCCTCGCCCTGAGTGTGAGACAGAGGCACTGACCTGTGTCTCCATGATGCGACGCTTTGATTTACGCGACTCTGGCCCCCCCACTCTCCTCTGGCAGGGTAGTGACAGCGGGCTGAAGTGAAGAAAAACGCACATAAATTAATATACAAGCATAAACACACACATACAGTCCCAATGTGCAATGTTTAATTTACGAGTGTGTCCCCGTAAAAGCCTACTGAGAGGTGTAAAATCGAGAAGATAAGAGAAGTGAGATGATATACTATATGATTTTGATGTGTTATTTTAGCAACAAATTTTCCATGTTTCAGCCTAAACATCATCAGCAGGGAGGTTGAAATATATGGAAAGGAAAACCATAAAGCACTCTTTTCACTATGCCTTCCTCTCCCCAAATTTTCCGCATTCCTTCTTCAGCTTGAAACAGAACGTGGCTGCCGCAGCTCGTCTCCTGACTTGTTTATGAAAATGAGACTGCAGGTCAAAATAATTACATACATAAATAATTAGAGCCTTACAAGTAGTAGGAATTTAAATGTATATTTTGTCACCACGGAGTCATTCAGATCAAAAGGATTTATCCTTTCCTAAACTGCATGGCAATCTGGTCACTTGATTGTGAGATATCTTGTGCACAAAGCTGACATCTCTCATCCTGAGACTGGCGCATAAAATAAAGTGGTGTCGGACATGGAAAGGGTTCACCTTCGGGAGGGCATTAATGTTCGCAGTAAATTTTGTATCATTGCAATCAGACTTTGACATTTCTTGTGTGCAAGTGAGAATTCAATGAAAACCTGTTTGTGGTGGTTTGCCCACAGAGATGATCATTTGACCTGGGGTGCTGTTAGAGGAAAGCTCATAGAGTTTCCAAAATAGAAAAGGTTCAGTCTCTGCAGGCTGTAATTAAAATTTTAAGAAAATCCTGCCAATTTTTTTGGAACTCAGTTCAGCCTGGGTCACAGAAGACAGTGTTGGTGGTGCCACTAGACTTGTATCATTATATCACATGCAGTGTGTCTCTGTGTACCTGTCCCTTGTTAACTTCAGTAAGCTATGACCAGTCACCTGCTCCTTCCAATTAGTGGAACACCTTCAGGATAAGTTATTTCTTAAATAATCTTTCCTAGTCCACCTTCCTCTCTCTTGCTGAGAGAGACATGATTGTATTTTGTTTCTTTTTATTTTATATCTGTAGGACGTTCATTTTTTGTTAATCCAACTATAGTTTGCTTCTTTATATTATTTACCCCTAAGCCAGGGTTGAAAAACACCAAGTGTCATGGCAATCTGTCGTGGACTTACTTTAAATCCCACATTTAACTATTAATGAGTGCAGAAATATAGGTTTCGAGTAAGCAGTGTGACTTTGACTCTTGTTGTATTTACTACTGGTTGCCAGTTAACTTGAGAAAGTATACATTTAGACAGTGGATATCTATATATGGAAAGAGATAAACGAATATTTGTCGCCTCTGATGTGGCCGTCTGAACACTGTCCATTTGGGATGAAGCATACTGATTTCACTCTTTTCAAACTGCACATCTTACATTTTTGTCAGAAATGCCTGAAGTGATTCCAGGCAAAGATCAGCGTCACTTGCTGCCAACTGGAAACTTGAAGCTTGTAGATATTTATATGAGCAAAGGGAAGAATGACTTACTGAAGTTATGTATATATTTCCATATAAATTATTTTTAAAAAAGAAACCACCCATCCCTTTAAGACTGCTCCACTGCAAATAGTTTCATTGCATTTCAGTCTGAATAAGCACCAGCTACTGTATATGCTAAAGATGATTTAAAATGAAAAGCGTGTCTATGAAATCAGCAAACTACAGGACACGTGCACACACACACACTTAAAGATGTACAAATGTAAGTACACAGGGAGGCTTTATACTCTTTTAGTAGAATATTAAGACACGGATACTTTTGCTGGCATATGAAAATTGCTGTCCTTTGATACCTAACGTTAATTGTTCATGCATAATGACTATATGCCCTATGGGAATCCCAGAGCTCTTATTGAGATAAGAGCTGAAAAGAGAGGCGGTGTCCTTACTCTGACCTTCTCCGGTGCGTGATGTTGATAGGTGGGTCGGTGATGAGGGGTGACGAATCAGACGTCAGCGGAGGTGGGGCTCGGACCTGAAGCCCAAAAAGACACTTCTTCTTCTTGATCTCCTTTCCAGAGACAAACCTGGGGTGACATCGCAGAAACAGTATGTGCAGTCTGGTGTTAGTTCTTAAAATCTCAAAATCATCACCTTATGTATGTTTATGTTCTCTTTCATGCTAATGATGAATATAACGTTATGTAACAAATGTACTTATTCTCCTGATGAAAAAGTACACTCAGGGCTTTGCCTGGAGACATTTGCAGTTTTGTGACAGCAAGGTTTTCTTTTTCTTTTTGCAAAAAATTTAATTAAAAAACAATAAAATCAATTAAATCTCCAGACTGGTTTTTGTTATTTAATAACATCTTGTGTCCTCTTCTAACAAGACAAAATAAACACCAACAGCTGATACATTTCATCTGGTCTAATTAGCAGTAACATTTTGATCCCTTTTCATTCAAAGTCACACATTTCACCTCACTTATTTCTGCCTGAATGTCCAACCTTACAAACTACGGAGCGCTGAGAAGATTCATGGAGGGCTACTCATCAATCCAGTCATGTGTGGTCAGTGTTTATTCTTCTCATCATATGCGATGACTTACCTGTCCTTGTGGGAGTTCAGAGCATTGAGGAGATTGTGACAGCGGTCTTGCCTTGGCGTGTCAGAGAGCTAGAGGACAGACAGGAATGAAAAATCAAAGCTGTGTGTGTTTACAGAGTGGACAGCCAACAGACAGAAAACCTTTAATGCATACAATCATTTTCTTTCAATCGCTGTCACAACAATTGTCTTAATATGGAAAACTACTTGTTGCAGCTACATGGCTGAAAACCCTTCTGTCATGCGATTACAGCCAAGATTTAAAAATGACTTTTAAAAACAGCTTAAAGGAGAACCCAACACATCAGATAGATGTACAGGAAATGTTCCCATTTTTTTCTCTGTGGAGCAACTTCAGACTTTAAACCAGATAGTATTAACACTCTAGATTGAATATTTTTAAAACTCATTCATGTTTACAAATGCTGTTAAGGGTGCACCTGGATCAGTGATCCCCAACCAGGGGCACTTTTCCCCCAGGGGGTACCTCTGTAATATCCAGGGGGTACAGCTCAGCTGCTTTAAATAAGTAAATGCGTTTTTAAAATAAAGGTGTGACTGCAGTACACACCTCCCACCAACCGTGGTCAGTAGTATCACCGGCAGTGTCCTAAACCTAGCTAGTTAGCAAGCGAGCAGAGAAGATGAAATCGTTTTCATCAAGTAATGAATACATAGTTGATTAACAGTAGCTAAAAGTAATTCATAAACTGTTGAAATAGCTTAAAGTAATGGGTAAGCTCTTGAATATTTAGCTAAACATATTGGATAAACAGTTGAATTTGCTAAAAGTAATTGTTAAATGGTTGAATTAGCTAAAAGTAATTCATAATAGCTACCTTACATAGCTAAAAGTAATATAGTTGAAAAAGCTAAATAGCTAAAAGTATTGGATAAACAGTTGATAGACAGCTAAAAAGTAGTCGCAAAATTGTTCAAATTGCACGGCTGGTGTAGACAGATGGTGAGGGATACCTGAGCTCATCTGTTGGGGTATGTCAGTCAAAAAAAAGATGGCAACCACTGTGCTAGATTATAAAAACAAACAATATCATATGCAATTCTTTAACTTAGTGGTGTTCTCCTTTAAGCTTACATAGAGGTCATGCTTTTTTTAACTTTCAATTTTACTTTAATTGTGGTTAATAGGCTTTAAGTCTCAAATGCAAAAAGGCTGGCAGCATTTCACATCATTTCATCATGGTGCTTAGACGAGGAAATATCAATACCACGCCTAGCAGCAATGACTCCCAATTCTCATTGGTAAAGGACAGGATTTCATGGTCAAAATCAAAGTATTTCCTCTTGCAGCACAGCGAGAGATGGTAGAGCACTAAATGAGCCAAATCCACCCTGCATTTTAAATGAAAAGAATTGTAAGAATTAGATTACAAGAAACAGGAAAAATAAGAAAAAATACATAAAAAATAAAACTGGAAAACTATTTTCAGATCATATATTTTTTACATATGTATTTTCCAACATTTGTGAGCCTAGTTTGATATTTTTATTACATACAGCAATATTTACACATTTAGGTTTTGTATCAAAATAGACATGGGATGTAGAGAAAAATTACTTTAAAATGTGATTAAGTAGAAAAACAAGAAATTAGTTTTTAACACCTGATGTGACCTGATCACTCTCAGCTAACCATTGTGTAAAATTAAATAAAGTTTCACTGCAAATATGTTTACTGTTAACATCACCAGGTCATGGGTAGTCTTTGGATGGTCTCTGGTCCCTTTGTACATACTGAGCACTGGAACTGATAAAACCTAAAACACATGGGGAAAAAATATCAGACAGGCATCATGTGACTGAAAAATGTAATTGATCCTAAAAAAGGTGCATTTTTCTCCTCCTTAATGACTTTGTCACTTACTTACAAAAACAAGCTGTTACCTTAAATTTGGTCTTTTCTATATGAAATATTAATCCTTTGTTTTTATCCTCATGTACAATCTGTACATCACTGTCTTCCTTTAAAGCATATTAACTTTGTCAAACCTATTTTTGTCCAAAACAGGTACATTTTCCACCCCACATACTTCTTATCATTTAGTCCAAGTTAATCATATACACTGTGATTTTTTCCCCCCTTTACTTTCCTTGCAGTGTGTCTTCTCTGGACATTTTATCATGTAAATCAATCTGAACTGAAAATAAACACACCGGTATATCTATTTCACTGTAACATTCTTTTCTGGGTGACCCTGAAACTCGGCTCATACCACAACAACATTGCGTGCATCTGTCCATCTATATGCATGTGTTCGCTGAAGGTCACTGAGAAAGATGAAGCGCAGACACAGTACGACGGCAACACATGCTTACTATTCCAACTGTGAACTCAGTCTTCACTCTTCCTCCATCACCTGCTCAGCAGATGTTGTACCAATCCGGCCTCACTCTCCCCGACTGTCAATCTAACTCTAATCCCTCCTTTTTCCCCCTCAGACAGGTTCAGCAATAACACGGTGTCAGGGAGGGTGTAGAAGCCAGTCAGCTAACACAGATGGTTAATGGCAATAATAACTTAATGGATGGATACATTCTATCACATGCATGAGATGCAGCCTATCAAACTGCACCGCGATCAGCAGCTTACATATCTTCCCAACATCATCTGAACTACTACAAGAGAGGTGACATGTCTGCTCTGCTGTCTGTCACTGTCCCTTTGCTCTGATTATGAGATGCGCTCTTATCCTTGTAACACTAGTCAGTGAGTACATTAACATGCACACTGCTAATTTACACTTAAGCTAATTACCGGTTATTCTCTGACAAGTGAAGTTGTCATGTAGACGTCTTCATCTGATTAACTTAATCAGCCTGGAATCTACTGCTGAGATGATTAATCTATTAGTCAACTGTCAGTCTGATCATCGAATAATAGTTTGTTATTCATCAAGTAAGACACATTCACTGGCGGCAGATTCTTAAACATCTTGCTTTTCTTTGTTTTATATGATTATATATTGAATATGATTATATATTAAAATTTAAATTTGGTTGGACAAAACAAGCATCTGAAGAAGTTACCTCTGACTCTGGGATATTCTGATGTTTTTTCATTATATCTGACATTTTATAGATTAACAAAGATAATTTGAAAATGAAAATTATCTTTAGCTGCAGCCATAGAAAATTTGCCATCAGAATATATGTAACTCAGTCAGAACAAATAGCGAACGACCAATATAAAAAACGTAAATCCGGTCAATAGAGAAGTTACTTATCTCACATAAAAACACAATCCAAATATTAGATCCTGACTGATATATGGGCATAATATTATCAGCTAATATTGACCTACCACAAGTATATCAGTGTCAGTGTGAATGTTGACAGACGTGCAAATTTAAGTCCAGTAAAACAGCTTTACAGGCTACTTTATTTTCATTAGTTCAGCTTGATTTATTTAATTCAAGTTTAAAATGTTCTTATTTATAGGGATATTATATATATTATTTATTTTACAGTACTATTAAACTGTCAACTGTTACAATTTTTAAATGACCAAATGAGAGACCAGTGGCATAAATGTTTGTTCATGTTAAGTGTAAAATAGTGCAGCCAATATATCCTTATTTGAATGTATTTATTTTAAATCTCAAGTACTGACATCTGCTTCAAAAATCCCATAGCAGTCTAGCTCAAATTCTGTCTTAAAAAATCCAAATTCCAATCAGACAAATTCCTTTTCTATTTATGATAATGATCAACTTGTAATTCTGAATGTAAAGAATCCAGAGCTTTTATCAGTAATGCCCACTATCTCACCTGTCTCCATATAGTAATGGCTTGGTTAGACACTGTGTGCAGGCCTCGTGGAACCACTGACCACAGCTTCCACACTGTAGCATCTTCAGGTTCCACCTGCAGTCCAACATGAAAACATCAAGAGACTTAAAACCCATGAATGAATAAACGAATGGATGAATGAAAGTGTCGAACATCTGTCACCAACCAAGTTTATTTTCATGCATAATTAAGCGAAGACTGACGCCTGATGTGTGCAGCTGCCACTTCACATTTTCTAAGCTGAAATGCTTCTTGAGGTGTAAACTCCCACCGGGTTTTATTACTCAAAGATATGGCAGTTGGGTGTTTGTTTTACACTGCTTTATGTACGAGGTGGGTGGGGTTTGCCACATTAGCAAGAGTGTAACATAAGCAAAGCAGCAGAGTATTAAAAAACAAAGCAAATGCATAAAAACAATTTGTTTGATTGACATCTTACCTGACAGGATCTGAATTGACGCAGTTAATGTCACTCGTATAAGATTCCAAGAAAGTCTAAACAAACTTAAACTGCTAATACTGTTTGACACATGTCTGTTCTGCTGCATACAATTTGCAATTAATCCACAAGATGACTTTGACTTAGATGAGATCACGCTTTCTAAGAAAATGCCTAATGTTAAGGAACATACATGAACTGTACATTCAAACTTTAACTGGCCTCTGCAGTGTCACTCACTCTCCAGGTCCGGCACAGTAGCAGTAACACTGTTGCTGATTGGTCAGATGCTGCGGGTCCCAGTCTAAAGACGACAGCTGGTACGGGAGTCGGAGTTTCATAAATTGCATGAGCCGAGCAAAGCGTCCCCGTTTGAGGGCCCCACCTCTCTGAAAACACAATTTGAGGACAGAACTGATTGGTCAGTGACCCCTCAAATCACTGTCATGTCAGAACAGCGAGGGAGACGGATCACATTCGGTGGCGGGAAAGCTATTCGTCTCATTTTATTGTAGGTCAGCTGTGAGAGATAGTGTCCGAAGCAGCGGAAGTCTGGACAATGAGATATGGACATTGACCGATTGACAATTAACCGGGTGCTTTTTCATCTCATATCTACAGAATTGGAGCACATGTGATTGATTGACTTTAAATGTACTTCTCTCAACTTCAGCGTAATTTTTCAGCTTCATAACTATTGATTCTTCATGATTTCTCAGACACAATGTAGAACATCTAATATTGAAGTCAATACTGAGGGAATTAGTGCGCTTTTACATCGAATAAACCCATTTTCGGCTCTACACAACAGTATAGTGGCAGCAACGCCTGATATATTTGACTGGATTTCTCCCATATTACATACTGAATGTGAGACGGAGAGATTAGCAGGCTGACCTTGGTTGAGACTGCAAAGACACATTGCCGACATATCCACGAATCGCTGTCAGCTTCCGGTTCGATGGTTGGCGTGTGGCACTCTGGATGATAACCTGTAATGGGAGGAGGAGGCAGAGCGTTTAATTCGTGTTTACAAGACAGACAGCTGGAGTGACAATAATGGCAGAGCAGCTCCATGTTTAGGGCTCTGCTGGTTTGTTTCAGCAGCATGCAAAACACTTTACTATACTATTTGCATCTAGGAAGCAGGGAGTATGTTTGTCTGCTTTTTCCTCAAAACAAACTGTCAGCAACCCTGTTGGTCTGACAGAGCCGTGAAGACATGAATGTAAAATTTGCTTGCTGCTTGTGCATCCTCAGTGTTTGTAAAACTTCTTTCCACTTGCACTTCAGCATATTTCATTTCATTTCAATACTTTTAAAGTCCCCCTCCACTCCAAACTATGTTTTGCTTATTGTTACTTCACTGGGTTGTTTTACTTCCGCTGTACAGAATGAGGTATGTGCAGAGTTTGATACTAGAAAGCTGCTGTCACATTCATCTGCTGATGGAGGAAAGCTTCTCTGTGCTCACTTTAGTTTACACATAAGAGCATAATTAACATGTTTGGAAGCTGGTACACAGAGTGGACTTTACAGTGAAGTGGAAGATATCTTTTGTCCCATAGTTAAGGTTTTCAAATGGATGATGTTTTGCATATGCATCTGTTCTGAATTTTACAATAAGGGAAAGGAGTAGATTTTTGATGATGTAAAAACCAAATCAGATTTTATTCAATGCAGAGTATTTTTATGTCTTATGTGTCTGGAGGGGATCTTTTAATTAGCCCAAATAAAGACATCTTGTGGCATTTAAGTGTATGAATAAAGTTCCATGTCTACACGCGTCTCTTTTTCATTCAAGTCAGGATGCAACAACTCACATCTGTCATTTACGATGCATGGTTTTCATGCATTCATCTTAAAAGAGCAACAGTTATTTACCACACTGTGTCAAATCTTCAAGGTCAGTGAAAGAAGTGGTTGAGAACCACCGCTTGACAGCGTATGAACAGGCGTGCTTCCTTACCGTGGCGGCATTTAAGACAATTTATGAGGGGTTCTTTAAGAGGCGGAGCGTCACAAATACAGCAAACTTCTTCCACTCCAGCAGCAACTGAGGCAAACAGAAAGACACAGAGAGGCAGGGGAGGGGAGGAAGTAAATGTGAAAGAGGAAGACAGAGAGAGAGCAGTCAACAGCATTAATTTATGTATATTGATTCACATCCTTGCCACCTCATTGATTTCAGTGTCTCCTGCACCCTTTTAGATTTCACTTCATTTGACGAGTGGATATTCAGCCTGGTCCTAACAAGCGTCCAGCTTCCCCCTTCGCTTGATGTTAGGTGGAGTGAGTTCGCCATTTCCCTGAGGAGTCATTAGTCTAATAAATTCATAAATCTCTCTAATATCCCAGTTACATCTCTACCTGCCCCAACGAATACACAGAGCACTCAGCCTCATAACCTTGATCGTGACAGTAATTTCTTCTCTGCATTCTTCTTGGACTACAATTCAGAGATCCTGAGACAAAAGGTACATAAAATGAAAAGTTTTGAGCTCACTTGAGGAAAGAATCAGAAAAGTATTCCTTCAACTCCTCAAGCAAAGTTTCAGAGTGGAAACAGACACCTTTAGTTTGAGTTCAGCTGAGCATTTGTGGATTCAAAAACTGTGCATTTTTTAACTCAAGAAATACAAAGTGCTCCCAACAGGAAGCTATTTACTCTTCTAGATCAGGGGAGAGGTGGGAAAAAAGAGTTTTTCTTACACGAATGAATGTCCTTTCTCAGTACCCAGAACTCCGAGTTGTCCTCAAATCTCACCAGGCAACATTGCTTGACTCCATCTACCTGAGAGGGAGATAGCTGGTGAGCAGAATGATTGACAAAACTAAATGGAAGTCTTTTCAAATCCAAGTGAACACACTCACTGACACACACTGCAAAAACACCCTTAAAAGTCTCTTTCTGTCAGACACACATACACACTCCCACATGCACTTACTCTTTTCACATTGCCGAGGTACAGTAGTCCATCACTCCATCGAGCCAACACATCATCTCCTTCACTTACTCCCCCCATCCTGAGGAGAGAGACAGAGAGGGGAGAGAGGAGAGAGAGCAGGGCTCATGTGAAATGGAAATCCGATTTATTCGCTGAATACTTTGCTGCCATTGCTGACAGAGGGGTTTATGGCCCCGGCGTTTTGGCTGGCTCTCAGACAGGCGGGCTTCGGTGCAAAGGGGTTAAAATCCCCCCACCCCCACCCCACCTCCTCCTTTTAGACCAGAGCATAGCGACAGCCTGTATCCACCACAGTGAAAGATGAGAGTGAGTACACAACCAGAGAGCAAGACAAATGATTACTGCACACATGAAACACACACACCAAACACTGCATGATGACTGCTGCAATACAGTCTGATTGAATGAGCAAAGATCACTGTGCAGCTACTTGAAGCATCTGTCAGGCACTTTGCTGTTTTCTTCTTCTTCTTCCAACATCTTAAAAACTTGAATAGATGCATGAAATGACTGTGCAGACATTATCTCTTTGCACGTTAAGCATTTGTTCCAGTGCATGCACTCAAGTCAAGACAGACGCAGGATACACAACAGTGTACCTAGCCTTTTGTGAATCAAAAAGGGAAATCAGGCAAATTGTACAGTAAGCTGGCCGGTGAAGGGTACCTGTCAAGTCGAACTCCTTTCCGTCGGGGTCACAGTGATTCCTGGGCAGGCTGGACATGAAATGCCCTCATCTGCTGTAGATCTCCGCTGCCCAATTACTGCCCGCAAGGATGCGCAGCCTGCGTGTTTGCAAAAAGTGGATGATGTGCATGTATGTCCCTGTCTGTGCCAAGCGCCTGTGTGTGTCAGTCAAGCAGTCAGAGGAGGGGGGAGGGGGGGCAAGGGGGGGGGGGGGGGGGCGACTGACTGTCCGTCCGTCTCTCAGTCTAGTTTGTCCGTCCTCCGCGTTGCCGTTTCGTCATGTCCCCGTCGCTTTTGCTCTCCTATCCCCCTCTCCGCCACCACCTATTGATGCTATTAAGGCGGGTTTGTCTGAGTAGCACCGGAATCAAGCCGCCAGAGACGCCATCATCCCTGCCTCTCGCTCTCGACCGACTTGTTGTGACGCAGACATAAAACACGGAGATAGAGTGGGAGGGAGATACTGATAGAGGGGGATCCAGAGGTGGCGGGGGGGTCCACGGCGAGAGCACCTTCCCGTCTGAGGGACTGACCCTAAATCGTTGTGACAAGGTTGGATTGTGATGCCTGGCAGCTGGAGGGAGGCAGGGAAGGATGGCGGTGCGCTAAAAGCCAGCGGAAGCAGCGCGCGCAGCGACAGGGGCCAATTAAGTGGCCAATTAATGAGTTTAGCCGCCTCGTTAATTGGTCTCAAACAAGAGGGACCAGCCAAGTTTAGCAAACCCGTGGAGGAAAGTTTTCAAACTGAGGTGCCTGAGCAAGGAACACTTAAACATGTCTTTATCAGTAATGATTAACCTGTCTTTGCTTTCTTTATTAAAAGAAAAATGTGAGGGGTGATTACACATCATACAATCTCTTCTGGAAAAATAAGTCAGCTTCAGAATGACACTGTAAAAATATCGCAGCAGACTGGTAGCTATAAGGTCACAAATGTGCACCACATAAAATCAAAACAAGAGCAGAATTTTTATTTCAACAAATTATACAATTTGCAAATTTGGAATAACCTCTCCAGGAACTTTTGCTGAAAATACTGGAAGCCAACTCCAAAGTGGACATATACCACATCTGCAGGACAGATGTGACATCCATCTCCTCACATAAAACATCCGGAATGTAGTTTAAAGTGCAATGGAAAGTAAAAGTAGGCCAATGGCTCTCATTACACCAACTCAAGTCATACATCTAAGGTGCAAACAATGCAGACTGCTCTTCTCAGTATCCAGTCATGAACCAAAAATGTACATTGAATATGTATTAAACTAATGAAAACCTATTTACTACTTCACAAAAAAGACAAGCATCCGGGCAAAACTGGTTCACACAGAGTTAGACTCATTACACAATTATACCAAAGCTTAATTAAGGGTAATGTACGCCACAGTAGATTATGCTCCCATATTTGGGAGAAAAACGCGTTTTTGCCACAGGCACATGTATCAAAATCAAGGTGTTATTTCTTTATTTTTCCGTGTTTGTGTCCTTTCTTGTTTATTTATGTTTTACACATTACTCCTACCACTCAAGCGTGTTGCAACACTGCCGTGCGGATCAAAATGGCCCCTGGCAGATTAATAAGTGTTAAAGTGACAATTTCCAACTGTCAACACTAGGTGGCGAGCAAATACTAGGACTACAACTGCACTGCAATCAGCTTGTCAGTCTGAGAGATGTTCAGGGTCATTAAGTTGAGTCTGAAGTGAGGGCCATTCGTTATATTCTGACAGAGGTGTTATATGATATTATATGATGTGATTTGCAAGATAAACCCTTCAAATTATCTCAAATCTTTGCTTTTTTGTCTTGAAATACTTCAGAGTTGAAAGGTCAGAGCATCACTCTGTCCTTGACAGCTCATGCAATGTGATGAGATGTTACAAATTTGTAGTTTTCTTGTGAGTGTTACATTAATATGCAGTCATATTGAATTACTGGATTTCTTTTACTGTTTTTTTGTTTGTTTGTTTAAGCAGCATTTTACTGTTGTAGTTGGTCATGTAAAGCTCATTTTAACTTTTCATATGTACTGTTGGGTAATTTTATCATAACAATGCAACATGTTTTGTGCTTAAAATGATATTCTGCAAAAGGACTAGTGATTACTGTAAAGCTAGTCAAAGTTCAATAATTACATATGCTATCAAGTGTAGTTGAGTAGGAGTATAAACTAGCATCAAATAAGTATTTGTATTAGGCTTAGACCTCTGTGATAAACCTCAATAATTTAAGCATAAATTACAGTTAAGAGAAGGATCAGGATTTTTTTTTTATGGTTCAGGCTACCTAAATTGATTTTGGATTATTATTTAGGGTTATTGTTATGGCCAGGATTAGGTTTGTTGAGGTGAACAGGTTACAGGTTTTAGGACTGTCACTAGTAATAGAAAAGCGCGTGTGTACGCGTGCGTGCGCTCGATTCTACCGTGCGGAAATGCGTTCGTTCATGCGCGGAATGTCTCCCTGAAGTCACATTTCTCCGGTGGGGCAGTGCATTGAAGCCAGTCTGGTGTATTGTGTTCTCACACTGTGTGCCACTCAGAGAGACGGAGCTGTTGCCAAAGCGCTGAGGGCACAACATACTGGAACTGCGACGCCGGAGAGAGGGAGAGAGAGAGAGGAGGAGGAGGAGGAGGAGGAGAGGAGAGAGAGGGAGTTTGCAGCTTGACCAAAGTGCGCTATCAGCTGCTGAAGGTTGGACAGAGGAGCGGTGTGGGGACGCTGATAGAAGGTAGAGAGAGGGTGGGGGCGGCCAGGCGGAGGACGGAGATCCCTTGTCGGTGTTGTTGTTGGTGACGATGATACAGATGGGTGCGACTCTGCTCAGCTAAGCCGGCCACCGATCCAGCACCAGCAGCGGTCATCCAATGCAGCCTGAATCCAGCTGACCGCAGTTGGATAGCTCACATCCTGCGAATGTCTCTTTGCTATCTGTAAGTTGAACAACAGCTTCCCTCATTTCTCTTCCACTATTTGGTTCGTTTTATCGCCTGTTTTTAAATTACAATGGCCTTCATGTCATTGAGTGACTCACTATAGGAAGCAAATGTCATCATATGTCAGGCTTGTGTGTTGTAATGGGAGTGTCAGCACGCACAAACTTTTACAGCCCTCGTACTGTTAGGCTTATTCTCTTCATCCAGCCTACCTTGTGACAGAAGCTATCGTTAGGATTTAACAGAATTGCTGCAACACCCTATGGTTGCATTTATTTAGCAGAAAAGGAGCATTTTGGGGTGTGACTTGATTGTAACCTAGTAACAGCTGTAGGCCTGTATGTGTGTGTGTACACCTCAGTCATATGTGGGCTGTTTGCTTTGGTCAGAGCCAGTGAATAGCAGGCATTCAGACCACTGCATAGCCGTTGGTCAGGGCATAAACTGCTCTGTTAATGACTTCCTTGTAGGCAATTCATGTGTCTTTCCCTCTCTCATGCAGACTGCGAACTGATTTCTGATTATTAAGAACCAAATTAAATACCTACACCAACAATAAATGATCATGTAAGGGAAAGTAAGCATCGCACTAATTCAACAGAGCTGCTGGAGTCCAACACAAAGGCACAATGGAAAGTTGGGAGTGCCTGCACATTTTTATATTACACATGAGGCTATTTAGCTCCTGCTCTTTCTTATCCAGAGCTGTGAGTCGACAGGGATCTTTAGGGGATTGTTTCTGTGGATTTTCAGCCATTCTGCACCTTTTGCTCACAAAGTCAAGAAACTGCAAAGCACAAGTCAACATACTATGCATTACCTGCACAATTGAGTGCTCAAACAGTGGTTTCATAATGCTTCAGGCTTCAGAGTTCACATTTCAATAGCACTTGTGTATCAACCTCTCCATCTCTCTCCCTCCTACACCTCTCTTCCTGAAACAGTGTTTACTAGATGTTTATCTTCATGGCAATCCCAATACCAACGAGGGGAAAGGGAAATGGAAGGAGGGGTTGCTATGCAAATCCTGACCTGCTATGGGGGAAAATTAATGTGTTAAACAAATTAACCACGCAGTGGCTTCCAAGCTACCATTGACTTACTGTAGTGTATTCCTTTCACTTAAAATGAAAGGAATACAATCAAAGATTGCTGTACTGTTTTTATGACAATTGCCAAAGTCAAACTGTGCCTGATATGTTGTCCGATGTTCATCTTTAGCAGGTTCTGAGTATTCATAGTTAGTTACACACAGAGACTCAAACTGATATTAAAGTGGCAGTACATTTATTGGCATATATTTTTGTTCTAGTTACACTGTAACGTGATCATAAAAAGTTCAGGCTATCCATATTTATCTGTTAAAGTTTAGAAATGTGTACAACAATTAAATGTATTCCAACAAGGCAATTCAAAGTGCATTATGTGAGGCATAAAAGAGCATTAAGTGATATTTTAATGGCCAGAAATGATTATAGCAAGCAAAACCTGTTTCAATGTTCATGTTGGTGCCTGACCGTTGTTTTACAAAATGTGAAAATGTCCCTTACGACAAGAAATAAAATAAACACAAGGCAATATAAAAAGACATAAAAAGCATTGCAAAAGAGTAAAATGATGAAATTTAAAGGAATTAAAACTTGGAACAGACAGTTTGTTTTAGATATGTGGTGCATGGAAACCCATCTTCTCCATGTTAGTTTTGACCCTGAGACCTATCCCAAACAATCTGAGAGGTATGGACGATTCATAGTGTACAGTAGCAGCAGATCTGAAATGTATTCAGGTCCTAAACCATTCAGGGAGTTATTAGTGTAATAGTAACATTTTGAAATTAATTAATTTATATACCGGAAGCCGATGCTTCCCTGGTCTGAGTGAGGACTCTATTACGCTTTTCTAGAGTGATTTATAAGGAGAATAACAATATAACCTTCAAATGTTACTTTGTATTATCATGAGCACTAATGAACATCTTCACTTATTTAATCTCAACAAGCTCTCAAGATGTTTGCCTGAACGGCTACCTAAGAGACCACGAAACACTTCTTTTCTTATGTTCTTCCTGTCTGTGGCAGCTGGCACTATGCTGCCCCGTAACATGCGAACAGGTGGTTGTGACCTCCCTGGGGTGGAGTCAAGTGACGTGCCTCTCATTGGCTACCGGCCCTTACCACCTGACAGCGGCACCCCTAGCAGCCAATCAGGGAAGGGGAGGGGAAGCGGCAGCGATGAATTGGAAACTTCACAGGTGAGTGTTTTCCTTTTGCGTCACTGAAACACATCAATCATTTTACCACTTAATGTTACAGGGAGTGATATGAGGTGGTATTATTTCTCACTGCTTTCTTTGTGGTGTTGTTTGAGTGCGGACAGTCTCCTACTACAAATTTTATTCGTTTTTCTTCTGTTCACACAATAAAGTGATGTGACAGAGAAGAGAGGAGATTAGGAGAACTTTTTATTTGTAATGGCTCTTAAAAGTCCTCTTAAAAACTGTACAAGCTCATTCGACAACCAGTTTCTTGAATAAATAGCGGATGCAGTCGGCTTGTTTTCAAAACCCTGAGGGAATAAAGTCAGTGTGTCAGAGAGAGAGAGGTGAAGTGTGTGAATTAACTGCTTTTCCACCAGCGTGACCCAAATGCTGTTAGTTTCCATAAACAAAATATATTCAACCAGTTACATAGATGCAAATTAAACAAATATTTAAAGGAATATTGGTACACAGACTCAAGCCTGGCAATAATGTTGTAGTTTCACAACAAAACTGTGCATCTAGTGATGTATTTTAAACTTAAATGGCATAATGACAGTTATGCAATAGTTGCTTGCGGCATGGCATTAGCGACGCCAATACAGAGCGGAAGTCATGATGCCAAGTCCATGTTAGCCACTAGCTTCTGTAACTCAATGAAGCTTCTCTCATCTGTCTTTCTGAAAAAAATAAAGTGTGTTTTTGGGGTTGACTGTCTACATTCTAGGACAAATTGGCATCCCACTACAGCTTTTGTTAGACCTTCATGAATTTAATACAGTTAAACAACGACTGGACGTTTACCAGCACTGCAATGTGGGTACTTGCATCATCATGACTTGGTTTTGTGCCTTTCTATAAAATCTCCGATTCATAAAAGTTCCTCTTTTTTTGTTGCAATCTTTTACATACACTTTTGCAACGATTGCTCCTCTCTTTCCTGCTGGACTCCCCCAAGGACTCACCTCTTTGGTTGAGTTATGACATTTGGCCCATGAAAGTCTTATGGCTTATGAGAAATAGTGCTTGTTAAAGGCCAGCCAGTCGGTCAGATGGTCTGTCCACCACTTTGGTCCAGACTGAAAAATCTCAACAATCAATCAATCAATCAATCAATCAATCAATCAATCAATCAATCAATCAATCAATCAATCAATCAATCAATCAACTTTACACATAGGTCCATAAAAAAAAAAAAAAAAAAGATACAATACAACACACACAGTACAGACTTATTCACAAGATCATATCTAACTAACTAACTGCCAACAGCAATGAATAACTGGATGGGTTGCCATGACATTTTGTACAGATATTCCTAGTCCACAGAGGATGAATCTTAGTGACTCTCGTCATCCCCTGACTTTTCCATATTATATCTCAACTCAACTACATCACTATTATTTATGTCCCTGTCCGAGTCTCAACTTGACTTTCTTTTGGTAGCAGGTAGTTTTCTCCATTTTATTTTCCACTGCAGATAGTACCCTCTCAATGTAAGCGGGATTCTTAGCGGATCGTCTCAGCGACGCCGTGTGAAACTGCCGTGACATCCAAGCTTGTTCTGAAATATGGACTAACGTTGACCTAAAATTTTGCTAATAGCTTCATGGCACAGGTGAATTTCCCACGATCTTTCACCTCTGTAAATGTTTGATAGTGAGGTTCGTTGAGCTTTTTCAGAAGCTTTTCTCATTCATGTGTTATTTTGAGACTTTTAGAAAACTTTTAGGCTTTATCTTGAAAAGTATTGCTGAGTAAAATCTTTTGATATCTATAGCTGAGGATAGGATTTCTTCTCTCTTGCACGTGTGTTAAAAACCACTTCCGACCTGAACAACAGCTATATTGGTAACAAAACATTTACCCTGAGTCATGATGATCTACTGACCAACTCTCTTGCCCCCACACATGACCTGCACATGGCTATTTAGTGTTACTTCACACCGGGCCTCAAGAAACTCCTTGCAGCTAAAAAAAGAAGTTGCACTGACTCTCTTTCCGAATGAGCAGACTTCCTTCGTGCTTGTGTCACATGGTGGCTGCTGGACCTCACAGTAAATAATGCATGTGGTGGTTTGGCTGGTCGATGCTGTGTACACCTGCTCTCTCTTTAAACAGTATCCAGTAACACAGGCCCTCTCCAAGGACAGTCTGGCAAGTGGAATCCGATATGGCCACTTGCTCATTTTTTATTGAGAGAAACATGGATGTGTGAGGCAGAATACACGAGGTGGTAACTTCGAGTGAACAATGAAGCTTTTAAGTGAAAGAAAGTGTGTTTTCAGTTTCATTGATTGAGATGAAAATGATGCCTGAAACACTTTCATAGGGTTAACACAGATAACAGATATTGATAATGTAATTTGCATTTTATAGTCTATTTTGTAGCTTGATGGTGTATTTTTCCACTCAAAGAAGATAACAGGCAGAATGTAGAATGAAAGAAAATAGTTTCAAAGAATAGAATATTTCAAATGCAGCTAAAAACCATTCGACCGCTGTGATATTAATCAAAATATAATATACATGCAAATATCAAGTTTGGTTTAACTAAATCTTAATACTGCAGCATATAATGATGATTTAGACAATAGTGTGCTTTCAACTTTGTGGCAACAGTTCAGAAAAGGCACTGTACAGATTTCTGACCTCAACCCCATCCAACGCCTTTGGGATAAACTGGAACACTGATAGTGGGGGGCAGATTATTCTTGAAAAGAAATTAACTGCTTTGTAAGACACGATGTCTGACTACATTGAAAGATAAAAGTTGTTACTGTTAACACCGTACTCAAAGGTGGAGTGAAAAGCCGGCCATCATAGAGAGGAGAGCGACGCGATATCGCTTAAATACGGGAATAATGGAGCACATCTTCATTCGTCTCCCCTGCAAGTCATTCATATTGTTGTACTTGGTTGTACACATGAATAAAAAGTGACAGATATAGTTGTGTCAAGAATTATAAAACATAGCTGGAGAGAGAAATTCAAACCCTGGATCCTTTTTCACCTTCACACAGCTGGCCAATCACTGCATGAAGTGGATGTGAATGTCGGATTGTCGGTTTCGGAAAGTAGCAGATATTGAAGCACAGATTTCTCAATTGTGATGTCGGAAAGGTGTGTGGGAGGGAGGTTTACAAAGCTATTTTCCCATCCGACATATTGTTCTGATGGAGTATACTGGCGCCTTGAGCTAGGCTTTGTCGCCCAACATTAGTAATGTTCCTGTGGCTGAAATGGGGAAAAACCCTGCAGCCAGGTTCCAAAATCTGAAACCAGAAGAGTTGAGATAGTTATAACAGTAAAACAATGCCAATGGTTTTTTTTTTCAAATGCTCAATAATCACATATGGGTGTAATGTTTGGGTGTCCACATGCTGTGTTTGATTGTCCACATACATTTGGCCAAATATTTTGCCCTGCTATGTTCACACGTTGCTTGGCTAACTACTGTATGTATCCATAAACCAACTTTGCCTGACAGGAACAAGTTAATGTCTGTTATCTGCACATTTTCGTGGAAGTCACTCACTAAAGTAGAATTAGTGGATCCAGGTTATGGTAAAGTTTGCACACCAAAAAGTGAACTTCCATACAACATCAGAACATCACAGACGGATGGTATCTAAACAAGTAATCGTATCCATGGGAGGATTTATTCCTTTAAGTGGAGCAGAACAGCTTTGACTTTAATGCCACAGAGTTTTACTTGAAAGAGAGTTGATAACGGGCACCAAGGGATACATAGATGAAAGCGTGAGAAGAGGAGCAGAGAGAAAGATAGGAAGGAAGGGGTCGGGGTTGAGAACCACTCAAAAAACAATGGTTATCTTTAAATAAAGCTTCAGAAGATGTATTTATGGCCCCCTGTTTAGTGGAAAGACTCGTTTAGGGTTGTAAATAAGGGCGTGAGCTGTGTGTGTATTTGTTCAAAGCCAAAGCTTTTTGGCACAGCGGAAGCCCACTACATGGATTTATTTAAGGAAAAAGGTTGGAACTAGTTGTGTTTTCGAGACTGGGGGTGAAAATGGAGAGTTGACTTCCTGCCCCCTGCTTTTCTGGTGTTGTCCAATAGCTGACGTAGTTTTTCAAGAGGAGAAGTTGGCGCAGCCTCAACTTGTGATGGAAGAAGAGGGGAAGAAAAATAGCTCCGCAACACGACAGCACATCCTGCTTCCTGTGTTTGTTTCCACTTATTATGTACTTCCTGCTTGCAGCTGGGGGTTGGTTTAAGAAAAAGGAGAGCTTAGGGCTCTAATACAAGATCCCATCTTTCAAAACACATAAACAAAGTGTCTCATAGGGCAACAACAATGCTACATATAGGAAAAAAAATCAACACTGGTTTTGATAAAAGTTAAAGATGAGATTCACAGCTGCAGATTGTTTTTTTTATTAACCAGAACCAACTCATACCACCCACCAGAGCTTCTAATCATTATGCCTTTCTGCCAGCCTTTGAGGCATCTGGCTCCAAATTATACACACCTATCAAGCTTTGAAAAGTTTCATCACAGAAAAGGTTTCTTTGACCCTGATTCAGCCTGGTTTCAGAAGGCAAACCCAATTGAGGCTCCACTGAATATACTTTTATCTCAAGTATCTCAATATACGAGCTCTGTCTGGAATAAGGAAACGGGGCAAAGGGCTAGCTTCTTTGTCTGTGATAAAGGCCCACACTATCACTGAACTAAAGTGCTAGACAGGTGATCAGTAAGAGCTTTAAATCACTTTCACTATTTTACAAGTAAGCAGTAAGACTGTGCCTTGAGGGGAAATTATATCTTATATATAAACAAGCTATATTTAAAGCCTCATTTTCAATTATTTTTTATCTCAATGAGACTCATAAGCTCTATGCAGCTGGTAATCATACTGTTAACTGCCTGCACACATTGATATCTATAACACATATCTCTTTCCCCCTTTTATCATATTTTGACACGTTCACTGCGTTTTCAGAAATAGATTTAGCAGAAGTAATTTGTTCTTTTACCATCTATCCTCTTATTGTCTTATGACCTGCCTTATCTCGACTCCCAGCAAAAACTATTGGTTTGTCGGTTCTTTTTTTCTCTCTTTTTGTCTGAGATTGTGATTAAATTAAATATTATATTTTTTATAGCTAAATAGGCTTTGAGCTCCACTTGTATTTTAAAAACATACTATAAATTGTGTATTGTATCAGTGAGTTTGAATACATACTCCTCAAGAGTTGAATTGGAAAGTTGTGTCCAGCAGGACCTAACAATGGCGATGAGTAAATACAGTTTACGTTGAGAGTAGTTTGGCTCTTTAGAATGACTAATGCTCATACGCAGTCTTATGACACTACTGAGTGCTCCACTTCTTGAGAAGTTTAAATAACATTTAGCCAACTATTTATGCATTTTTTTATATATTAGTTTCTATTTTGCACACTTTCAGTTTTTTCAGTAAGTAAGTAATATCAGATGACAGATCTGATGACAGATTGACAATTGTATTCTCTGCTCTAATAAATATTTTTATGCAATGGGTCAAAAGACAACATATAATGTGAAAGGACACCTACAGAGAATTATCACCCCACTCTGATTTTCCTCTTAGCTCCACCAAGTATTTAGCATCTTTTACGGCCCGCAACTTCACTGTTTTTTGAAGTCTTACTGTTTATGTGAACCTCATTTTCCGCCACAGCAGAAAGCTGCTATTAGCAAAAAATAAATTCTGATAAATTAACATTACTCTATAGACAGTCAGACAGACAGACAGACAGACAGAAGTTCCCAACTAGCCAGTGAACATAGTGGAACATTTAGTAGCTAATGAGCCTCATTTTTTTTCAGAAGTTGGTGGAACCAAAAACGGAGTTAAAAGAAGGGTGAATATTGGAATATAGTTGCCAGATAGACAGAAACAGCAGAAACATAACTCCAAATGAATGTTATACACAGATAGGCTGTTTGCTAACATGTTAGCCATAACAACTTCATAAGGTGATATGCTCAATGTTGTGTTTACAGCCTGTTCCAATGCCCCCATGTGGCCAAGAAAATACATGATTTCTGCTTTAATGCCCCCTACATACACACACACACACACACACACATAGGCCTACACACAGAGCTGTGAAAGTCTCTGCTCAGTTAATATGTCTTCACTCTGCGATGCCATTAGCCCTTTAAATAAACACAGCTTGTTTCCTGGTTCAGTCTGTGTCTGAACATTTATTACCTCTCGTTACGAGACTACAGAGAACCTATTGCTCAAATAGCGTGTCAGTATTCTGAATAAAAATACAGTTTGGAGGCTGTCCAACTACTACTTGTTATCAAATTTTATAATTGTTGTTTTGGTTAGTGATCTATTAAATAGGACACGCAGTCAAACAGGTTTATCTGCATGGGAAGGTCATCTATCTACAAATACAAAGAGAGCGGGAGAGCAGAGAGGAGAGACTGAAAGAGAGGGGGTATTGTTCTGGAAATGGCCTTTGGGCTTTGTCTCTCACTGTGTGTGTGTAGGCAAGTACCCATGCATGTGTATTGATAAGGGTCTGCAGTTGTGTCTATGTGAGTTTTTCATGTGCATACTGCATGTGTGTCTATGGGTGACTGAGAAAAAAGTGACTCATTGAAAATGTGTGTTGTGCTATCAACCCCAACATATCCCTATCTCTGTGCTTGTAATGTGTGTGTGTGTGTGTGTGTGTGTATAATGGGTGTGCCCAGGTGATGCAGGCTTGCAGGGGCCGGACTTAGCTCCCGCTTCATGTGCGTCTTCATTAAGTAGTACCACAAGGCGTAGAGAGGCAAACTGTGAAGACATAAACATACAGATCTAGGTCAAGTAGGTGAAATAAGAGGCGGTCAAGTATATATATAGAGAGAAAATAGAGGGAATGACAGATGAGACAAAATGGTGAAAATGAAAATGCTATTAGTACTTTATTCCTGAAGATTTCCAGGAAGCTCAGAGATTGCTACCTGTCTGGACTTGCCGAGGGAAAGGTAACTTCTTTTCTTTTTGTGCGTGTGTGCTTGGGCTAATTTCATGGGAAAGATAGAATCGCAGGCACATTTGCGTAGAAGCGAGCAGAGATAGCAGGGAGAGTACAGGTTTGACACACTGATATTCAAGGTAGTAGGATCCTTTTTGAATGCAAGAAGCGCCTGCTTGTAGTGTTGACCTTCGATCAAGTGAACTCAAGGTAATTTAAAAGAGGCAAATAGAGGCTAACATATGCTTATTACAAGTAATTACACAATAGGGTGAACAGGGGGGATAGCAGACCTCAGGCACTTCTGCTGTCTGCTTGAATACGTTTCTTGGCTCATATGTGACTTGAATTTGCATATGAGAAAGCTTGCAAGTCAGCACATGAAAAATGAATGAAAATTTAAGGCAGGTCATTAGCTTTACTTTTGAAAGGCTAATTAACAGCCAAAGGGCTTTAAATATGTTGTGTTTTTGGTGTACCTACCTGTTGACTGACCAGGATGATTTCACACAGTGTTTTTGCTCATGTATTTTTTATTATGGAAGAAGTCGCAGTGGCAAAAGAGCTAATGTAAAGACAAATGTAAAGTGATATCGATCTATGTGGTCTAGATGTAAACAACACAACAGCCCCACCCACCACCAACAATTCATAACACAAGTTAAGTTAAGTAACTGTCAACTGTCAAGAACTTACACTATACAGCAAGTAGTTTTAGATGTTTTCTGATGCTGTTAAAGATTTGTTTACATTATTAAAACACTTTAACAGTGGTAAGGTAAAGGAACTTAGATCCATTACTTAATAGAAGTAGCAATACTAAAGTGTAAAAATACTCCATTATAAGTAAAAGTCATAATTATGCATTCAAAATCTTACTTAAGAAAAATTACTTACTATGCAGAAAAAAGGCCCCTGTGGCGGATATATTTTTATGTACGACATTACTAGATTGCTAGTTGCTGATACAAGTGTGTAAGCAATACTCTTGTAGCTGCTGGAGGTGGAGCTACTTTTAACTACTTAATATGCAGTTTGGTAGATTAATTCAGTGTTTCCCAACCTGAGAGTGAGATGCTTACAAAGAGTTAATAAGATAACTATGAGGGGTCATGAGATGCTTTGTGCTACACAGATCATCCGGGAAGTTCAGTAGGAAAATGTCTCTTTGGTAGCTGTCAACAGGCCTCAACTACACACTGTTTTTTGTAAGGGGGTGACAAGCCCAAAATGTTTAGAACCACTGGTTTAATCTTCAACAAAATATTGTATTTTGTAAGCTTATTATATATGTATTTTAATCTAAAATCTCTGTCTCTAAAGAAGCTAATAACTACAGCTGTCAGAGCGATGTAGTGCAGTAAAAAGTACAATATTTGCCTCTCAAATGTAGTGAAGCAGAAATGTAATGTTGATAAAATGGAAATAAACAAGTAATGTACCACAAAACTGTACTTAACAGCACTTGAGTAAATGTTGACATTCCACCGCTGGCCTTTAAAGACACATTAACAATGAGTGGCTTACAATATTAGCAAAAGCAGGTTTGTGATCTGGCTCTTATCTCTGTGGATGTTGTGACAGTATGTAAATATCTCTGGAGTGTTACTGTACATTTCACACTTCTCTCTTTTAAAGTGCTGTATGTCATCTGGGTCTGTAACATGACTTGGGCTGTGGGATCCTGCTATCAAAGAACCATTCGTGTCAATATGTAGTTGTTGATAAGACTGGGCACTGATGCTGCCAAGACAAATTCTTATACATTGATTGTACTTGGCCGTAGCAGGTCGCCTAAATGGTTTTAAGTGTATATTATTATTAAGCTTTCATTATTTGTCTTGATTGTGTTGTCTGGAGTTTGTATGTGTGTGAAACACTCTCAAGCCAACCTAAGATTATTTGTTAAATCAATAACTGACAAGTTTATAGACATTGTATATTGTCGGTCAATGTTGCTTTTTATATATTTATATATACACCTATTTTTTCCCCTACTTATATGTTCATGAACTACTAAAAATGTGTGGCTGCATAATATTTATTAGACTATTGAAGTAACATTCACATTTATCTTGAGCATACAGAGCTGATATTTTTTTGATGATAAATACAAAAAAGACTTTGGGGGCTCCATATTTTGCAGCTAAATTGTTATAATTAATGGCATCATCATTAATAACATTAGTGAATGCACATATTTCCATCTGCAAAATGAAGTCCAGGCAAAGACGTATACAAACAGAGCTACAAGATTGCCTGAGGGACACAAAAACAAAATTATACTATATACTGTAAAAATTTGATGATGTCTGTTGGGCTGTTTTCTCAAATGTGCAAGGTTTAAGTTTCAGATTATATAACTATATAATAATACAGGATTGGACAATGAAATGCAATTGTTTATCCTCCATGCTACACACACAGAAAATGTATAAACAAATAAAAAATATTTAAATCAGAATCAGAATCAGAATCAGTTTTATTGCCGGGTATGTGTACACATATGAGGAATTTGACTCAGGATTGTACATTGCTCACGATGTGCTTACTTATACAATAATAAAAGAATAACATAATAATAATAAAATAAAATCAGACACAAACTACAGAGTAGACAACACTAGTATACACACTATGAACAAAAAAATATAGACATATTGACAAATAGTGCAGTAATCAGAGTGCAAAGGATGCAACAGTAAACTATTCTCATTATGTACATGTTGAAGGTGGATATGATATACAGGTATACATACACATACATGCGTACATGTACACATGTCCACAGTATGATGGAACATAGTGCAAAGGATGCTGGAAAAAATAAATCAGACCTATGACCTTATGACCTGAGGTAGGTGTATTGGTATACAGTATATACAATATGACATAGTATGAACAGCACTGACAAAGAGAATGGTGAGTAAGTGGAAACCAGTAAACAGGTGCTGATTAGAGACAGAGTTACTGGGTTATTGCACAGGAATTGTTCCTGACACTGTGAGTCAGAAATCAGCTGTTCATCAGAATGATGGCTTGTGGAAAGAAACTGTTCCTGAGTCTGTTGGTTTTGGCGTACAGTGCTCTGTAGCGCCTACCAGAGGGGAGGAGCTGGAACAGGTTATGTCCGGGGTGAGATGGATCTGCGGTGATGTTTCCTGCCCGTTTCCTGACGCTGGAAATGTATAAGTCCTGAATGAAGGGCAGGTTGGCACCGATTATTTTTTCTGCAGTCCTACGTTGTAGGAAATAAATAAATAAATAGGAAATAAAGTAGAACAGAGTAGATAAAAGTAAAAGTAAAAAGCAATAAATGAGAAAAAATAAGTCAGATTTACAATATGTGTTTATATAAATGTAACATACACAAAATATATGTACAATATGTTTGTAATAGGGCAAATATGTAATGGTGTGGTAAGAAGACCAATTTAACCCTTTTCATTGTGAAATACTAACATATTTTTGTACTGTGGGATTCATCGAATGTAACAAGCTAAAGAAGGAAAATCATTCTCTGCTTGAAGTGCATATGCAGTCTGTGATGGTGGGTTGGGGTTTCTTTTCCGTCACAGACCAAAGATGTTGACAACTACTGCATCAGACTATACACGTATGATTATATGATGTGTTTCCTTCTCTACATCAGGCAGAGCCCTCACCGATGAAGACTACCTGGTACTGTCCTCTGGATCTGGTAAGGCCAGCACATTGTAACATGCACAGTATAAAATAGGGCAACTGTGTCAGGGACTTTCCCTGAGGCTAAAACTGGATCATTAGAGCCCCATATAGCGTGCAAGGAGTGAGTTCAAAGCAGCTTGATTTTATCCCCCTTTTTTTTTTTTTTACATTTAAATGGATATTGGGTGTCACTAGTAGAAAAGATTGTATCTCAGTTAGGCCTAATATTTTAATTGTTTGTTTGTAAGATTGTCTATTGGTGTAAGTCTGTTTAGTTCAGTAAAAGGATATGGTGAAATTTGGTACTTAGGAATCACTATTTCTTGGCTTCTCCAGATTCCTCCCAACTATCTTTTAAAGAATCCAAAGGTCATACTGATTCACATGCATTCCTTGCAACACGTGAACACTATTAACCTGGTTTCTCTGCTCTACAGTCCACTGTGGTGGAGGAAGAGGAGGATGGAGTGATCTACACAGTGATGGTCAAACAGCAGCATGGAGGCCTCAATAGTCCGATGGTGAGTCATGTGTGACTGGCTTGAAATGAGTGATTGAAAAGGCTGTAACATTAACAATAACTTCCTATGTCGGTTTCGCTCTGCCTATTTTCCCTCCTGTCTTCCTCCAGTCAGTTTCTCGCTCCCAGTGTGTAAAAGCAGGGACAGAAGAGAAGCTGGTTCTCCACCTCCTCCACTCCTTTTCTATGGGAGACTCCTCCTTCATCACCATTTTCCTCTCCACCTATCGATCCTTCACCTCCACGAAGAGAGTGCTCGACATCCTGTCTGACAGGTAGGAATGTCTGCCTGGGTTTGTGCTGTGCAAAATCTTAGACTGAACCTGTCCAGTTGGTGGAGGAAGGAACAAGGAGGACAAAAAAGTGAATGGAGAATTGTAGAGAGACTTTGCTCACTTTGCTCTGCTAACTGGAGGAATAAAGTCGATTCATCGTCTGGGAACTTTGAATGTCTGTACAAAATTTCATTGCAATTCATCCAGTAGTCGTTGGTCTGGACCAACAGACATTGCCAGCTTTAGAGCCACACTGCTAGCATACTAAAGTGCAGTTAAATAGTTACATTTGAGCCGGCAAAACTGGTTGAACAATTTACTGTACATCTACTTTCCATTTCCACAAGATAAATGTGCTAGTTTAGCTTTGCAATTTGTCTTCTTCTTCTTTTCTTTTTTTAACGTGTCCTGCCCAGCAGCCTGGTATAGAGTATGAGGAGCTGGATACCATGTTGTGCCAGACAGATTTTACTTTAACAAGAGAGTATTAATATACTCCTTTGTCTGTAATTTGTCTTCAGGCTGAGTCTATTTTAGACAGCAGTTTCACAATTAATTGAGTAACTTAATTTAGAGACACACCACAATGCAGGAAGCACCTGTGTGCCTATTTAAAATACTGTACATGCAACTTAGAGTTTTTCTTAGCAACATAATTCAGCAAAAACCTGCTTGTAAAAAGGCTCTTGGTTCTGTTATAAAGTCTTTATTGAGTAATGGAGGTAATTGTATTGTTTTTTCCAAAGAAACAAGTCGATTTAGCATGCACACTTCACCTGTAAAAATTAGGACAATACAAAAGCATCTTGAGGAAAACAAGCTATTAATACATATCACAAAGCAAGTATTATTTATAACACAGCACATCTTGAAGGTGATACTGATTTCTCTTTTTTTCCCTAATCCACAAACTTCTTTTTTGTGAACAGATTGGAGAACCCACCTGGGGACAGTGAGAAGAGCCAGATTAGACAAGCTTTCAACAAGTAAGTTTTTTAAAACATTACACAACATCTTTGTGTTACCCTTAATGTGACATGTGGTGTGTTTGTTTGTGTGCGTGTGTGTGTGTGTGTGTGGGTGAGATAAAGATGCCTTACCAATGGAGAAGATGAACTGGACCTACCTTAACTCCTGTTCAGATTTTTAACGTATACTGTGAGAAGGGCAGCACTTTTAACAAGCTGTAAACACAACATTGGCATATTAATAGTTTTTATGGCTAACGTGTTAGTATACAGTTGCTTATTTACACATCCAGTAGACACAGAGCAGCATTAGCATTAAGCAGATCCATTTTTTGGTGTCCACCAGCTCCTGGGGGAGATATCTGGCCCTTTGCCTGCAAAATGCTTCACTATGTTCACTATGTTCACTAGCTAATGTTAGCTGCTAACTTTGTTAATCTGCTAAAAACCAGTTGCTAAAACCTAAACAGCAAGTTGAGTCATGATTAGTCTCTATATGAGCTACTCCTCCTTGGAAGGCATGTACAAGTCATCACACTTATGAGCACTTTAATCAGATATGTGATGACAGTAAACAATACCCGTGCAATAACCATCTACTACCAATGCATCTATAAACGAAAAAGCACCCGCACACTGCTGTCTTGTTATTAAAGCAGTAATTATCTCTGCCAGGCATTTGGCTGTGTGTGTGTGTATCTGTCTGCAGGTAATCTTGCATACTACTGGACCCATCAGACTAATACATTTTCTGCACATTTATAATTGTATGCTCATGGACCTCTTGTGGTTGTGGTGATTCACAATTTTTGAAAAACCTGATTTGACTTGGTTTTCTTGTCATATGACTGCTGATGCGCTTCAAACTCAGCAAGACAAGAATATTAGATTACAGCTTCCGGTATATCTGCTATTGCAGACTCTACTGTACTGAACGAAGTGCACATGTGCAAGAGTTTTCAAATCTAGGGTTACCATCTACTCACGACCTATTGACCTTCTTCTTTTCAGCAGTATTAGCCATTTTACGATATGCATTATGACCAGTGTTGGGTTATGTTACTTTTATAGGTAACTTACGCTACAAGCTTAGTTCCAGTAAAAAGTAACTTGTTACATTACAGCATTACTTACTGAGAAGAATAGAAGCTTGTTAGATTACTTTGCGTTACCAAAAATGGACACCCCGTTTTGCCTGTTGATTATATTGTCCAGAGGGCATATAGCTTATTGTATATACCTTTGATTGTATTCACTCTGCCGTCATTGCATAGACTGGTCTACGGCTCATAATCTGTAACTTTGCAGGCTAATAACAGGATTGACAGATGCAGAATGAAATATCCCCTTTACAGCTTGATTCTATTTAGCAAGTCAACTGCTAGGGAAAAAGTAGAATTATTTGAAGGACATGAAAATAAATAGAAACTGAGGGTACCAATCTCTAATGCCCCACAACACTGTACTGGACACAATAATATTTGTTAAATGCAAATTAATCTATCATTTGAATCTTGCACACCTTGTTGCCGTTGGCCCAAGCTTACTTGCTGTAATAAAAAGCTTTTTTATTACTTGGCACAAACAGGCTAACGTTCAACCTCTGTTAATAGAATACAACCTTGATCCTTTGCTTCCACTCAGGTATAGACTCATCTCTAAGCTGCTTTTCTTGTAAACCCCTTGAGTAAGTGAGTTCTTATCAACTTTTTAGCTGCGTTGGAAAATGTCAATAAATTCCATCAATTCCAATCTGCAACGACTTGTTTATCTGCTTCCGGCAACACCAGCTCAGGGTTCAAACCAGAAACAGATGCAGGTCCCGCTATCCAGAAAGAAGGGAGCTTCATTGGCTCAGAGCAAAATCCAATGATTGATTTGAAAGTCATTCTTTTAACTTACAAAGCAAAAGTTTGTTCCTGATGACCTGATGTACCTTTACAGCACAATAAGGAGACTTTTTGTCCTCAGAACTCGGGAACTCTCTCGAGGTCATGATTAGGTTTCTGATGTTGTGACTTATCAAGTTTGGAGTAACACCCCCTAAAATCCTGAATCAGTGTAAACGTCAGAGAGGAAAAGTAGAATAATTTCTTTCTTTAACATTATCTCCTAATTTCTGCAGATCGGTGTGTACAGTCTTCAGCACATGGCTCGCTGAGTATCCTGAAGACTTTAAGAGTTTGGGGGATCCCTCTTGCCTGCTGCGCCTGGCTCCACTCCTCCCCCAGGACTCCTCATCTGCAGCTGACCTCCGAGCCCGCCTCCTCAGGATAGCTGAGGAGCTCAGTGAGAAAGCCCTGCTCCCTGATGCGCATAAAGGTCTGTATTATCACTAGAATTTAAACGACAGAGTCGAGGCCTTGCTTGATGAGATTTTCATGATGAAATACACCAAACTGGGGCTACAAAATACAAAAAGTACAACATGGGCTGGTTGTGCCTTCCTTGCTTAGAGAACCATTCTTCTGACCTCAAGAGCATCTAGAAGGTGTTAAAAATCTTCTGGATACTGTAGCTACTCTGCTATGATCACCAAAAGTGGCCATGTTTGCAATGATTTTTAGCACGTGGCTAGCATGCTAACATGCATAACTAAGGTGGTGAACAGGGTAAACAATATACCTGCTAAACAGGTTCAGTGGCATTGACTCTTAATCTCGTTTTCTCTCATCCTCTTATCTCGAGGTCATGAGGGAAATACTGTTTATCATTCTCTCAAGATAAACACATTTTCTCATTAAAACTTGATATTTATCCAGTTTCCTCAGATTTTTTTCTGAGATAATAAGATGATAAGCCTTTGAGAAAGCCTCCATTCGCTGGAACAAAACAACTTCAGTAATACGCTGGACACAGCAAAGGATCCGAGTAACTGAATCCTGCAAATAAAAAGATATAGAAAAAAAGTATAGGGCCTTTAAACAAAGGTGTTCCGAATCAAGTTGTATTGAACAGCTTCACCCTTTGCAGATCAGACTGGCCCCACCAGCCTTCCTCCTGATGCCTCCAAGTTTGAACCCACCAGCATCCTCGGATTCCCTGCAGCGCTCATCGCTGAGCAGCTCACCAAGATAGAGGCAGTGAGTTCTCCTTTAAGCCTGAACATGTTGAAAACATTGACCAATGATGCTGAAATTGAATATATTACGGTTCTTAAGTCAATCTAAAGTTATTTCCGTGTGGTTTATTCTGACCTTTACTGAATATATTTGCATGCTACTGTCTGTACCTCTGCTTTGAAGCCAGTGTTGACTCTGTAGATTAGTCCTTAACCTGACCATTTGCTCCATCCTGTTTTGTGTCGTGATGAACTTTGATCACATGGGACTTTTTGTATGGATACTTTTCTATTTTTTTATTCTATTTCACTTACTGATAAAACACAGGATCCATCTGTATTCACGTATTTGCTGTTTTTTTGCTGTTCACACAGAAGTAAAGTGGTACTTACAGTAACATGAGTCGCCATGGCTGCAGGGAAAGGTGTCGCCTACAGAAACTCAAACTCAAACAAAATTCAAGCAGGAAGATCTCACTACAAAGGTCACAGTTAGTGATTTTTAGAAAACAGTCTGTTTATAGATCTATATGCTGTCACTTCCCAGGAGCTGTTTGTCCGTCTGGTCCCGTACCACTGCCTCGGCTCACTGTGGTCTCAGAGGGATAAGAAAGGGAGGGAAGGAGTTTGTTGGTCGGTCCGGGCCACCATACGTCAGTTCAACAAGTTGGCCAATGCAGTTTTAGCATCCTGCCTTTGGCCCACAAAGCTGCGCAGCCAGCAGAGAGCCCGACTGCTGGAGAAATGGATCAGCGTGGCAGAGGCGAGTTTGCAAAAATCAAAGGTTACAGCTCTAAAAATGCAGGATTAGATGCCAGTTTTACAAATGAATAAAATGGAATTCATCTTGACATTAAACTGTTAACACTACGTCAGTTGGGGATTCAAATCTTTCTCAGCTCTGACGATTCACATACCATCACAAATTCTCAGTGTGCTTGGCTTCTGCTGTGACTGTACTAGTAATTTCACTTTAATCAATAGCTGAGAGCACAACACATTAATGAGGTCTTGATTTAGGGTCTGTTTCTAGACAGAGCAGCAGCAAATAACAAAACTGTGCTCTCTCCAATTGAGTGCATTTGGTGGTCGACCACTTTTGAAGAAATTGTAAAAATCAGCATATTTTTATATTGGGAGGAGACAGTTCCTGTACACCTTTAGGAAATGGAATAGGAAATGTACTCTGCATGAAAAGTGCATACCAGTAATGTGCTGAGGCAAACCGTAAAGGTTTTATACTAGAAAATTGTTTAAATTACTTATGTAACAGAGCTACAAATATTATGCACAACAGTCGTTTTTTTTTTTAAATACTGAAGAGCTCAAACACACACACATTATCCTATGCTTGATTGTTATGATCACATCAGCAGTTTTACTCCTTTCCAAGCCTTTATATCTGTGAATGAAACACAGCTTCTCTCTAGTATTTCTGTATGAAGCTGCATTTTTCATCCCATATACACAAAGTGAAGTATCACTGGTTTGCTGCCAAAGTGCCGTCTAAGCTTATCGAAGGTTTCTTTTGGGAAAAACCTCTTTAGCAGTATACATTATTCAGCACCTCAGGCCAAAACTGTAACTTAATACCAGCCAGACTCACACCCACAGGTGTTCTCAGTTACAGTACAGTATGAGTGCATATGTGTATGAGGATGTGTGTGTGTCTTATTAAATTAGCGTATTCATCTGTCCATGCTTTCAACAGGAGTGCCGAGCCAGGAAGAACTTCTCCTCACTGTATGCCATCGTGTCTGCCTTGCAGAGTAACCCCATCCACCGGCTGAGGAGGACGTGGCACGACACTGACAGGTCTGCAGCTTAACTCAACTCCCATTTTAAAAAAGGAACTAAGATTTTAAAAATCAAGGCTTTATTGCTATACACACAAAGAACAATTTGCACTGCACAATGAAATTCCTAATTTGCTATCCTTTGTGATTGCCTTCCATGGTTGAAAAGAAAGTCAGGACAACATGAAAATAAAACAGTACAAACATAAATTTGAGTTATTATAAAAATTACAAAAAATAAACTAAAAACTGGTTGTAAGGTTCTGTAGTAGTAAAATAGTAGTACGAATTTGTGCAGTACACTGGGGTATGCAACACAGTAGGTATGGTAGTGCAGTGGAAAGTAATTGGGGACTTTTATGGACCTCTGCTGGTGACCAAGGAATTGCAGCGGTGGCACCTCAGGTCTCCAGTACACAATATAGTGGCTAGAAAATGAAAGAAAGATACGATGATGTCTCATTTTCAAAATAAATTATTTTTCTCATGGTATCATATGTTATCATGCATGTTAGAGTGTCACACATTCTGCAGTTATTACATGTAAATTATTTTTTAGATGAGCTATTTCTGTACTGCTGATTGGACAAAACAGAAAAGGTACTAATGGACATTCTTCACCATTTTATAATCCAAATGATTAATCAATTAAGAAAATAATTGCTAGTTAATGTAGTGTGGTGCTTAAAGAGTTTCAAAAGTAACTTGTACAATATACTCAACGTTAACCTACATCGTAGTTTTCAGATGCTTAGAACTTATTTGATCATATGTTCAAAAATACATTTTTAAAACCATTACCCTACATAAAGAAATATATTAACCATAAATGTGATGTTTGGTTCTATTTATATTAAACATTCTTTACTAACTTTTACCATCAGTCATTGTCTCTTAAAACTTAGTATCCAATGTATACAAAACAGTTTCATTACATTTCATTAGCTGAATAATACTGAAATATAAATGATCATTTCCTATAAACCAACTCACTTTCTTTGCCACTTGACAGGGAGGCTATGAGGAGATATGAGGAACTGTCAGAAATATTCTCAGATAAGGACAACTACTCACATAGCAGAGAACTCCTGAAGGAGGTAAGTTTCTGTCAAAACAAAACAAAGAATGTGATATACTGTACATTTTCAAAATTGTCTGAGTTTCAAAACAGGAATTCTGTCTCTGAATGATGACATCAAATAAATTATACCGTTTAAATAGAGCAGGTTCTGTGAGATTCAAATTTCATGGCATGCAGAGGCTAGTTTCTACTTAGGTCATGACACAGCACTAAACCAGTTGTTAGTTATTAGTTTTTAGTTTATGCTGTGTTTTTTTTAGATAACTTGTCTTTAGACCTTTTGTGTGTTGGTTAATGATAAGATTAACGGGTCGATTAGAGGCTGGAGAAGCAATTTCTTGAGCTGGAAAGCTGCCAGTCTGAACTCTCTTTCACAGGGCTGTGGTGTTGGAGTGCGGTTTTGCTCTGGAGTCAGATTTCAACAACTTTTTATGATGTCTTAAACTTGTTTCAGGCACTTACAGCTGTTAGCTGAATGCTAACGTGAGCATGCTAAAATGCTCACAATGACAATCCAAACATGCTGATGTTTAGAAGGTATCATTTTCACCATATTCACCTAAAGATTAGCATGTTAGCAAGCTAAAATTTGATGGGAATATAGTTTTCTAGGTATTTGGTTATGAGCCAAACAATTGGACAAACAAAAATTTATACATGATGATAGTTCTAGTTAAACCATTAGAATTCATCCTCTGGGGAAATGTGTGTACCAAATTGCATGCCAATTCATCCAAAAGGTTTTTGAGACATTTAACACAAAATCACAAATGTCAACCTAATGGTGGCACTAAATGAAAAGTCAGACAGTCACCAAAAATCATTACGATACATCTTCTACGATACAGCTACCCTGACTAAACACAACATGCATGCTCACTACAAGCATACAGTGATATAAGCCTCTGCAGCTTTGAAAAACCCTGTGTCCATTTTGCGCTTTGACTGATATCTCACATCTTCGCAATGTGCATCCTTTAATTTGAACAGCAATATGAGACATACATTAAGTGCCACTACTGGACCACATTTGTTAAATTCCTATCTGCACAGACTGAAGTTGAGCCTTATCCTCAGCTGAAAACAGCATTCAGTGGTAGGGATTTATGACTTTTTGAAGACCAGAAACCAGTCTAATCTGGTTTAGTAGAACTGCCCTTATTCTGTCAACACTTTCATTTCAGTGTGAGACACCCATCTGAAGACATACATTATATTTAGTTTGCACTGTGTCAGAGAGTTGGGGAAGATGGCAGGATTAGCTGTGTTTTTCTTCGCTGTTATGGTGCATTGCAGGCATCAATACCTTTGCATTAGCTACGATTTTACCCGTGATACCCCCAAAGGAATTCATCCAAACATTTGCTTTCATTTTGAAAGCTTTGCTCTGAGCTTTGATTCCATAAAAAGACCATCGCCTTCTCTTGCCCTTTGATTTTGTTCAGCACAGTTACTTGCTTCCCTTCATCTCTCAGCTTGTCTGAAAATGAGTAAGACTAGCATACTGCGTGTAAGATGAATGATCCAGACTATTAAAGAATTAAAAGTTTTGGGGGAAAAAACATTTACAACACTGTCACTGAAACGTGACAGTGTTGTAAATGAATAAAAACCCCTTGTTGTATAGCATGATAAAGCAGGGTATGTTAATTCAATTCAATTCAAATAACTTTATTTATCCCCGTAGGGCAATTCAGTTTTAGCCTGCCAGTCATATCCAACAAGACAAAAACAACAACTACAGTCAATCAAGCATTCAGAAACCCACACACCTACACAGGTCGCAATACATTGACCAAGCAGGGACCACAATTCAAGAAGATAAATTAAATTTTATTCATTTAACTGACACTTTTATCCAAAGCAACTTAGAATTGCTATACATGTCAGAGGTCACACACCTCTGGAGCAACTAGGGGTTAAGTGTCTTTCACAGGGACACAATGGTCACAGTGGGGGATTGAACCCGGGTCTCTCACACCAAAGGCATAGTCTTATCCATTGTACCATCGCCACCTTATTTGGATCTATATAGTTATCTATTATCTTGGATAATGTCAAGTTGTCATCAGGTCTCTAGACCAAGCAGTGTCAACTTTGAAAGCCGTATTATCAATCTCATAAAGAAATCTTCATATCAATTGTAATGACAGGATTAGGTTAGATCTAGTTTAATTGTACATCTCTGGTAATTTTTCACGAGTGTATATTCCACATACAAGTAATCATCATTAACTTAACAACTTAGCGTGTTTCAGCGCTTGGTTTTATGGCCCACTAACTTCTCACCGTGCTCACCAGCGTCGTTTTTCGGCTGCTAGTGTTGGTGGAAACCAGACTAGTTAAAAGAGGGTTACATTCATTAGATGTTCAGAAACAAGACTCCAAATGAATGCTAACATTGCTCTATATCTGCTGGATGCATAATTTTGCTAACACATTAGCCATATGAACTGAATAGGTGATAATTTGTTGCTTTGTGATGAAAGCTTATTTCCACTGCCCCCAAGTGGCCATATAAGTCTTTTTTGGCAGGTACTCCAAGTGCCAGCAAATATGCTATATACTTATATACTTGTATTTATACATTTTGACCTTTTTATTGACCAAGAATGTATAGAATGTGAAAACTTTCCCTTTGGAAAAACATTTAATCATATTACATAATGAGGATCAAGTAATATGATCAAATGCTCCAGAACAGCTACTAAATGGACACCACAAAACACAATTGTTCCAATTTCAAGAATTAACTTTGAACTTGTCTTACAGGAGGGCACCTCAAAGTTCGCCAACCTTGACAACAGGCTCAACAACAAAAATCTTAATAGAGTAAGTAGAGTGGAAATACAGACTTGCATTACATCAGGCACAGATGGAGGTTTAGCTTTTAGGGAAGCAGACTTTTGTGGAAGGTCACTGGGTTGAACAATTCAGTTAGTCAACCTGATAAAAAACAAAGACTGTAGTTGTACATGTCAGGTTTCAGGTTTAAATGGCTGAAATAGTGCAAATATGTCTCTTGAAATGCTCACATGCACAGTTTAACATTTGTAAATGATCCTTAATGGGGTGTCAAATCATTTGGTGTCACCAAGACGTTTCAGATAGTTTCAGTCACAGAGGCATGACGTAAAATGACCTCAACAGTTGTCTTTGAGGCAAAACCTCAGATCTTCAAGCACATAGAAAAGAAGAAATTTCACTAACTTTATAGCCCATGTCTGGTTTGCATACCAATCATTTTAGCCTGAAGGGTTGTGCAACCCCACAGGCCTTTATGGGAGACCTTGGAAAATGTAGGAATGATGTAAGACCCTGCAAAAGTGTCATTTGTATTCTAAAAGTTAGGGGACAAAATGTGGTATAATATCTAAACTTGCATTCAGGTGTATCTTTAGGGCTTATGAATCGTATCTTATTGTATATACAGTGGATATGCAATATAGGTTTAGAAAGCCACAAACTTAATGGAGAATCACTTTTTTAAGTACTCAATTCTAATAAATAAAAAGCTCTATGGTTTTATGGATTTCAAACTAAAAGTGCTTGAAGATACTGTTTTCTTACAAAATGCTACATTAATTTTTTACGCTGATCACTTTTGCCAAGCGGGGGGTGTTTCAGCAGTTTGATGGAGAGTTGTATGGGGGATCAACCGGCACGCAGCAGTGAAGTGGAAAAGAGGGCTGTCGTGTATGTGTGATGTGCTGAATCGTTTGAGAAATAGCTGCAGGCAGCTGCTCTGAAATCCCTCGCTGTGCGGGCTCTTGTGTGAATAGAAACCTCTAGGGAACAAATTAATTTTCTTTTTCTTTTTTTTTTACACAGTCCAACGCCCAGGGCACAGTGCCCTACCTGGGTATCTTCCTCACAGACCTCACCATGCTGGACACGGCAGTCAAAGACAGGCTAGATGTAAGTTCCTCTCATCTCTATCAAGGGGAAAGCTGGTCACTACCCCTGAAAGTGGCTCAGTATTTTAAAATTATGAAACTGACACAACACATCCTGTCAATTCCTTTGCAGAACGGCTACATCAACTTTGACAAAAGGAGGAGGGTGAGTGTCAGTGAGAGAGATGAAAGGTTTAAAAGTTGAATACATGATCTATTTTAACGCGTTTTAACAAGAGCTGCAGTGGACTAAGCTTCTGTTTCTGCAGCGCTGACATAACAAGTAGTAAGCTGTGCATGAGCAACAATTGTAGCACCCTGACAAAAAGCCTGTGACCCTGAAAATACCCTGTTAGAGAGAAGAACTGAACAAAGATGTTTGAGATGAGAGCATATTAGAGTGAGCAAATGAGCAGAGGTAACCTAATATCTGACGGAGGAAATGATTAAGTGGAGGTCACTGTGAGGTGCAGGATGATAGACCAAAAAAGAAAGAAGTTGAGGAGTAATACTGGATCAGCCAATATGAGTGCTTTTTTTATTATGAAACTTAGTGGTGATATGACTTTTGTTAACAGGAATTTGAGGTTTTAGCTCAAATCCGTTTGCTGCAGTCTTCCTGCAAAAACTGTGTTTTCATCGCTGACGAGGCCTTCATACAGTGGTACCAGAGTGTACCTACACTGACAGAGGAGGAGAGGTAACTAGCTAAAGTTTGGTTCTGTTATAAACAAATGTCTTTATCACATTTATTCTTTCAAAGCATTTTTGAAAGCATTTAAGAAACTAACTAGAAACATTTATTTGTTGAATTTCAATTTGTAGCTGTTTAGACGATGACTGTTTTAAATGTTCTTTTTCTTTTTCATTTTCGATGACTGCTTTTTCAGTTACAGACTATCAAACGAAATTGAAGCGCCTTGTGAGCCGAGCCCCCGTGGCCCTACTCCAACAGTCATCATCACACAATGTCAAGGGTAAGCTATATTGAATACACACACACACACACACACACACACACACATAACACATAACACTGCAAAATTATGATAATACCACATTCACACAATTCAGAGTATGTGAACTAGGATTTAGATTGGTGGTTTAGGTTGAGGTAGGTTGTTTTACATATGAAGTTACGTTTACTTACTAATCACAAGGAGCACTACTCACTTGTATAATATCCTCTGTTGCTCTAAAGGAGCTTTTCAAAGTCTGAAAAATATCTCTGATTGGGCTCCAGCCTGTGTTACAAAGGAAGAGTCTAATAAAAGATGCTATTGAGTTTAATTTGAATTTAGATTTTGGGATATATATAAGTTCAATTGACTTGACTTGTAGGAGTTGTGATTCGTGACTATACTGTGGATTAAGTCAACAAATCTCAGTCTTGACTATTGTTTTATGAAAGTACAATACTAAATAGTATTACTAAAAGTATCACCAATGTGAATTAATGATATATTTTGGAATATTATGTATAATTACCACTAGTCAATACAAAGAAAATAAGTCAACTACAACTAATTAATAATTTTAATGATCGAGACAAATTGATTTGTTTTTTTAAATGCTTCTGGCTTCTCAAATGTCCATTTTTCTGCTTTTCTGTGGATTTCAGAATGTTGCTTGCACAAAACATGCAATGTGATGATGGATTTTTTCCACATTTTCTGAAATTTTGTTGACTAAATGGTTATTAATGGGATGAATGGGATGATAAACAAAAACATTTGAATGTGTTTATACGTTTGTGTGTTGACAGCCTGAGTTCCTCCCGGACCAGCCTGGTTGGTGACAGTGACAGCCTTTTTGACTTCCCCTCCCCTGTCAACAATCTGCTCTCCAAACTCACAAAGGTAACATAGTTTTACTTCTACTTTTAGGCCAACTTTGAATTTATATTAGCTCATTTTACAGACACTGTATGCAGGAGTGACTCTTTTTTCGATTTTGGCTAAATCTGATTAACAGCATTGTACTGAACTATGTATATTAAAAAGAACAACAATAACGTCCTTGCTTTTATTTCTATTGCAGCACATGAAATCTCCATCTGTGTCCTGCCTGGATGTTGACACGTCTCCTCCAACCAATGAGTCCACCCCTGCCACGTTGACTCCATCCACTCCCACAAAATCACACCGCCGATCAGCCTCCTGTGGCAACAACCCCCCCAGTAATATCCAAGGGTCAGGGCCCGACATGCGAATCATCAGGATACGGATGGACCTGCATGATGGAAACATGTACCGAAGCATACTGGTACAAAGTTAAACTATTTGAATCTAATTTTACAGCAGCAGTGAGATTGTAGAAAATGCTCTGGCCCACATTCTATGCAACAAGCTGCACTTACAACCTCTCCCTTGGTCTTGCAAAGATCCCGTAATGATAGTCATCAGAATCAGATCCGCAGGATACAATGGACCCAGGATATCATTAGTGCAAATCAAGCTGTGCTAGTGTCATTGTTATTCTCCTTTTCCCCGCAGGTTACAAGCAATGATAAGACCCCCACTGTGATCAGCTCTGCCTTAGAAAAGCACATTCAGGACCCCAAACAGGCATCCAGATATGAGCTGATCCAACTTCTGCCTGAGGGAAAAGGTAAAGACAACAACACCTATTGGAAATGTACATTGTATTTCTGAACCAGTTTTATCATTGGGTAGTGTTATCCAAATAGAGACAAAACTGAGATCATTTTCAGATTTTTAGTTATACTTTTGCTTTTCTTAAATTATGGTTAAAGTCAGGTTTTTAGTGAAGCACATGCTCCTTTGGACTCTCATTAATTACATTTGCCAACAGGGTAATCATTTTGATTCAGTTCAATATGCAAAAACAGTCTCTGGACTTGATCCGGGGATATTGCAATTTATGCTTGGTGCTTAACCTCTAGGCCATCAGGGTGTCCAATGTATTGTCAGAGTTGGAGTGCTTTAGAGTATTGAAACCATCATTGTAGCAACTTTGGAGAAGTTTTATTGATTTGTGATGTGTTTGTTTGTCTCTCTTCTCTCAACGTAGAACTGGTCATCCCTGCTACAGGAAATGTCTTCTACGCCATGACATCATCCAGTGTTGACTTCCTGTTGAGAAGGAAAGGCGGGAACACTCCTCTGGGCTCACAACCGATCAGCACAGAAACAAGTGCCACTTTTCCTCGAATCAAGGCCAAGGGGAGGAGACTGGTCAGGACTCTATTTTGACATCCGATTTTTCTTCATCCACAGTGACAGATTTTTCTCATAGTGCTGACATGAATGCAGGGCGAGCTCTCACAAACAGTAAATGTGGCCTTCTCTGTGCAAGACAAACATCTAGATATGCCTATCGCCCATACTCCTACAAAGCTTGTTACACCAAAACACCAAGACCAAGGCTCCTTGTGTTTAAATCAACGACTCCATAGCAGGTTTTGACATTTCAACATTTCAGACCTCCGGCTGCCCTGCTGTGTTCACCAGAGCTGTCTGCTGCTGAAGAACAATGTCAGTTTTCCTCTTTTCCAAACAGTATGCATTTCTAATACTTTTGGTGCTGGCTCTCGAGTCCCAGTCAGGTAGCACTTGACGCATTTATTTCATTCCAACTCAATGAATGAGATCTGTTTAATTGCTTATAATCACCAGGAAATCCCTTGTTGTTTTGTGCCTGAGTCATGAGTGACATGTCCAAATGTAAAAAGATTTAATTGGTCAGAATTTCTGATCACCTGAGATGCCGCTGAAGGATTTAAGATGTTTTTGGGGGAGGGGGAGGAAGCATAATGAAATCAAAATATACAGATCTGTCAGATCTGGTAAACGGCACACATAGGGAAGCAAAGGATGCAATACAAGTGCATCATTGTAGCAAAACACTGGAGCTTGTCAAATTAGACATATATATGTTTTGTATATATTTATATATTTTGTACGTCTGTATGATGTCAACCTTGTGTTTACACTGGCAAGGAGCTCAAGGTCCCATGTGTCCAGATTGTCCAGTAACTAATTCATCAAGGAAAGATGCATCAAATACCTGCAAGATGTTCACTTTAAACAGGCCAGCATGTGTCTAAAGACAGTGAAAGTAATTATTTCAGCTTTGACTTAAGCAGATATTCATTTCAGCAGTAACTTCAAGCTGCATTTTTATACTAACAATGAATTAAATTACTATTCAGTTTGTGAAAGGGTCTGCTCACTCGCCTAAAAAGAAGGATCAACTCTGCAGGCCTCGGAAATGTACTTCTTGGTCCATTCTCACAGCTGTTATCAAGCCTGTTTCCAGCAGCAGCTGTTGTCGGCCAAAAAGCTCACATGACCCCACTGTATGCTACCTGCCCAACAGCAACCAGCAGACACACAAAGTTATTGAATAGTTGGTGAATAGAAGCTGGGAAAAGAGCAAGATGTTTTTCTCAGAAATTGCTAGAAACTACATCTAAAAGGAGTGTTATTCACACTGATTTTATCAGATGGACAGAAATACAACTCTAAATAAATACTTCATCTTCAGCTGGATATATATGTAGGCAGCTGTTCTCTAACACCTTAGCTGTAACAACTTTATAAGGCGGGAAAATGTCATACAGCTCTTTTTGGAGTTCTTCCAACCCCAAGTGGCCAAAAATGGATTATTGCAGCTTTAAAAACACCTTGCAGCGCTTCCAAAGCATGTGGCTTTGCTTCACTTTTTCACTGCAGTACCAAAACCATAAGAAAATCAAAACAATACACCACCTTCTTTGGGTTGAATTGATTTTCCAAGTCTGACCCTTTCAACAGAGCATAAGCTAAACTTAATTTATGCAGATTTTTACGCAGCTCAGTGGGAAACAACTTCACTGCTGTTTACATACAATACAAAGCCTCAGCTCCAATTTCATGTTATGAATTAACATGTTAACTTCATTGTATGTGTAAAACACACAATCTCTTTGAGAAAAGGCTGGGCTTTGACAAAGTCCTGTGACCTCTGTTTGTATCTGCCCAGTGCTGGTGAGGCCTCCGTATTGGCTGAGGCACAAGCAAAGCAGGACAAGGGAGAGGATTCTTCAGACGATGTGTGCTAGCATTATGCTGTGTTACTGATTGTTTTAGTGCCTTTCTCTACAGGATGTTCATCTTTCCTCATGTTTGCATTAGAATGTATACCATGCAGTGTACATGGAGGAAATGCACTCACCTCTAGTGCTGTGTAGTCTCACATCAAAGCTATTTATGCACTACATACAGGATGTCCTATTTTTGTGGTAATAAATTTACTTTTATATGAATACCATTGCTTTTGACTGATGTGCTGCAACGTATTCCACGTTCAATACAGATATTTTCCATGCTGCTGAGTATCCCGTAAAAAGAATTAAAGCTGTCTCTATATGTGAAATACTGACATTTCTATTTTTCTCATTGAGAAGGTAAATAAAGCAAGGTGAATATACATCAGTTACAAAAGATTGTAGTATTAGAACTCTGTAATAGTCATTTTATTCAGCATCTTTATCATCAACCAAAATCAACATCAGAATGAATGTATGTGGGAATGTGACGCAACTATAAAATCTAAGGGCAATAACGAAAAAAAATGGGTTCTGGATAGCAGAAAAGCACATTTTAAATTCATAGAAACTCATAAAAACCCAGTTAATAACACAACACACAGTATTAATGTATTCCTCATCTGAATGTTGTCAGTGTCAGTAGATTAACGTCAGTGAAATGTGTGCAATCAATCCCACATTGTTCATACATTAAAATTCCATAAAATCTATATTCATACATTTTCAACCAACAAAACTTGACGTGCTCCCTGAGAATACACACAAAACAGCTCATTTTCATTTAAGCAGCAAAAAGTCCAAGTTAGTGAGGCAGCACTTACACAGTTTGCAACATCATCTCATCAGTTTCAGTTAAAACAGTACCCAGTGGTTATAAAGACACTTAAACAAATGCTTTCATTTAAAGTGGCACTTTGAGGCTTTTGTGTTTTTCAAAATGAACACCATTTTCCCATAAAGCCCTCTACTTCCTGTCAGATTTGACTACTACTCCAGCATTGTTCAATATGCATTTGGTTTGATAGATAGGATGTAACAGCCCTTTATAACAGCCAATAATCATTCTGAAGGAGTAGTAAAATGTGTTTTGTGCCATGAGGTCCCCGAAAACATTTTTTTTTTTAATCAGCTTCTTGCTGTGAGCAAAACGAAGACTTGCTGGTGAATAGAAGCTGTGAAAAGAGCCAGATATTTTTCTCAGAAATTGCAAGAAACTAAACTACTGTAATTCACAGCAATTTTATCAGATGGACAGAAATACAAGTTGATAATCATTCTGAATGAGTAGTAAAATGTGTTTTGTGCCCCCGAAAACTTGCTGTGAGCCAGATATGTTTCTCAGAAAATTAGCTCACAGCTTAATGCTGTGAGCGAAGGGGTCCTTCATGAACGTGAATGTGCTATTTCCTGCCAAAGTCGGATCAGTTTTGTACTTCCTGTATTTTTTCTGTGCTCTTTCAGAGACGTTTGGCTCTTCTCAGTGTTTTCAAGTGGGCGGGGAGCAGCTAGAAAAATGTGATGCTACGTACTTCCATGCACTAATCACTATTTAGAAACATCTGAATCAGAATCAATGATAGTTGATGTGTTGTTTGGTCCCTGTCCATCAAATCAAATCTGACCAAACCACATCCACACAGCCCTGATGAAGCAGAATTTGGTTAAAATTTTGAATTAAAATTACTTTAATAAGTAATAACTAAAAAAAATCATTTTTAACTTTTAGTCATGAATTGAGAAATGATTGAAGATTAAGTTTACAGGGGGATTAAAGCAATTTATCTTAATTCAAGTCACACTTGCCATTAAAGCACAAGTCTTTTATGTAAGTTTTCTTTTTAAACAAGGTTTCTGTTGTGGTTACCCAAAATGGAATGTAATTTTCAAGTCTTACAGATGTGGGGAATGCATTGCCTTCCTCATAAAGCATTTGCAAAGTTGATTTTTGAAATCTGAAATGTTATTTACATCCATCTTTACGAGCGTGCTATCTTCTTATTTGCTGCCTTTGTTGGCGCATTAGCCCGTTTCCTGGTGCAGAACTATTACACTGCTCCATGGCATTAATTGTGCTCAAAAAATCCACAGGGAATATCTAAGAAAACTACAACTGATTTTAAAGAGTAAACATCTAGATTGCACCAGACATTGTAAGAAACATATACATTGTACTAAATATGTTGAAACATTTCAAACCAATGAACCCATGATGGCCCTTCCCTTAAGCCCAGCTGACTCAGCAGACTCAACACTGGATCGTTCCTCCTCCACAAGCCTCACACTCAAGCGCTGCCGTCCTGTAAGCTTTCCAAACCACTGGGTCCTGCAGACACACCGTGCCACCGCCTCGATTCTCCTCTGCCTTGTTCCGGTTTATGTCTCCCACACATACCCAGCCTCCCCCGGCCCCCACTCCTGCCGCCTTGGGGCTGACAGCCCACTTGGAGTGGTCCTGGGTGGCCTTGAAGGTGAACGTCTGCCCTGGGTTGATGAGAGTGATGTCCAGGACCTTCCAGCCCAGCGAGCAGTCGGAGGGGAGGATTCCTGTTGAGCGAACCCAGAACTGGACCAGGAGGTTTGACCTGAGGGTGGGGGCCACCCAGGAGTGGTACAGGTCTGTTGAGGAAGAGAGGAAGGATAGATTTTAACATGTCCTCATTAATGTATTGCCTGTAAACCGTTTGCATTCTGTTAAATTATATGGTCTTACGTCAAAGAAAAAGGGCGAAGCAAATTATTATCACATTATTATTATACAACTTGTCATGCTTACACTGGCCTATTTATACCTACACAAAAACTCAAGGTGAAGCTGACACAAGATGAGCTGTGGCCAGAACAAACTTTAAACTACTTTTGTCTCTCCAAAGTCGCACCATTGTCAAAAGAGGCTCCTTTGGCAAAGTCGATGAAATCGGTCCCATCCTTTGAGGTCAGAGTCACACTGCGATTGGACACAGCTTTGATGTGTGGAAAGATGTGACCAGACTGATGTTTTTCCTCACAGACAGCAGCGAGCGCGGGCACCAGGGATGCCAAGGACTCTGGGACGTCACAGTCGTACACATTAGGCTGATTGATCTGAAGCTGCTCTCCTGTGGTGAAAAACAAATTAGATTTAAGGCATACGCTGCTAACGGCACTCTAGAATCACCTTATTCGTCAAGAACAGTAAATGAATAGCACCGTCTTGGTGACATTGGTGCAGAGGCACTGCAACAACTGTGCACAGCAACGGATGATAGAGGGATAATGAAACTACTGATACAATGAAAGGGCCTTACTGTTTACTGCAATGAGAAAACTCCATGCATGTTCCTCAGTCTACGTTTACTTACTAATTCTAACCTCAACACATTATGCACATCTGCTTATTGTCTTTCCATGAGCTCCATTAGGGCTGCGTTTCCATAAGACTACATTTCATAATTGATTAACCAATCCATTATTTTCTGCTTAATTAATTCATTATGTAGCCTATAAACTGTAAGTTTATAGAGGAAAAAATAACATTTTCTCAAAACTGAAGGAGACATCTTAAAATTGCTTGTTTGTCCAATACAATTAACAGTAAATTGGCATTCAGAATGAAATATCTCATGAACAATTAGATGGATTGCCATCAAATTGTGTACAGACAAAAACGGAGCCCAGAAGACAAATTCTAATTTTGATGTTCCTCTGACGTTTCATGAGGTTGACAATTTTGGTTTTGGTTTTCCAGTTCAAATCTCACTTTCCCCCCATTAATGTTCAAATCTTTACTGCAAGGTACTCTACAAACGAAACGTGACAAGGCTGCGATCACCTTCTGCCGTTTGACAAGGCATATAAGTGCAGTGTCCCCACGTCACCCTGGACACCGTCCCAGCTGGAGAGGAGAGAATCTGATGGAGCAAATGCAATGCCGCAGTGTGACGGCCGATATCTCTATGGTAACATACCTCAATCTAATTACATTACCCCAGGCAGTGCCATAGCAACTGTGCCAACTGCTGGGTCTGCCAGGGAACTGCACAGGCAGCTCGGTGACATGGTGATGACACCTGTTTACGCTGATTATATTGGATCAGGATTGTTGTTGTGTCATCACCTGACTGGATTATTAAGTACTGGGTGTCGACAAGACAATAATGAAGAAATGCCTTTGAAAATGAGACAGCCCCTATAACAAAGAATTTGCCACCTACACTAACCAAACAAACTTGTGATTCAATATCCTTATTTTTCACTACAGGGAGATAACAGTAGTATTTGTTATACTTTTATACTGAACAAAATCTTAGATGTTTTCTATTTTGTTTTTTTATGTTTCAGAAGAACTATTTATGTTCTTGAGAAAGCCAGAACCAGCATTTACACCCTCATGGACTTGCTTTGACTACAAAGCTCTTTTAAAGCAGTGAAAAGCACAAATCAATAGCCGGAAAACCCTTAGATATTAGGTTTAATAGACTTTGTCTTCACTGAAGAACTTCCTTTACATTAGCAGGGAATTACATGATTGGCTGAGAACTTGTATTCAATTTTAATAAAAAGACAGAATAGATTAACAAACCTATTTATCAAAATCTTATTTGTAATCTCGCAGACTGTTTACAAAAAAGATGAATTTTAGAGGCTTTTTTTTATTTTAGAGAATTTTTAATCTATTGAGATCCAAGAATTCCTTAAAGCATAAACTTTCATACCATTATAATAGCAGACAGAATGTGTGAATCTTTATTATTATTACAGCTCTGCCTGTGCTATACGAACACATGGCAGGACTCCAGTCTTACCGATGGTCTGGAAGCGCTCGAGCGGGTAGGTAACGCAGATAAAGTTTTGTCCGTTTGGCACACCAGTGCTGGGGTAATAATACTCTCCTTCCTGTCGTACAGGGGGGAAGTTAGGGGTGCTGTGTACCAACCAGAAGCCCTGATTTTTATCCAGCAGCACGACACCTGAGGAACAAAGAATTGTCAGCAAAAAATATCAAGGTTTTTCTCTTCCGTTGGTTAGAGCCGATATGAAAATCAAAACTAAATAAATTCAACAATGCACATTTATTTCTTAATATGATTTATTTTTTAAACTTACAAAGTGTGCCACTGATGCACTTGCCCATATTAACTGATTTTTTAGTATAAAGTAAAATCTCTTGCAGCCTATCTGGCCTATGCAATGAGAGGTGGACTGCTCTGGTGTTCACCTTTTGTGTGCCCCCTTCTGCTTCCACTGTTGTCAACCCATCTGTCACCAAAGTCCACAGGTGGCGCCTGGTCATTGTAAAGGATGTACGCTACCTCTGTGTTCTGTGAAGAGGAGAGAATGTATTTATTGAAATTAAAAACCAAACACAAAAAACACAGGCACACATCCACTTTAGCTGAACATCCAAATAAAACAGCATAAAAATGATTAGACCTAGTTGATGTACACAAACATATGTTCTGGATGACTTTTCCCACAGCTGTTTTGAGAAATAAACCAAATGCATTTACAAGGTTAACAGTTAAATTTCAGTTCTCATTCTCAGTTTTATTCTGATCTACTAATGTCTAGTGGTTATAGCAGAAACACGTCTTTCAAAAAAAGCATATCATTGCATATTATGAATACGTCTATAAAATGAGAAGTCTTAGGACCGCAGCAAAAAAGCAGAAGCAGGCAAAAAATACATCTGCTGATGTCTAGAAGATCCTACAAGTATTAACTAACAAATATTAATATTATAATGGGTTCAAAGACATGTACTGTTAATACTAAAACCCTATCCCTGTAGATTTTGACACATATAACAAATACTCTCAATTTTAGAATAAAGACTTAGTTTTAGAGGAAGATCAGATGTAGAGTCATTTAGAACTTTACTGTCGAGCGATGTCGAATAAAAAGTGAAAATTAAAAAAATTTCACATTAATCATACATATATTTAAATATGTGAATTATAAGGAAATGAAACTGTGAATCGCATATAGATGGACACAAAAATAGATTCCAACTGTCAGAAAAAATGGAAGCAGACCTTTTCTTGTGAGTACAGCTGTCCAACTGTCCTTCCCAAAGCTCCCGTGGTGTCGTTCACTGTCCCCTTCCCATTAGTCCATCCTTCACTCCCTTTTTCCAGTAGTAAATACATCTCACCCTGTTCCGTAGATTTGGTGCCATGTTCTTTAGGCAGCTTGTACATATAGAACCTAACACAGAGAATGAGACAGTAAGTCCATCTGAGAGAGGAAGTTTGGAAAAGGTATAAGGCTTGATACTGATTTTCACATTTAGTGTTTCATCCTTCTAGTTAGCACTCTTTTTAAAAGCTTGTTTTTTCCCCCAGTACTGCTATCAATGAATTACCAATCAACTGGATCTCCTTGGTCATTGTGACAGCTGATTGGAGAGGTGTTTCCCCCTAGTGGCACACAGAAGATCAGCAGGGATATGAACAGAAGCATCTAAGAACAAGAAACAGACATATTAATTATTACCGGTGATACAGTATATATTCCCATTGTTTTAAGATGGACTTGAAAGAATGTGAAGCTACCCCTTAAAAAGTGCAAAGGGAGGTGAGGTTTCTGTGCATACTATAATGTATGAAGAGGTAGAAGGTAAAGTAGAACAAAAATATATATTCAACACTTTGTAGTTGTTACAACTGCTGTTACAACTTTTACTAAAAGAACCTCTCCACCACTGACAACAGAAAATGCAGTTAAGCTTAAACTCAACTGAATAATGATATATTGAGTAAAACCATCTGGTATAGCTCAAAGGTATAAGAAAAGTACCAATACTAACAGTCCAGAAATACTCTTTCATTCAACATTTTACTTAAGCAGAGGAACAAAAATACTAGCAGCAAAATGTATGGAGGTAATACAGAATGACTTACTGCAGAACAATATATTATATAACTGGATTATAATTATTATCACTTTCACGTTACAGCTTGTAAAGGTGGGACTAATTTTAACTTGGTAGCTGAACCTATAACACATAAAATGAATTTGTTGGCTATAGTTTGTATTAATAATGATAATCTGCTACGTAGTAATTTAAGCTATGAAATAAATGGTGTGTCCCTCTGAAATAGTGAAGCAGGAGTATAGCATAGAATAAAATGGAAATACTAAAATAAAGTACAAGTTCCTTGAGAGTGAGTTATACTTAGTTACTTCCACCACTAGTCCAGCCTTAAACGGTGTGCAACGTACAAAAATTATTAAAAACGACAATATGCTGTTATTATAATATTTTTATTGTGGCTTCCGTTTTCAACAGCTGTCATTTTCAACACTGGATTCAGGAACAGAATCTTGTGACATAAGTGAAAAATTAAGGAAACAACAATGTGCATGAAAGTAAAATCTACAGCAGGCTAAAAAAAGTTCTTAAAATCCTGAGGTAAAACCACCAGCTAATCTCATCTGAAAACTAACTTCTACATTAACTAACTTCAAGTGACAACATAACGTTAAATCACAGTGGACGCAAGTCATAACAGCCGTTGAGCTTGTTGCTAAGTTAATGCTAACTGTTAGAACCATGAAGGGAAAGTGAAGTCACTGACAGAACAAGTTAAGTGTAATTTAAATATTTGTACCCACCTCTGGTTGAGCGTGCGAACTTCTCGTGTATGTCCTCAACAGATTCTTATTTTGTTCTCAGCATGAATATCTGGGGTGACTATACTTCCCTCTGAACAAGTTTCATCTTCGACTACATCCTTGTTCAGGACTGGGACAACAAGAGAAGGATAAGACACTGACTTCACGCAACCGTGCAAAGACCACACCGAAAGATCTCTTGTGGGAAAAATAAAAAATACAATAAAAATAAAGACAAGCGGAGTAGTTTTTACATACGATTATAAAATGTACAACACAGTGACTAACAAAAATATAGTTAAAATCAGCTGAAATATTCTGTAACTTCCTTACTCCCGTCTTATCCTTCTGTAGTAGTGTTGAGACTTGTCCATGGACAGTGACGTCACACGGTGGGCGGGGCTGCTCAGAAAAAGGATAAATAATGTTTTTAGATACATATATTTATATATATAACTCTTCAGTTGATCTGTAATCTTGATTTCATCTACAGGTGCAGGTTATATAGTACAGGCTATATTCAATCAATATCCAACATCTACAAATATTTGATAAATTTGAGGCACAGGGAGATATAGGCCTATAATGGCAACCTCATGTTGACCTTGTCAATATCTGGTGTCTGAAAGAAGGCCATTGCCAGTATATTGACCCAACCCTAGTATAAATACGTATTGCATATTTCCATCTCAAAAGTGGAAGTTGAATCCTGTTAGTCGGCCTGCTGTTGTTTCTTCCTGTTGGACTCTTTCTCAATTTTGGTGAAATTGTGTTTCTTCTCGTCCTCCTCTGTTCCTCTTCTTTTCATTTGAAATGTTTATCTATCTTTATATCACTTGATGATTTGGAGCAGAGGCAGAGAAAAGCAGGTAATGTGACAGAATAACAACAAGAACCTGAAGATATATCATGATCTTTGACATTGGACCTTACATCTGAAATTTTAACTTTTTAATGAATTAACTGATCTTTCTTATTTTTTTTATTATTCAACAAAGATATATTCAGAGGCAATATTTTTTGTGTTTGGCTTACAATATGTTTTTTAATGTAGATTTCAGCCAGCAGTAATGATCAACGTTGCTATCACATTCCTCTTTTTGAGGAAGTGACACAGCATCCTCTTGTCACCTCAAGCTTTACTTTAGCAGACCGAGGCGACTAGGACTTCCTCAGAAAACTTTTCTATTAACTAAGTGGATGAAAAATACACCAAAGGTCACAGGTTTCTAAGGGACCTTCAGGCTAATGACATGTTAAGTCTTCAGATGAGTTACCATGTTCCATTAGCAGCAAACACTGTAAAGCAGTGTTCTTGACAATGAACTTCATAGTTAATGGCATGTTTAAGGTAAATGGTCTGTACTCGTGCCTTTCTATTCTTCCAACCACACTCAAGCGCTTTTATGTAAATTCACTCACACATTCACACACTGATAACAGAGGGTAGGGTGCCAACTGCTCATCAGAACGGAACTGCAGACTTGCATGGAGCCGGGTGATCAAACCACCAACCTTCTGATAAGTGGACAACCAATCTACCCCCTGAGTCACATCCCCCTTTATGTCAAACCTTTTTGATTGAGTCATTTAATCAGTATTAATATCCATTAAAATATACAAATGTGTAAATCTCCCTTTTGACTAACGGGTGATGTGACCTTCAATAAAAATTACTCGGTATGTAAATCAAAATTCAGGAACTTCGAGATAAACCCCGTATTCAGTCCATTAATTCTGTGAAAATGAACACCTTTATCTTTCCTTTATTTGTTCCCTAAATGTGACATCACTACCTTGTCTTTTTCTATGTGAATGTTTTGATTTATGTGCAATGGGGTGTTTTAAAAAGATTAGTTTGACAAGAAAAGTGTGTGGGAATGTGACCAAGCAAGGGAATAATGATTAATGATTAATAGCAGGTTTTACACCTCCTTGTGAGCACCACAGCTCAAATGCTTCCAGTTACAAGCTACTGTGTGTTTGCAAAAATAAAATAAATGCAAAAGAATGAAAGAATGCACATGCACTAATGATATCCTCACTAGAGCATGTGTTACAGCTCTGCAAGACATGATTTTGGACAAATTGAAAAAATGCAAATGCCTCAGATACACGTTTTTTTTATTTTCTGGAGGGAAATTATCCATATATAGTCAAGCACTGTGTGGCCTTGGAGCTATTATCTCTTCACCACCATTCATTATGTGTTTAATGTCTACTGTACAAATAAGGAGAAACAACAGAGACGAGTCGACTGCTTCCTCCACATTAACAACTGGAACACACACAAAATCATTCAACCACATCGCAGACACTCAATAAAAACTGAAAATTTGGTAAAATAAGGAAGCATATCTACTGATCCTATTTACTAGGAAAGAAAAACAGTACCTAACTAGCAGTAAACTTCACGATTTCATAAGAAACGTGCCTTGAGTCACATTAAAAGCCAGAAACATTAGCATTTCTGCTACAATCTCATCAGCTTTAACAGTGACTATCAAGAGATAGCAATTCTCAAAAACAAAGCTTCATCAAAGTCAACAAAAAACCCTGTTTTACCAGGAAATCAGACTAAAAAAGCTACAGTACTGGATGGTTCCCACTGTAGCAGTTTTTTGTTTTCCATCTCAGGTTTGGAGCATGCACGGTAATTCAGTCCTCTGCTCATCCATGCGTCCTCCCTGGACCCTCAGGAGCAGGGAGAAGAAATCATCATCATCCATGGGACCAGGAGCCCTGCTGCGCTGGTCCTCCAGCCTGCCCTGGGCCTGTGAGTTGGAGGTAAGTGGGTAAATGAATGACTCAAATTATGTCAAATAATTCTCCACTTAAGTTGGCAAGACACTGAGGCTTTGCTTCTAAGAAACATAGCTGATGACACCTCATGTCATGATAAATAATTAACAATCAATAATCTAATCAACTAGTTCAGATTGCTTACTTGTGTCGTGAGGATCATATTGTACAGATCCTCTTTGGGCACAGGCACAGGCACGGGTACAGGAACTGGCGCAGGCCTTTTCACAAAAGAGAGTTGCTTTATGCTGCCTCTGAAACTTCTGCCTTTTGGTTTTGTGGGTTGAGACCTTTCGAGCTGCGCCCTCTGGTCATCCAGTCGACGAGCTTGAGAGGTGGCCACCAGTTCAAAAAACTCCTCTTTCTGCAGTGAAGTCATGGAGGAAAAGACGACTGAGGAGAAATGAGAATTTAAGAGCTATGAAGGTCAGATTACAGGACATGTTAAGTGGTCAAGGAAAGACATAGAAACATGTAAGTTGCACAGGTTTCAAAACATTCTTGAGTCACAGGTAGTTTCATGTTATTTCATCTTGATCCACATGAGTCAGCATCACTACATGGAAACAAATGCAGCAGCTGCGTCACTTTCATCACTTAAACACTGAAACCAGAGTACAGCTTCTCAAAGCGCTCCCACCTCTGTTGGCTGGTTTGGTGGTGTTGGGCTCAGAATGGCACCTGCGCCTCCTCATCCCCCTCTCCAGCCTGAAGGAGCAGCGCTGGTCATTGAGCCGTCTCCCCTCCTGAAGGGTGCAGACCAGCTCGTACAGTGCTTCCGGGAAGTCAGGGGTTAAACGATGAGCCTGAGAAAAGGTAGGTAGGTGTCAGAAAAAAGGGAGGCAGGGAGGAAAGGTTTTCTCAGTAAGACCACAGCCTGTTTGTTGGCACAGCAAAAGAATTCGCTCGACTCCTACGTACTGCCACACATGCTGTAACAAAATGATACCTGCTGGTTTTCCACTGTGAGACTACTTTTCTTGTAGAGTAAATGGCGGGTGGTTGGTAAAGTCAAGAACATTACACTACTTTACATTACATTACTTTGTTCACTGAATGACCTGCTGTGTTACTATACTGGTAATCTCAAATTATATGCCAAAGTAAAATAACAGCAGCACAAACCTTTTTTGGATCCTCTTCTTGGCTTTTTGTTCCTTCAGGTTGTTGCTCAGAGGAATCTGACCTCTTAAAGTCCGCTTGAGGGTTATTTTGTGAAAACTTTTTATCCTCTATGTCACTGGGTTTCTCAGGTTTTTCATTATTCCTCATTCTCTCATGTGTCTGCCCCTCACTCTCACTTTGTCTATCATTCATGTTCTCAGTTTCCTCTTGTTTACCATCTTGTTTGTCCTTTACGTTCGCAACAACCTCTACTGTCTGGTCGTCCTCTGTGTTGGTTTGTTTTTTTGCCAGGCTCTGCTCTTCTAAACACATGTTACTCGCTACGTCTTCTTTATTTTTGTTCTCTGCTGTATGTTCCTCTTCCTTTTTCAGAGCTGACTCTCCTCTGCAGCTCTGTGCGATGACAACTGAACAGTCCACTGCCCCTCTTTCAATGACACCCTCAGTTATGTCTCCCTCTTCGGTGATGACGAGACGCTCTATCAGACCCTCTTCAGCCATTTCAACTTGGATCTCAGCGCAGTCCATTAATCTTGATGTCAAAACCCTGACAAGAACCAACAGGGGTTAGGTCAAAAACTTTGATGACCCCATTCTTAACACTTCTGAGAAAAATACTCAGCAAACAACACACATATCAACCCTGAAGTTACTTGAAATAGACACGAGGACTGCTACAGAGCAGCTGTGTCTTTTGCTTGCAGAGAAACACATGTGAAACCAGTTTGACAGGTTCTAGCATTTTGGCTACATTATGTTTAAGGTGGAAATCTAACAGTTAAGTCATATTGCTGTCAGCTGTGTGACAACAAAGGTGTGTGACAACATGTTCAGAGGAGATAACACCTTCTTGTTGCTGACTGATGACTTCTGTTGTATATTTTGCGTTTCACTGTAATTCTTGTTGACAGATCTCTTGTTATGCCACCAAAGGTACCTTTGTGTACCATACAGTAAATAAAAAATCCTTACCTTTGTGTTTTAAACTTTATGTCTTCAAAGCATCATCTCTTGAAGTTGCCACGTATGGAGCACAGCATTTTTGGCTTTTCAATATCTTTATGAAGGAAAAAAAAAGGCTAAAAGAGTTTCACATGTCGACGTGACACGCTCTCACCCGTTCTGTCTGCCTTGCTACCTTCTCTCTCCTCTCCTCTCTTCCTGTTCCTCTTACCACAGCCCACCCCTATTTATTTGGCCCACAAGTCATGTCATTTAGAAATATTACTGTCAAAAGCAGAAGACAGTTTATGCATTTGGTTAGGCTTAGTACATATAGGTATGGTCCGATTCAAAGGTTATTTATAAATGAAGATAAACTTAAAGCTGTCAGAGCAGCTGTAAGTAGCTGCTGCCTTAACTGCTGCTCATTTGATTATGACAGACCCAACTGCAACATGTTGAAACAGGCACACAGTTCTTCTCACTCTGTTGTGGTTTTGGCACACATCCTGTTGACTTGCTGCTAAAACGAGAAGTGGAGTTAGACAAGTGAGAGAAGTTGTCTGAGTGAGATTATCACGCTAAACCACAGAAATTAAAAAGAAGCTACTTTAATCTGAAGGTCTCTGTTGACTCTTGTAAATAAATAGGCTTAGCACTGTAGGACGGCACTACAGCACATAAACTCAATTTTATTTAGTTAGATCTTATTTGTTACACACACACACACACACACACACACACACACACACACACACACACACACACACACACACACACACATCTATCTGCTATTTAAAAATGCAGGGGTTGAACATGTTTTGTTCTTGTGGTTAGAAATTACCCAGCATTGTTGGCTTGAAAATTTTCCTGTCAATCGCTAGGGGACCCTGCTTTCTGCGATGCATTGGCTCAGGCTGTGCTGTAAGCCTGTGAGCACAGTTGGGCAGCAGTCGTCGCCACTGTGCGTCGCTGAAAATGTTGCAGCAGCAGCCTCTGACTGGCAACGGGCCTGCCAACGGCCGGGGACTCGGCATGAGTGGCCACCCCGGGATGCATGCCCTTAACTCGGCCCATCAAGCTTCCCAGCATCGGTCCGACGGAGGGGACTCTGGCCTCGAGGGCACAGAAAACGGACACGAACCCCGCAGAGACATTGGTGATATACTGCAGCAAATAATGACCATCACCGATCAAAGTTTGGACGAGGCACAAGCAAAGTTAGTGATAAGTTTATTTTTTGGGGTTATTGACGCTGCAGTTGCTTTCTGGTTAGCCGCTTTGTCGACCCCGACTCGCAGTGGCAAAGTTTCCTGAACTTCCATCTATTGTTTAGGTTATTTAGCAAGTAGCTGACTAATTACATAACGTAAGCTAACGAAAACAAAGTTGATTATGTTGTAACATGTTCGTATCCATTTGCTGTTACGTTAGCTCAATCTTATTGTTTATTTGCTGTCATTTACAAACATGTATTTGTTTTAGCAGCCTTGGTCTGAAACGTAGTGTTTGCCATTGTTAGCTTGCTAGGCTGGGTTAACCAAGGCTAACTAGCTACGGCTAAAATTGGAAGGTAACACGTACAGCTAATGCAACTAAACGTTTAAGCAATATTTTCCTGTGCGTTAAGACCTAACTGTATGATAAACAAATGAGCATATGACCGAACTTAGTTTACAAACAGCGTAACGTTACAAGTGAACAGCTGCCCCTTTAGCTCGTAGCTACTTAGAAGCTAACGTTTGCTAATTTAGCCGTGGAAAAGGTTAGTCAGTCACTTCATTTGTGTCTTTGTTTTGGTAAATTTGCAAGTAGTCACTCTGCCTTTGCTTACAGCTAGCATGTTATGCTAGCTACAAGTCACGCTCTTTTCTGTATCCACAGGAAACATGCGCTCAACTGTCACCGAATGAAACCTGCATTATTCAGCGTCCTGTGCGAGATAAAGGAAAAAACTGGTAACGTTATTTAGTGTGTGTTTCGATGTTGTCAGTATTAGCAACCATGAATTTCATTTTAAACCCGCCTTGTTGAATTTTGATGTGTAGTGAATTATTGGATTATTGCAGCGGTATTAGACTTGTGTTGACAGTGTGTCACCAGAAGCCAATAACATCATAAACAAGTATACACAAACATAACATTAATTTGACTCTGCTGTTCACTAACTCAGTATGAATACCTGCAATGTGAAAAAAAAAAAAACTACATGAAGATAATTAATTACACAGCTATTATGTAAAAATGCTATTTGGTATAAAAATAGAGACAAATGACAGCAGCTGGGCAAACACACATACAATTCCTACAGGGCAGTACAATACATGTTGCTGGTTAGATTGATAACTGTGCAGGACAAGAGTTAAGCACAGTTTACTCCTTGCAACAGTTTGTTTCAGAAAAACAACGTGTTGTGGGATATTTTCATTAATACTTTAAACCATCATTTTATTTTATTCTATTGCTCAAAGCAAGACATACATGTAAAAGCTGATTCCCTCAATACACTATTAAAAGTTATGATGACATTTGCTTTCAGTCCTGTGAAACTACCTGCACTGTGCTCCGAATAAGAATGTTCTGATGTGAGTAATAAATAAAAATTTAACTAAGTGATCACAAACTAAACAGTATAAAAGTGATGCACAAAACAATGTGGTGGCTCACAGAGTAATGACTTGTCCACCTCAGAACACAGTGCATCAGTGTTTCTATTGGCAGACTTAACAAAAGTCAGCTTTGACCAATGAGTTGCACCAAAACAGGACAGGCTTCAGTTGAAGTAAATGACAGGTGGAAGATTCGCAGGATAGGAGTGTAATGTGACTGTACCTCATCACATTTACTTTCTCTGTTGGTATTTATCCCACAAAAACAATATAATATTTATAATATTTTATATTTTTTACTCTGATATTTATATTTCTGTGTATACCACTATCTTTATTTATATTGCTTTTGCCTTTTGTGCGTTGTGTGCGACTGTGACAGAATTTCCCCTCGGGGATCAATAAAGTAGTTCTGATTCTGATTTGTCTTGTTGACAGGCCTCTCAATGAGGAACGCCCAGGAGGAAGAGCCTCAGGATCCTCAGCTGGTGCGTTTGGACAACATGCTGCTGGCGGAGGGTGTGGCGGGGCCAGAGAAGGGTGGAGGGGCTGCTGCTGCTGTGTCTGCTGCCACCAGCTCAGGAGGGATGTCGCCTGACAGCTCGCTTGAGCACTCCGACTACAAAAGCAAGTTGAGCCAGATTCGCAGTATCTACCACACTGAGCTGGAGAAGTATGAGCAGGTACCGTGTCGCAACAGGAGACGAGCGCTGACATTGCCCGTACACGCTTGCCTGTACTAAAGCTGCTCGCCAGAAGCGTAATCCATTGGCATGTTAGGTCTAGAGTTCAGTCACATAACTTTTCTTTGCCGAGGAATACACTTCTGTCCTTATGTTGCTGATCAAAAAACACTAAGTATACACTCCATATCTCTGTATGAGAAGAGGTATTTTAAAATGATTTTAGCAACACATATTCCAACCTCCACTAAAGCCCTATTGTATGCTGTTATTCAAAACACCATTCGAACCTGTTGGAAAATCCACCATTGTAAAGATACCCTTCTTTTCAGCAACATATAACAAATTATTTCTGCAACATGAATTAAAACCTAAAAAAGTGGCCTGTTCAACTTGCTGCACATGTAATATATAAATCAACCCGCTACATTAAATTTGTATAAAGTTATAATGCAATACCTGTTAGTAATTATGCTTTTACCTGATTATACATGCTTACTAACAAAAACAGGAATATTCAATGTTTTATTGTGATGTGACATTTTCTTCTCTACAGAACTTTTTTTTTTGAATGCCATGTCCTAAAATTCAACCCACATGAAATAATACACCTCGCATTAGTGCTTTGCACATTTCTGTCCTTCACTGGCTGCCCGTCTCCCCTACCCAGGCATGCACTGAGTTCACCACACATGTGATGAACCTGCTGAGGGAGCAGTCCCGTACACGGCCCGTGACTCCACGGGAGATTGAGCGCATGGTGGGCATCATCCACCGCAAGTTCAGCACGATCCAGACCCAGCTGAAGCAGAGCACTTGTGAGGCAGTCATGATCCTGAGGTCCCGTTTCCTTGATGCGAGGTAGGCATGTTGTTGTTGTTGTTTTCAAAAAGGAATATTGCACTGAGAGCCATATGAATAAATCTTTTGTGTATCAAGTTATCATACCTGTAGGCTTGCATTGTGGCTCTAAAACATCACAAAGGTTGCAACCCCACCTCAATTTAGAGGACAGTAGCTGTAGTCAGCATAGATTGTTAGCAGTTATAGTTTCCAATAGTAAATCAATACTCATCAATGCAAAAATTACATACTCATAAAAACTGACAAATATGTCAAAATGTACAGAGGGTCATTTAAAAAAAACCAAAACAATATATTTCCGAATTTGACAAATGAGAGTGAATATAATTGCTCTGGGCTAATAGCAGTGATGTGCAGCACATTGCTATATTGATGCCCCTTGTTGAAATTGTTCAGAAAACACATTCTGACATTTCATGTCAATTTGAACCTTTTTATACACATTTCATGTTAGAACGCAAACTAACTTTAGAGGAGCATATTTGACTAACTTAGTAGCCATTTAGACCTGTATGTGTGAGGAATGGCAATGGTTATTGTGTGTAAAATTTAATTAATAAAGTACTTGTCACCTTTTTGTGTCTCATCAGGCGCAAAAGGCGCAACTTCAGCAAACAGGCCACAGAGGTCCTGAATGAGTATTTCTACTCCCACTTGTCTAACCCTTACCCCAGTGAAGAAGCCAAAGAGGAACTCGCCAAACAGTGTGGAATCACCATGTCTCAGGTAAACCACTGGCTGTACTTTTAAGGAACGAGTTTTGCGTCCGTGCTTTGCCGTGCAGCCAACAACTGCATGCAAGTCGCATTTCCTCGTGGGTCTGTTTCAAGTAGGCTACTGTCTAAAAACTATATAATATTCTTTGTGTGGTTCATCAATGGTGATAAATGATCAGAAAGTCCTGCGAGGTGCGAACAAGTCGGCACAATAGCCGCGAAGCTGGGGCTCCGTCTCTTCACCACATATGACACATGTACACTAGGGCTGAACAATTAATTACATTTGCGAAATTATTGCGATGTGATAGAACTAGATTTTCTAATCGCAAAGGCTGCGATTACACTCTGGTCACATGACACCCAAGCGGAAAGCAGTCTGCAGACAAAGAATCAACTGTGCACATTACGCTGTACCTTGACTTATGTAATGGCCTGACAGAAGCTGACACAACAGAAACCTTTGTACCACACATGGAATGAAAGTAGCACCCACCACCCGCAGGTAACATGGTGGGTGATATTTTTTACAAATTATTGAGCCATCTGCCGCTTTGATGGACAGGAAAATGCACAACAGAAGCGTATTGTGGTGATCGACCAGTCAGCTCAGGAAAAATCTGTGAAACAGCCTTTCAAACCAAACTCACAAGTCGGAAAAAGGCCCAGTCTGTCCAGAGTTACAGCCTGGTTACAACCTAATGATATATATTTAATGCCATGACTTGACTCTCAAATGATCTTTATTATTATTACAAGAAAGAACAGTGTATGTGTAATATGTCTAATATTGTGTTGGTCGTACTATACAACAGTTTACTCCTTGTCTGTTTTGAATAATACAGAAGGAAAAGAGCTTAAAAATTAAGCGCATATTAAATCACAATCTCAATATTGGTTAAAAAAAAAGAAATTAGATTATTTTCCAAAATCATTCAGCCCTAATATACACAAGGGTTAGGGTTACAATTTTGGATTTAGTCACGCAATTTAAAAACCTTTTTATTAAAAGCTTCTTTCTTTTCAAATTTTTATTTACAGAATTATATGTTGATATTTATTTTGTAATAGACTATATATTAACTTACTGGGAGAAAACTGGTAGTTCTATCAGATGTGGAGCACCCCCATATCGCCAAAATGGTGCAATCCTCGTTTCATAACACCACTGCGAAGCTTTGACTGTGAGATTGACAGTCGAATCAGGCTCTGCCCATCGAAGCATTGAATCTTCGACTGTTCGGGGTCAACCCTACTTCTGTGTGTGTGTGAAAATCTGCCGCTCAGGGTTGATCTATTACTCTCCAAAATGTTGTAAATGTAAGAGTGTACACTGAGCCTTGTGTTGTGGAATTCTTTCTGCCAGGTCTCAAACTGGTTTGGCAATAAGAGGATCCGTTATAAGAAAAACATTGGCAAGTTCCAAGAAGAGGCCAACCTTTATGCCATGAAGACAGCCTTGGGGGCCAGACAGGGCGACGATTCCCCGCACACTCCCAACTCTACAGGTACCAAAAGACGATAAAAGCCACAGTGTGCACAACTTGTCTCCTTGAGACAGTGAAATATATTGTTTTCTGCCTCAGTTTGTCCCTGTTCCAGAACCTGTCAGGCTGTCTACCTGAACACAATGTATAACCTAAGGCTAGGGAAACTGAAAATGTTGTCAGGCATTGAGTTGGCACATATTATAAACAAAGACAAAGCAATCAAAACAGTAATGTCATTTTTGTTTACTGGTCTGCTGCACAATTATCCTTGCTGTAGTTTATACTTTTTTTTTTACATGGTTGTTTTTCATTAACTTGCCTACTCTGCTAGCCCCACTTTTCGTGCCACAGCCTAGTTTGCTACTTACTTGCATTAGCGGGGGAGCTAATGTATGAATCCTAATGTGACAGCTGGGGCAGTAAAATGCACAGGTCACAAAATGAGGCTTGACTTAACAGTGTAAGGAGTGTTTTAGCTCATGTTTTTGTTCCTTTGTAAAAGACATCCTTACTCTTCACATTCACAGTTAAAGGCAATATAATACACAATATAGAATTCCATGATGCCATTAATAGCAGTTTCATAGTGTTCCACCCTAAACTGCTACAACAACACTGACAGTTTATAGGACAGTTAGTGTCTATATGTAAAACAGTTAAGTACTGAGGCTGCTCTGCTGTTTTTGTGTTTTTGTAGGGTCTGGATCCTTCTCCCTGTCCGGGTCAGCTGACCTGTTCCTCGGGGTTCCACCTGTGAATGGCGAACAGTCTGCTTATCAAATGGGCATGCAGGTACTTTATCCCACATACACCTTCCTGTTGCCGCGAATACTCACTAGAGTGCCAAATGTGAATAATTTGGGTAGGCGGTATATCGGTATAAATTCAAAAGAGATATAAAATTAGACAATACTGTTTATACCGATATAATTTGATGATGAGTTAATGTGTTTCTGTAAAGTCCTGCCAGCATTTGCTCCTCTCTCTCTCCCTCATTGTGCAGCCCCGCCCCTCCCTCGTTGTCTGTGTGCAGCCGTCTACTCACAAACTCCCTAACAACATGGAGGGAAACACAGTGTCGGTGTCGACACTGCTGAAGACCTGGCTTGTAGAAAAAAAAAAAAAAAAACAACGGTTCAGTGTTTTCCACTCATACAATTTATTTTGGTGGGGTGCCCAGGTTAGGCGAAACATTGTAGAAAGAAACAGAGTTAATACGTTACAAGTCACGACACGGTGGATTTGTTAGCTACCACGTCGGTTTTGTTTTGAAAGGCTACATGCCTCCTCAACATGCGGCACAGCTGCTGCTGTGAACGGAATCGCGAGTGGAAAAGTCGAGAAGACAAGTTCTGTGTTTTTTTTCTGGCGACTTTATACAACATAGCTTACTACTGATGGAGCAAGTCACCAGAGCGAGGCACACTGATGTGTTTGCAGCATAGGTAACTTACGATAGGTTTGAGTGTGAAAAGAACTGAAGGAGGCAGATTCAAAAAGTGAGTGACATTTAAGATGGAGAATGAAGTATAATTAAAATGGTGAAATAAGAAATAAACCAAGTTAGTACAAACTGTAAAAACATGGTCGCTAAAAACTTTTGGTCTCTATCGCCCAGTCCTAGTATCTACATCTTCAGTAGAAACCATTATGCTTGGGACTGGGAGCCACAGACAGGCTACTGAAGTTGGAAAGTATCCAGAGACAGACTTACACATTGTTGGTTTTGGTCTTTGTGGACAATAAGAAACATTTGGAATTATTCTAGCCTTATCCTTAACAAAAAACAATTGGTTTTCCTTAATCAGGATTTCAGTTTTACTTTAACAACTCTTATTGTAGATATTTGACATTACTACAAACTAGGGCTGACCCCAAATAGTTGAGGATTCGATGCTTCAATGGGCGGAGCCTGGTTCGAGTGTCAATCTCGCAGTCGAAGCGTCACAGCAAAACAAGGATCATGCCATTTTGGCGATACGGGGGTGCTCAACGTCTGATTTTACATAGAATTACAAGTTTTCGCAGTTGTTGGCAGCACGGCAAAAACTCAGAGAGAGTGCACAATCGCCACGCACAAAAACACACATGACATGATTTGACAATCACTCGACTATAGGCAGGACTTGTAAATCCTTAGTTGGGGACAGCCCTATCATTTTCATTAATGATTAATCACTTGGTCTATAAAACTTTGCTTGAGTTGGGAATTTTCAACTCACGCGACGGACTTTGCGTTGCCTTCACGTCACTGGCACCGCCCCTTCGCGCCACCCGACAGGAAATCGCAGCTCTACGCATCTTTGCATTAACTTTGTATGTAAACTCTAACCCCCCCGAACGCTCTCTTTGCTCTGAAAGCACCTTCACAGTAGAGAAGCAGCTTGAAAAAAATTATTTTAACAATGAATGAATTACTCAAATATACATTGATTTACTTCCAGGCAGGCTTTGGTTTCAATTAATTTCAGTCAGCTATGAAAAGCAAAGTTTGTCAAAGTCAACATTGTCATCCCATGTAATGTAGTTCTTATAGGGGAATCTTCAGAAAACGCTGGTGATACGCTGTTAAAGTGCATTCAGGTAAAAGGTTGCTGTTGAACAACTTAGTTGTTAATACAAAAACAAACCACATTAATTTTGTCAGCACCCAGCTCTCAGGTCTTGCATGTCAATGATTCTTATGAGCATCTGAAATAAGAGTTGCTGTCAGCTGCATCCCATTGAACAACTTTTGGAATTTATTTTCACATGTGAACTGCCAAGAAAATATAAAATCAGTCCAAAACAAATTGAGATTGTGTAATTGGCAGTGATGTCAGTGGTTATGTGGTTAAAATCACAGATGATGTGCTGAAAAATAACACATGAAAAAAAGTACAATGCAGACATAAGTGTTGCCCTCTGACACCTTTTGTTGTGTTTCTTTCGATTTCTCAGGCTAACGGGAACTGGCAGGGTCGAAACTCGCCCCCATCTGGCACCTCGCCCCACAGCGATCACTCGGAAAACTCTGACTGATGCCCCTGCCCTTTGGCACAGAACGACAGCGACGGAAAGTTCGATGACAGAAAAGACAGAAAGAATGATATCACACTTCCACTTGGCTGCAGTTGTTTTTGTACGTCGTTTGTTTGGTTTGATTATTTTAAATGTACACTGTTTTTTTCCCCCCTTTTCTTACCACTCAGCGTTGGTCACTATTATGTTTGTATGGTTAGCTGAGTGCACAGAGGGTAGAGTGAAAGAGTGTGTGCGTGTGTGTGTTTGTCGTGTCGTGTCGTGTGCATGCAGGTGTGGTTTTATTATCGGGGTCTTTGGGTTTGTTTTCCACTACTTTTGACATGTTACTGAGGTGTTTGTGGTTGGGAAGGGGGGGAGGTTGGACTGCATTATCATTGTTTTTAGCACACTATATCATTATTATTAATATTATTGCTGTTTTATTATTAGTGCTACAGCTATTTTCATTTTAACAGCTCAGAAAGAGAGAATGCATTAAGTGAATGAGAGGGCAATAGAGAAAAATCCAAAGATTTTGTGTGTTTGTTTCTCTGTTTTGTTTGTTTTTTTTCTACCGGGCTTATGTGTCCCTGTACAATGAATGAGGCGTGCCTGAGTCCATATTAATGGTTTGAATGAGTATATCAACAGTGCTGTCTTTTTTTCTGTACAGTGAAACACCTGTATTCTCTCTACCTCTTTTACAATAAAGACTCTCTGTATTCACAACTAGGTGGTGATCGATCGAGATTTATGTAGAGTCAAGAGGTCATAATGAAAAAGCTTGAGGTATGTAGGCGTTGGGTTAGTTCACTCAACTCTCACCTTTTTAAATGTATCTATCTAGCCATGCAAATATGTCTTTTTTGACATATTTGCCTCTTTTTTCCCCAGTACAGTGGGGGAGAGTGGAATTTAAATTATGGTGCTCAATGCATTGAAATATTAAATTTAGAAGTATAGCATAGTGTTTCCAGTAATAATGGCGCAGTTACTCTGGATAATCAACAGATTTCAATGTTAATCTGTTTCACTGGAAGAACTTTTTATTTTGAAGAGGTAAATACAATGCAAACTTTGGGCAGCATGTTATTGTATTATCCAGTGTATTGGTACAAGGTTGAATCAACTGTGGGGAAACTGCCCAAAAGATTTTTTTTGTTTGTTTTTTACAATACTATAATTATAATTAATCTTATTGCCCTGTCAGATGGAAGCTTCTCAAATAAGTAGTCATTTTAACATGCATTTTGTATTGACTGCCAATGTGTTTGTTGCTTAATTTATTTACTTTTTAGTTTATTTGAAGTGATCAACAGAAAAAAGAGGACTGCCTAAAAGGCATATTTTCATTTGTTATCTAAAATATACAAACAGTGACAGTAGGCCTATATGGCCTTGTTGCAAACTTGATAAGTAAAGAAAAAACAACAATCTATGTAAGAGGTTAAAAGACAAATAGCCTAATTAGTTTGTGTTTCTTTGCTTCAAATGTTATTTACTTCTGTAGTGGGGCTGCAAACTTCTAATAATAGCCTACCAAGTTTTACACTGAAGATTTATTCTCCTTGATTTAAATTATCCCGAAAGTTATGCTGAGATGGTTGTTATTGCTTTAAACCAGTTGTTCAAATATTGAAATAAAAGCTCTCACTTTTGCGTCGCCACTGTCACTCAGCTTTCCAACGGTCGCCACGCAGCATCACAGTTTTTCTACAAGCAAATGTCAAACAAATGTGGCGCTAAACGGCGCGCCAGCACGAGACAGACACCCAAATGGCACGCGTGGTCTATTGACACATAGAGGTGTGAATGCGAAATGTTTAACCTCATCCTTCGGAGTGCGGACTGACTAACAAATGTAAAGGTGTCGAGTGTGACTGGAAACGTGTAAATGAGCGCACAGTTAAAAGAAGGCAGGAGAAAGAACAGACACGTATTAAACAGAAAAGTGACGACTCAAAATGTTACGTAGGTGAGCCACGTCTAATCAAGGATTTCGACAAAATAATACCTAAGCTTTATAATTTGGCACCAGACATTTCATTATGGACGAAAGATGTCGCGGGTTTTGATGCAAAAATGACCCTGCAGAACAGATGGACAGACGTGCCAACTCATTCAGTGACTCGCACCTCTATGCCACACACATGGTTTATGCGCTGTCAGGGGCGCAGCTGCACAAACGTTGCTGCAGCTCAAGTGTCTTCATATTCCTATCCCATAACATGGGCTAATGATATCGCAAAAAAATTGCGAACCCTATGGAATAAAATTGGGGAAAAACGCAATACGAGTGTAAAAACATACATACATACTCACAATTTAGTGTTGGATATAATAAAAATATCAGTGGAAAACAAAGAATATTATGATTATACATATTTGAAATGTGTCCTACTGTACTGTCAATGTTAAGATTTGTGAATTGATTGTTTTCCACTTGTGTATAATTTTATAATGCAAGAAGCAATTCTCAAATTCTCATTTAAATCACTGGCATTTTGGGAAACGGTAAGGCAATGTTACTAGTTCCGAGATTTCCCATGTTAAGGACCGCTGTTTTCATCTAGAAAGCAAATCTTAACTGACATTTTTTCTATTGAAAGGTAAAATCTCAAATTCTGTTGGACTATTTTCGTGTACTTTTATGCATGGCTATTTACGCACGGGTTTGCGCCTAATGTGTAAGGTTGCATACACTTGTGTCCTGTTTAAATATACACTGGTTTGTTGGAGGATGGTGAGTTCGAATCAATAAACTGTAAGATAAGTCCATTTAATTACATTTATTTTGGGATCAAGCGTAGGAGGGGAGGGGGAGGGTGGCTGCTGTGGGAGGAGGGTTGTATTGTAAATTCGGTAGGGTTGTAGGAGGAGTCTGCGGGACTGTTCTGGGACGAGGTAAAAGAAGCAACCTGAGACAAGAGCATCATTACCTGAGCAGTTGCGAACTGTGAAGGAACCTCTCTGACCTATTGCCACTGGATAAGGACAGATCACATGGGACCACTGGCTACAATGAAACTGTCACAGGAAACAGAGGATGCAACAAACGACCGAAAGGTAAAATAAGCATTGTTATAAATACTTTTTATACAGACTTTTAACTAGAACTGCTATTGATGGTTACACTTAGATTTTAAGGTGGTTGAAATTATTTGGTTTAGCTAAATTAGTGTTTTTCTTGTCTGAATACATGGCTAACTTTTTGAATATAGAGTAAAATACCCTACAGAAATGTCCCAGAAACCATTGACTTTTAAATCAAAGGAAATTTAATTACCCACTACTGTATTTGAGAGATTCCTACAACGTTTTTTTTCTCTTCTAGTTCATAAAATCCCAGGTGGAGAAACGTCGAAGGGAAAGGATGAACCGCAGTATGGAGCAACTAAGGACAATGTTGCTTATAGAGGAGCCAAAACAACTGGTAAAACATTTAGAGATGATATGGCTTCCATCTTTGTTTCAGTTTAAAAAAATATTTATCTAATAATTAGTAATTAAGTATTTAATATCTATAGCACTAACAATAATGTCTCATCTCAAGCACTAAATATTACATTATGTTGTTTTATCTATAAAAAAGGCCTATGAGAACATAAAATTTTAAAAAATCATGTCACTGCACTGAGGAAGCTCTATTTTAGGGGAATGTAATGGTTGTGTCCCATTCAGACCTCTTAATAACATTGATGTTTTCATGCAGGGTGGGACTCAGCGCAGAGTGGAGAAAGCTGAGATGCTCGAGCACACAGTCCTCTTCCTAAAGAACACTGCCAAAGGAGAAAACATGAGAGCAGGGGGTGGTGGAGGCCAGACCCACTCCTTCCAAGACGGCATCTCCACCTGCCTGCAGAGAGCAGCTCACTTCCTGGGACCTGCAGGGAAAGGCCTGTGGCTTGGATCAGCACTGGATGCATCTTTTGCCGCTCGCCTTTCCTGTTCAGACTCTGATCCTGCAGGTGTTCGAATGAGAACTGAAGCTGGTTCCTCCAGCTCTCTGCCACACACAAAGTCCATTCTGCGGCTTCTGAGGCAGAAGTCCAAGCACAGTTTTGCTCATCCGTACCAACTTCCAGCCCAGCAGGAGTTTCCCAGAATTCCCCAACAGGTTAAGAGACAAAATCAGCTTGAGATCAGGGTGGAGAGGCGGCCGAGCAAACAGAGCCCGTCCCAGAACTTGTTGGTCAGCCAGACTTTGTGGAGGCCCTGGCCTTGATTACCACGAGAGTGACCTCTGAAACTGATCTTTTAATGACTCTAACAACTGGTTAATATTTACTAGTGCCAAATGCGCTGTTCCTTATAGTCGTGGCACCTCTGGTCTTCTTATTATTCATGACGGTGTTGGTATTCAGCCACAACCTCAAGGCCTGTAAATAATGTAAAAACCTCATTTGTACATGTGCTGTATGTATGATAGTGTTGACTCACTACTCTTGTTTAATGCTGTTGAATGAGTGCAGTCAGTGGGGCAGCCATTTATTCTGCCGACATGCACCAGGACTCTCCCAGACTGGGTCAGACATGAGCCGGATCGTGTGGCTGAGCCGAGCTGTCCAGCTGGGACCGCCGCTGTGCTGAACAGCGAGTTTAGAGGTGAGTATGGTGGAGCTGAAGAGTTTCTCTCCTCCTTCATATACTGCTAAAACCCTTTTGCTGTTCTGATTCAAGAGTGTGACACTGCAGTGGATAATGACTGAGTGTCCACCCATCACATTTCCAGGGTTGGCACCTCAGGGTTTCCAGACTGGGAGAGCCCCATGTAGCCCATTACATTCACCTTTGGCAGGATGTCTGTGGCTCTGTGTACAACATAACTTGTATTCTCTTTAAATATATCTTGTCTATTTTGCACACTAATTTATTCTGGATGTCTCCCTATGGTGAGCGGTATTCTTTTTTATAAAAATAAAAACATTTCTTAAAATGAAAAAGCATGGTGTCAAATTATTGTTTGTAGTTAGATGCGAGATGCAGGCCTTTTGTTTGCACTGAGTTTGACAGCTCTCTTTAGTTTGAGTCTGAGGTGTGAAGCGTGGCATCCTGCAGAGCGACATCCTCCGGGCGTGAAGTCTGGCCATTAGGTGAAAGAGTTCAGTAGCTTTTCTCACTTCAAAGACATCAAAGATCGTCCCTCACACACATTATTCACTCGGCTTGAATGCCTTTTGGATTAAACCAAGAGTAAAAAAGATATAACATAGCTCGGAGCAGTCTGTGCCAAAGATTCCCCACACAAAATGTAAGAAATAAAATAAAAAGCTAATCAGATAACAATCCAGAGTTAAATGCAGAAAATAGCCCTGTGTGTTTCCACCCACCTACTGTGTTCTTAAAGAATTCTGACTGAATTTATGTTCCTAAAAATACAATTCTTTGTTTCTTCTATAATTAATTATAATACATTGGCTGTGTAGCTGCAGAGTTCCTGTTAAACTTATTCAGAATGCTACAGCACTAAATTTGACTGCTTTTCCAACAATGAGTAGCCTCCTTTCTTCATAGGTTATGCAGTCTTTAGTTTACATTAGTAGGCCAATGACTACAGTGATAATAACTTTTCTTTATCATACTCTCTACCTGCAGGGATTAAGTTGAATGATCTGAAATCTCTCAGCTCATGTCCACGTTTGTTTTCATTGTAATTAGTATTCATTCTCTCACCCACATCGCCCCCCAGCTGCTCTTGTTTTCTGCGCGTGTCCAGTGTCACTTTGCAGGAAACAAAACGTGTCTTAACACCTGCTGCAGCTCTTTGACGTTCAGTCACATTCACAGGACATTTGTCCTTCACCTGTCATCGCTGTCTGATTAGTGATTTCTTTTTTCGTGACAAGAAAATCAGTATTTCGATTGTTTGAAACCCACATAAAAACACATTGAGCAAGAAATCCTGTGGATGTCCAGTTCCTAGCCCAGCATTCACGCTGATTAATGTTTTGGTCTCTCATTAGGTCCTGCAGGCGAATAAATTAATTATGAAAAATCAAGAACGGAGCAACGTTTAGTTATGCAAGAGTCTGCTTTTTGGGGTGAAATTAAATCAAACAGAGTTGGATATACTATAAGTTGTATTAGCTTGTTCAGTAAACTATTGTCTTGTTTGCCAAAGGCTACTATTAAAATGTACGTTTTTTATTCTCTCTTAACTTTTTGTCCACAAACCGCAATTCCTTTAGTCCTTTTACCTAGCCCTCTGGATGACACTAGTGTGAGGCAGCATGGGAGACACTTTTCTGGCTCTTTCTCATGGGAACACGAGAGCGAATTCGGCGCCTATTTGCTCTTTTATTGTCTGTTAGAATTAGTGCATCATTTAAAAAAGTGTGAGGAGGACTGTCGGCTTTCAGGTTCCCACAACCCACCACGCACACACACACACACACACACACACACACTGGTCCCTCAAAAGCATGTAACTCATCTCACTGATAGTTAAAGTGCATGTAAATGTGTATCACGTCTTTCTAAATGATGGCGTAGGCGCGTGTGTTTTGTAATCAATTCGTTCATTGTTATGCGTTTTCAGGCTGCACTGTTTGTATAGGTGTGAAGTGGTCGCGTGCTGTTGGAGGTGCTGCACGTGTCTGTCTCTAAGTGGTTAGTGAATTTCAGAGTTTACAGGGTGAAATAACAAAGAGAGACGGTTTGTCCCCGCAGTCAATGTGTAGAATGCATCTAAGATAGTAACCATTTGCTGAAAAATGGTAATGAATCTTTAAAATGAACAGCAAAAGGTCATCACAAGATAAGCAGAGCGCCTAAAATGTTATTTTCCCTTTAATATATGCACTAATAATGCCTGGAAAGAACTTACTGACAAAACGACAGTGGTGGAAAGTAACTAATTTACTCAAGAACTGTATTATGTAACACTTGAGGTACTAGAACTTTACTTGAATATCCATTTTATGTCATTTTGTTGTGCTTTTCACTCCATTACACTTATTTGACAAATCAGTCACCAATTAGTTTATAGATTTAGATTTTTTGCATAGCAAAAATAAATACATGACAAGTTTATAAAACCAGTTTTTCTTACTCCTTTGGCATGTGACCCCCCCCCAAAAAAATGTGGCCCTCTGCCAGGCTGTTAGCAGTTCCACAAAAGAGTGATTCCCCCTCTAAATTTCTCAGATGGTTTCATTTATTAACTTAACTGTTTGAGGCACAACAAAGTCAGATCAACCACTGAAAAAAAATAAAGATGAGAGAAAAGTAATAAAAATACTATACATTTTTGTAGCAGAACTTGTTCTTTCCTCTCCCATGGATGGTTGATTAATCATTTAACCACCCTCAAATTTATTCCCGAGTACTTAAGTATATTATTTTGAATACAGAACATTTACTTTTAATGGAGTATTTTAAGTTGTTGTAATAATTATTTTACTTAAAAAAGGATCTGAATACTTGGTTACATGACGCTAATGTTATAATGCTGCAGGGGAGGAAATTGTCACATGTTCTTCAAACAACATTAAATAAATATAAATAAATGGCCTTTAGTTGATGCACATTTGCCTTCTGACATAAGGACATGCAGACAAATGCTGGAGAAGTGTGACAGTGGGAGAACGTTCCCCAGATCTTTCTCATCATCATGGGAAGGTGGAGCAGGCAGCTTCATCCTCACTTTATTACCTGTTAAAACCGATACTTTATTTATAAAGTGTGCTTGGAGAAGAGGTGGCTCTCAGGTTCCCACAGTCACAATGGGACTCGGAATTAGCGTTACAAGGTGTGACAAGAGAGTCAAAAATGTTTTGTTTGAGTATTAAAACGACACACATTCTTTGGAAAAGCCGCGCGTAAAAGGACAGACTTTCCGCGAGCCGCGAGTGTCCCTTGAGAACTAGGCAAGGCAAGTTTATTTGTATAGCACATTTCAACAGCAAGGTAATTCACAGTGCTTTACATAAAAGCAACGAAGGGAAATTGAAAAAGTAAAACACATTATAAAAACAGGGCAAAATAAGACAGTAAAATTTACAGTGCAGTGTACAATCAGGGCACTGAAAATCTAAAAACAACGAAAATGAAAACCGGACGTCACAGTGCAGCGAAAGGTAGCAATCTATGGCTTTAATTTAATTTAATTAAAAGCAGTGGTAAAAAGAAAAGTCTTCAGTCTTAATTTAAAAGAACTGAGAGTTTCAGCAGACCTGCAGTTATCTGGGAGTTTGTCCTGACTTTGTAATTGTCTTAATGTGGCTCCTTAGATTCAGGTCTGAGTCCATACACCAAGATTTCTGGTTTCGTCTGTGGTTTTTTAACATTACCGATTGATTCTACAGTATAATTTGACAAATTTTAATGTACAACTTGAAAATATATAGTAAAAGAGAAATCTGGGTAGATTGTCCAGCAACTGATGACACAACGTGTTGATTTGGTTTTGTTTACTGAGTGTGGGAGACTGGCCACGAGGACAAACCTTCAGTAATTTTGGCAAATGTGGCAGTATCCCCCTCAACTCTCTCTCGTGGGAAAACTGGACTGGGATCTCTATTCACACTCTATTACCTGTTAGAATCGATACATCATTAAAAAGAGTGTCTGGGGGATGAGTGGCTTTCAAGTTCCCACGCGCACGTTCTCAGACGCCGTCATGAAATGTGCCGCCATTTGGTTTTAATGTCACAGGTATTTGCCATTTTTATGCGCCACACATGGATGCTATTTTCAGCAGACTTTGCAGGTTGTTTGTAGATTAAGAAACATATTTTGAATAGACTAAAATAAATTCTACTTCGAACTGTACTTTTGACTTGGTTTTGTTTTACCTGCAGACCCCAATAGACAACACTTGAGAGAGCTGCGCATAAAAGAGTGGCTTTTACGCACGCCTTAATCGTTTCCCTTGTTGCAGATTTTATAGTATTTATGCAGGACCTCAATTATCAGTAAGTCACGGAATGAGCACTTATTCAAAATGTTTTCTATTTCAGCTGATTTTCTGGGCTCCGCACTGCTTCATTATGGTGTGGGCCTGAGGACAGGTCTCGTTTTGCCGTCCATAATAATGGCGTGAGAAGTCACCCACAGTCATTTGTCTGGGCTTCACGCTGGTTTGGCGGATGTTTGTTGCTTTTCCTCACGTATGTAAATAAGCGTCACACGAGCTGGCGGCACCTTTCACAGGCGCGTGCAGCTCACACTTGGCTGAGCAGCTGCACGTGCCCACAGATCTGTGAAGGTTCTATAAGCGCTTCGTTCAATCTGCATTTATCTTCAGATACTCAAAATGTGTTAAAATAGACAATTAAGAAAAAGCTGAAGTAGAAAATGAATATATTTACATATATTTGTTTGTTTTAACAATATCCTACACTTTTCCACTGGCTTGACCATCTCTTAACTTTTAAACTGGTGAAAAAAAGAGTCACAACAAAGTAGGCGTTCACTTGTAATGCTGACTATTTTTCGGACATTAAGGACTTGGTAAAAGTAGTTTAGTAGTTTCAACATGGAGTAAAAACTGGAGTAAAGGAATTTTATGATCAGAGGTGGTGGGAGGGGACTAAATTTACTCCCACATACGGCATAAAAGCCCTCACAGAAGACTGTGTGGTCACATTCAGCTTTGATCGAAAGACCAACAGAGCTGCTGTTACATCTGGATTTTTCTTGGAATACAATCATGAAATTTCTTCAGGATTTAGAGGACGCAAAGGCCAAAAGAAAGGTAAGCTACTTGTATAATTTATGCTTTCAGGGAATATTACAGCTTTGTGGCTCATCATCTTTTTGGGTTGCCTCTCCTGAGATGCACACAACTCTGTATGACAAAAGCAGGCATTTTTAAATGTCACCTCTCAGTCTCATTTCATTCATTTAGTTGATTATCTCGTTTCTGTCTCGTAGAGTCTCAAACCTCTCGTTGAGAGACGTCGGAGAGAGAGAATGAACCGCAGTCTGGAAAGTCTGAAGACTCTGCTACAGCCACAGGTAAAGGCCACATAGCTCTGGTGATCAGTTGTTCATTCTACAAGATTAAAGGCCGTTTAGTAGGGGGTTCTGAGAAACTGTTTATTAACTCTCCTTTTCTGTTTTAGGAAGCGAATCAGCGCAGAGTGGAGAAAGCTGAGATACTCGAGCACACAGTCCTCTTCCTAAAGAACACTGCCAAAGGAGAAAACATGAGAGCAGGGGGTGGTGGAGGCCAGACCCACTCCTTCCAGGAAGGCATCTCCACCTGCCTGCAGAGAGCAGCTCACTTCCTGGGACCTGCAGGGAAAGGCCTGTGGCTTGGATCAGCACTGGATGCATCTTTTGCCGCTCGCCTTTCCTGTTCAGACTCTGATCCTGCAGGTGTTCGAATGAGAACTGAAGCTGGTTCCTCCAGCTCTCTGCCACACACAAAGTCCATTCTGCGGCTTCTGAGGCAGAAGTCCAAGCACAGTTTTGCTCATCCGTACCAACTTCCAGCCCAGCAGGAGTTTCCCAGAATTCCCCAACAGGTTAAGAGACAAAATCAGCTTGAGATCAGGGTGGAGAGGCGGCCGAGCAAACAGAGCCCGTCCCAGAACTTGTTGGTCAGCCAGACTTTGTGGAGGCCCTGGCCTTGATTACCACGAGAGTGACCTCTGAAACTGATCTTTTAATGACTCTAACAACTGGTTAATATTTACTAGTGCCAAATGCGCTGTTCCTTATAGTCGTGGCACCTCGGGTCTTCTTATTATTCATGACGGTGTTGGTATTCAGCCACAACCTCAAGGCCTGTAAATAATGTAAAAACCTCATTTGTACATGTGCTGTATGTGTGATAGTGTTGACTCACTACTCTTGTTTAATGCTGTTGAATGAGTGCAGTCAGTGGGGCAGCCATTTATTCTGCCGACATGCACCAGGACACTCCCAGACTGGGTCAGACATGAGCCGGATCGTGTGGCTGAGCCGAGCTGTCCAGCTGGGACCGCCGCTGTGCTGAACAGCGAGTTTAGAGGTGAGTATGGTGGAGCTGAAGAGTTTCTCTCCTCCTTCATATACTGCTAAAACCCCTTTGCTGTTCTGATTCAAGAGTGTGACACTGCAGTGGATAATGACTGAGTGTCCACCCATCACATTTCCAGGGTTGGCACCTCAGGGTTTCCAGACTGGGAGAGCCCCATGTAGCCCATTACATTCACCTTTGGCAGGATGTCTGTGGCTCTGTGTACAACATAACTTGTATTCTCTTTAAATATATATCTTGTCTATTTTGCACACTAATTTATTCTGGATGTCTCCCTATGGTGAGCGGTATTCTTTTTTATAAAAATAAAAACATTTCTTAAAATGAAAAAGCATGGTGTCAAATTATTGTTTGTAGTTAGATGCGAGATGCAGGCCTTTTGTTTGCACTGAGTTTGACAGCTCTCTTTAGTTTGAGTCTGAGGTGTGAAGCGTGGCATCCTGCAGAGCGACATCCTCCGGGCGTGAAGTCTGGCCATGAGGTGAAAGAGTTCAGTAGCTTTTCTCACTTCAAAGACATCAAAGATCGTCCCTCACACACATTATTCACTCGGCTTGAATGCCTTTTGGATTAAACCAAGAGTAAAAAAGATATAACATAGCTCGGAGCAGTCTGTGCAAAAGATTCCCCACACAAAATATAAGAAATAAAATAAAAAGCTAATCAGATAACAATCCAGAGTTAAATGCAGAAAATAGCCCTGTGTGTTTCCACCCACCTACTGTGTTCTTAAAGAATTCTGACTGAATTTATGTTCCTAAAAATACAATTCTTTGTTTCTTATATAATTAATTATAATACATTGTCTGTGTAGCTGCAGAGTTCCTGTTAAACTTATTCAGAATGCTACAGCACTAAATTTGACTGCTTTTCCAACAATGAGTAGCCTCCTTTCTTTATAGGTTATGCAGTCTTTAGTTTACATTAGTAGGCCAATGACTACAGTGATAATAACTTTTCTTTATCATACTCTCTACCTGCAGGGATTAAGTTGAATGATCTGAAATCCCTCAGCTCATGTCACGTTTGTTTTCATTGTAATTAGTATTCATTCTCTCACCCACATCACCCCCCAGCTGCTCTTGTTTTCTGCGCGTGTCCAGTGTCACTTTGCAGGAAACAAAACGTGTCTTAACACCTGCTGCAGCTTTTTGACGTTCAGTCACATTCACAGGACATTTGTCCTTCACCTGTCATCGCTGTCTGATTAGTTATTTCCTTTTTCCTGACAAGAAAATCAGTATTTCGATTGTTTGAAACCCACATAAAAACACATTGAGCAAGAAATCCTGTGGATGTCCAGTTCCTAGCCCAGCATTCACGCTGATTAATGTTTTGGTCTCTCATTAGGTCCTGCAGGCGAATAAATTAATTATGAAAAATCAAGAACGGAGCAACGTTTAGTTATGCAAGAGTCTGCTTTTTGGGGTGAAATTAAATCAAACAGAGTTGGATATACTATAAGTTCTATTAGCTTGTTCAGTAAACTATTGTCTTGTTTGCCAAAGGCTACTATTAAAATGTAAGTTCCCACACCCCACCACACACACACACACACACACAGGTCCCTCAAAAGCATGTAACTCATCTCACTGATAGTTAAAGTGCATGTAAATGTGTATCACGTCTTTCTAAATGATGGCGTAGGCGCGTGTGTTTTGTAATCAATTCGTTCATTGTTATGCGTTTTCAGGCTGCACTGTTTGTATAGGTGTGAAGTGGTCGCGTGCTGTTGGAGGTGCTGCACGTGTCTGTCTCTAAGTGGTTAGTGAATTTCAGAGTTTACAGGGTGAAATAACAAAGAGAGACGGTTTGTCCCCGCAGTCAATGTGTAGAATGCATCTAAGATAGTAACCATTTGCTGAAAAATGGTAATGAATCTCTAAAATGAACAGCAAAAGGTCATCACAAGATAACCAGAGCGCCTAAAATGTTATTTTCCCTTTAATATATGCACTAATAATGCCTGGAAAGAACTTACTGACAAAACGACAGTGGTGGAAAGTAACTAATTTACTCAAGAACTGTATTATGTAACACTTGAGGTACTAGAACTTTACTTGAATATCATTTTGTTGTACTTTTCACTCCATTACACTTATTTGACAAATCAGTCACCAATTAGTTTATAGATTTAGATTTTTTGCATAGCAAAAATAAATACATGACAAGTTTATAAAACCAGTTTTTCTTACTCCTTTGGCATGTGACCCCCCCAAAAAAATTGTGGCCCTCTGCCAGGCTGTTAGCAGTTCCACAAAAGAGTGATTCCCCCTCTAAATTTCTCAGATGGTTTCATTTATTAACTTAACTGTTTGAGGCCCAACAAAGTCAGATCAACCACTGAAAAAAAAATAAAGATGAGAGAAAAGTAATAAAAATACTATACATTTTTGTAGCAGAACTTGTTCTTTCCTCTCCCATGGATGGTTGATTAATCATCTAACCACCCTCAAATTTATTCCCGAGTACTTAAGTATATTATTTTGAATACAGAACATTTACTTTTAATGGAGTATTTTAAGTTGTTGTAATAATTATTTTACTTAAAAAAGGATCTGAATACTTGGTTACATTACGCTAATGTTATAATGCTGCAGGGGAGGAAATTGTCACATGTTCTTCAAACAACATTAAAATAAATATAAATAAATGGCCTTTAGTTGATGCACATTTGCCTTCTGACATAAGGACATGCAGACAAATGCTGGAGAAGTGTGACAGTGGGAGAACGTTCCCCAGATCTTTCTCATCATCATGGGAAGGTGGAGCAGGCAGCTTCATCCTCACTTTATTACCTGTTAAAACCGATACTTTATTTATAAAGTGTGCTTGGAGAAGAGGTGGCTCTCAGGTTCCCACAGTCACAATGGGACTCGGAATTAGCGTTACAAGGTGTGACAAGAGAGTCAAAAATGTTTTGTTTGAGTATTAAAACGACACACATTCTTTGTAAAAGCCGCGCGTAAAAGGACAGACTTTACGCGAGCCGCGAGTGTCCCTTGAGAACTAGGCAAGGCAAGTTTAATTGTATAGCACATTTCAACAGCAAGGTAATTCACAGTGCTTTACATAAAAGCAACGAAGGGAAATTGGAACAATGAAACACATTATAAAAACAGCATAAAAAGACAGGGCAAAATAAGACAGTAAAAGTTACAGTGATGAAATGAAAATGAAAACCGGATGTCACAGTGCAGCGAAAGGTAGCAATCTATGGCTTTAATTTAATTTAATTAAAAGCAGTGGTAAAAAGAAAAGTCTCCAGTCTTAATTTAAAAGAACTGAGAGTTTCAGCAGACCTGCGGTTATCTGGGAGTTTGTTCCAGATATACGGAGCATAATAACTGAACGCTGCTTCTCCTTGTTTACTTTTGACAGAAAGCAGACCTGCCCCAGACGACCTGAGAGGTCTGGATGGTTCATAACGAAGCAGAAGATGTGGCTCCTTAGATTCAGGTCTGAGTCCATACACCAAGATTTCTGGTTTCGTCTGTGGTTTTTTAACATTACCGATTGATTCTACAGTATAATTTGACAAATTTTAATGTACAACTTGAAAATATATAGTAAAAGAGAAATCTGGGTAGATTGTCCAGCAACTGATGACACAACGTGTTGATTTGGTTTTGTTTACTGAGTGTGGGAGACTGGCCACGAGGACAAACCTTCAGTAATTTTGGCAAATGTGGCAGTATCCCCCTCAACTCTCTCTCGTGGGAAAACTGGACTGGGATCTCTATTCACACTCTATTACCTGTTAGAATCGATACATCATTAAAAAGAGTGTCTGGGGGATGAGTGGCTTTCAAGTTCCCACGCGCACGTTCTCAGACGCCATCATGAAATGTGCCGCCATTTGGTTTTAATGTCACAGGTATTTGCCATTTTTACGCGCCACACATGGATACTATTTTCAGCAGACTTTGCAGGTGGTTTGTAGATTAAGAAACATATTTTGAATAGACTAAAATAAATTCTACTTCGAACTGTACTTTTTGACTTGGTTTTGTTTTACCTGCAGACCCCAATAGACAACACTTGAGAGAGCTGCGCATAAAAGAGTGGCTTTTACGCACGCCTTAATCGTTTCCCTTGTTGCAGATTTTATAGTATTTATGCAGGACCTCAATTATCAGTAAGTCACGGAATGAGCACTTATTCAAAATGTTTTCTATTTCAGCTGATTTTCTGGGCTCCGCACTGCTTCATTATGGTGTGGGCCTGAGGACAGGTCTCGTTTTGCCGTCCATAATAATGGCGTGAGAAGTCACCCACAGTCATTTGTCTGGGCTTCACGCTGGTTTGGCGGATGTTTGTTGCTTTTCCTCACGTATGTAAATAAGCGTCACACGAGCTGGCGGCACCTTTCACAGGCGCGTGCAGCTCACACTTGGCTGAGCAGCTGCACGTGCCCACAGATCTGTGAAGGTTCTATAAGCGCTTCGTTCAATCTGCATTTATCTTCAGATACTCAAAATGTGTTAAAATAGACAATTAAGAAAAAGCTGAAGTAGAAAATGAATATATTTACATATATTTGTTTGTTTTAACAATATCCTACACTTTTCCACTGGCTTGACCATCTCTTAACTTTTAAACTGGTGAAAAAAAGAGTCACAACAAAGTAGGCGTTCACTTGTAATGCTGACTATTTTTCGGACATTAAGGACTTGGTAAAAGTAGTTTAGTAGTTTCAACATGGAGTAAAAACTGGAGTAAAGGAATTTTATGATCAGAGGTGGTGGGAGGGGACTAAATTTACTCCCACATACGGCATAAAAGCCCTCACAGAAGACTGTGTGGTCACATTCAGCTTTGATCGAAAGACCAACAGAGCTGCTGTTACATCTGGATTTTTCTTGGAATACAATCATGAAATTTCTTCAGGATTTAGAGGACGCAAAGGCCAAAAGAAAGGTAAGCTACTTGTATAATTTATGCTTTCAGGGAATATTACAGCTTTGTGGCTCATCATCTTTTTGGGTTGCCTCTCCTGAGATGCACACAACTCTGTATGACAAAAGCAGGCATTTTTAAATGTCACCTCTCAGTCTCATTTCATTCATTTAGTTGATTATCTCGTTTCTGTCTCGTAGAGTCTCAAACCTCTCGTTGAGAGACGTCGGAGAGAGAGAATGAACCGCAGTCTGGAAAGTCTGAAGACTCTGCTACAGCCACAGGTAAAGGCCACATAGCTCTGGTGATCAGTTGTTCATTCTACAAGATTAAAGGCCGTTTAGTAGGGGGTTCTGAGAAACTGTTTATTAACTCTCCTTTTCTGTTTTAGGAAGCGAATCAGCGCAGAGTGGAGAAAGCTGAGATGCTCGAGCACACAGTCCTCTTCCTAAAGAACACTGCCAAAGGAGAAAACATGAGAGCAGGGGGTGGTGGAGGCCAGACCCACTCCTTCCAGGAAGGCATCTCCACCTGCCTGCAGAGAGCAGCTCACTTCCTGGGACCTGCAGGGAAAGGCCTGTGGCTTGGATCAGCACTGGATGCATCTTTTGCCGCTCGCCGCAGGGGGTGGTGGAGGCCAGACCCACTCCTTCCAGGAAGGCATCTCCACCTGCCTGCAGAGAGCAGCTCACTTCCTGGGACCTGCAGGGAAAGGCCTGTGGCTTGGATCAGCACTGGATGCATCTTTTGCCGCTCGCCTTTCCTGTTCAGACTCTGATCCTGCAGGTGTTCGAATGAGAACTGAAGCTGGTTCCTCCAGCTCTCTGCCACACACAAAGTCCATTCTGCGGCTTCTGAGGCAGAAGTCCAAGCACAGTTTTGCTCATCCGTACCAACTTCCAGCCCAGCAGGAGTTTCCCAGAATTCCCCAACAGGTTAAGAGACAAAATCAGCTTGAGATCAGGGTGGAGAGGCGGCCGAGCAAACAGAGCCCGTCCCAGAACTTGTTGGTCAGCCAGACTTTGTGGAGGCCCTGGCCTTGATTACCACGAGAGTGACCTCTGAAACTGATCTTTTAATGACTCTAACAACTGGTTAATATTTACTAGTGCCAAATGCGCTGTTCCTTATAGTCGTGGCACCTCGGGTCTTCTTATTATTCATGACGGTGTTGGTATTCAGCCACAACCTCAAGGCCTGTAAATAATGTAAAAACCTCATTTGTACATGTGCTGTATGTGTGATAGTGTTGACTCACTACTCTTGTTTAATGCTGTTGAATGAGTGCAGTCAGTGGGGCAGCCATTTATTCTGCCGACATGCACCAGGACTCTCCCAGACTGGGTCAGACATGAGCCGGATCGTGTGGCTGAGCCGAGCTGTCCAGCTGGGACCGCCGCTGTGCTGAACAGCGAGTTTAGAGGTGAGTATGGTGGAGCTGAAGAGTTTCTCTCCTCCTTCATATACTGCTAAAACCCCTTTGCTGTTCTGATTCAAGAGTGTGACACTGCAGTGGATAATGACTGAGTGTCCACCCATCACATTTCCAGGGTTGGCACCTCAGGGTTTCCAGACTGGGAGAGCCCCATGTAGCCCATTACATTCACCTTTGGCAGGATGTCTGTGGCTCTGTGTACAACATAACTTGTATTCTCTTTAAATATATATCTTGTCTATTTTGCACACTAATTTATTCTGGATGTCTCCCTATGGTGAGCGGTATTCTTTTTTATAAAAATAAAAACATTTCTTAAAATGAAAAAGCATGGTGTCAAATTATTGTTTGTAGTTAGATGCGAGATGCAGGCCTTTTGTTTGCACTGAGTTTGACAGCTCTCTTTAGTTTGAGTCTGAGGTGTGAAGCGTGGCATCCTGCAGAGCGACATCCTCCGGGCGTGAAGTCTGGCCATGAGGTGAAAGAGTTCAGTAGCTTTTCTCACTTCAAAGACATCAAAGATCGTCCCTCACACACATTATTCACTCGGCTTGAATGCCTTTTGGATTAAACCAAGAGTAAAAAAGATATAACATAGCTCGGAGCAGTCTGTGCAAAAGATTCCCCACACAAAATATAAGAAATAAAATAAAAAGCTAATCAGATAACAATCCAGAGTTAAATGCAGAAAATAGCCCTGTGTGTTTCCACCCACCTACTGTGTTCTTAAAGAATTCTGACTGAATTTATGTTCCTAAAAATACAATTCTTTGTTTCTTATATAATTAATTATAATACATTGTCTGTGTAGCTGCAGAGTTCCTGTTAAACTTATTCAGAATGCTACAGCACTAAATTTGACTGCTTTTCCAACAATGAGTAGCCTCCTTTCTTTATAGGTTATGCAGTCTTTAGTTTACATTAGTAGGCCAATGACTACAGTGATAATAACTTTTCTTTATCATACTCTCTACCTGCAGGGATTAAGTTGAATGATCTGAAATCCCTCAGCTCATGTCACGTTTGTTTTCATTGTAATTAGTATTCATTCTCTCACCCACATCACCCCCCAGCTGCTCTTGTTTTCTGCGCGTGTCCAGTGTCACTTTGCAGGAAACAAAACGTGTCTTAACACCTGCTGCAGCTTTTTGACGTTCAGTCACATTCACAGGACATTTGTCCTTCACCTGTCATCGCTGTCTGATTAGTTATTTCCTTTTTCCTGACAAGAAAATCAGTATTTCGATTGTTTGAAACCCACATAAAAACACATTGAGCAAGAAATCCTGTGGATGTCCAGTTCCTAGCCCAGCATTCACGCTGATTAATGTTTTGGTCTCTCATTAGGTCCTGCAGGCGAATAAATTAATTATGAAAAATCAAGAACGGAGCAACGTTTAGTTATGCAAGAGTCTGCTTTTTGGGGTGAAATTAAATCAAACAGAGTTGGATATACTATAAGTTCTATTAGCTTGTTCAGTAAACTATTGTCTTGTTTGCCAAAGGCTACTATTAAAATGTAAGTTCCCACAACCCACCACGCACACACACACACACACCCCACCACACACACACACACACACACAGGTCCCTCAAAAGCATGTAACTCATCTCACTGATAGTTAAAGTGCATGTAAATGTGTATCACGTCTTTCTAAATGATGGCGTAGGCGCGTGTGTTTTGTAATCAATTCGTTCATTGTTATGCGTTTTCAGGCTGCACTGTTTGTATAGGTGTGAAGTGGTCGCGTGCTGTTGGAGGTGCTGCACGTGTCTGTCTCTAAGTGGTTAGTGAATTTCAGAGTTTACAGGGTGAAATAACAAAGAGAGACGGTTTGTCCCCGCAGTCAATGTGTAGAATGCATCTAAGATAGTAACCATTTGCTGAAAAATGGTAATGAATCTCTAAAATGAACAGCAAAAGGTCATCACAAGATAACCAGAGCGCCTAAAATGTTATTTTCCCTTTAATATATGCACTAATAATGCCTGGAAAGAACTTACTGACAAAACGACAGTGGTGGAAAGTAACTAATTTACTCAAGAACTGTATTATGTAACACTTGAGGTACTAGAACTTTACTTGAATATCATTTTGTTGTACTTTTCACTCCATTACACTTATTTGACAAATCAGTCACCAATTAGTTTATAGATTTAGATTTTTTGCATAGCAAAAATAAATACATGACAAGTTTATAAAACCAGTTTTTCTTACTCCTTTGGCATGTGACCCCCCCCCAAAAAATTGTGGCCCTCTGCCAGGCTGTTAGCAGTTCCACAAAAGAGTGATTCCCCCTCTAAATTTCTCAGATGGTTTCATTTATTAACTTAACTGTTTGAGGCCCAACAAAGTCAGATCAACCACTGAAAAAAAAATAAAGATGAGAGAAAAGTAATAAAAATACTATACATTTTTGTAGCAGAACTTGTTCTTTCCTCTCCCATGGATGGTTGATTAATCATCTAACCACCCTCAAATTTATTCCCGAGTACTTAAGTATATTATTTTGAATACAGAACATTTACTTTTAATGGAGTATTTTAAGTTGTTGTAATAATTATTTTACTTAAAAAAGGATCTGAATACTTGGTTACATGACGCTAATGTTATAATGCTGCGGGGGAGGAAATTGTCACATGTTCTTCAAACAACATTAAAATAAATATAAATAAATGGCCTTTAGTTGATGCACATTTGCCTTCTGACATAAGGACATGCAGACAAATGCTGGAGAAGTGTGACAGTGGGAGAACGTTCCCCAGATCTTTCTCATCATCATGGGAAGGTGGAGCAGGCAGCTTCATCCTCACTTTATTACCTGTTAAAACCGATACTTTATTTATAAAGTGTGCTTGGAGAAGAGGTGGCTCTCAGGTTCCCACAGTCACAATGGGACTCGGAATTAGCGTTACAAGGTGTGACAAGAGAGTCAAAAATGTTTTGTTTGAGTATTAAAACGACACACATTCTTTGTAAAAGCCGCGCGTAAAAGGACAGACTTTACGCGAGCCGCGAGTGTCCCTTGAGAACTAGGCAAGGCAAGTTTAATTGTATAGCACATTTCAACAGCAAGGTAATTCACAGTGCTTTACATAAAAGCAACGAAGGGAAATTGGAACAATGAAACACATTATAAAAACAGCATAAAAAGACAGGGCAAAATAAGACAGTAAAAGTTACAGTGATGAAATGAAAATGAAAACCGGACGTCACAGTGCAGCGAAAGGTAGCAATCTATGGCTTTAATTTAATTTAATTAAAAGCAGTGGTAAAAAGAAAAGTCTCCAGTCTTAATTTAAAAGAACTGAGAGTTTCAGCAGACCTGCGGTTATCTGGGAGTTTGTTCCAGATATACGGAGCATAATAACTGAACGCTGCTTCTCCTTGTTTACTTTTGACAGAAAGCAGACCTGCCCCAGACGACCTGAGAGGTCTGGATGGTTCATAACGAAGCAGAAGATGTGGCTCCTTAGATTCAGGTCTGAGTCCATACACCAAGATTTCTGGTTTCGTCTGTGGTTTTTTAACATTACCGATTGATTCTACAGTATAATTTGACAAATTTTAATGTACAACTTGAAAATATATAGTAAAAGAGAAATCTGGGTAGATTGTCCAGCAACTGATGACACAACGTGTTGATTTGGTTTTGTTTACTGAGTGTGGGAGACTGGCCACGAGGACAAACCTTCAGTAATTTTGGCAAATGTGGCAGTATCCCCCTCAACTCTCTCTCGTGGGAAAACTGGACTGGGATCTCTATTCACACTCTATTACCTGTTAGAATCGATACATCATTAAAAAGAGTGTCTGGGGGATGAGTGGCTTTCAAGTTCCCACGCGCACGTTCTCAGACGCCATCATGAAATGTGCCGCCATTTGGTTTTAATGTCACAGGTATTTGCCATTTTTACGCGCCACACATGGATACTATTTTCAGCAGACTTTGCAGGTGGTTTGTAGATTAAGAAACATATTTTGAATAGACTAAAATAAATTCTACTTCGAACTGTACTTTTTGACTTGGTTTTGTTTTACCTGCAGACCCCAATAGACAACACTTGAGAGAGCTGCGCATAAAAGAGTGGCTTTTACGCACGCCTTAATCGTTTCCCTTGTTGCAGATTTTATAGTATTTATGCAGGACCTCAATTATCAGTAAGTCACGGAATGAGCACTTATTCAAAATGTTTTCTATTTCAGCTGATTTTCTGGGCTCCGCACTGCTTCATTATGGTGTGGGCCTGAGGACAGGTCTCGTTTTGCCGTCCATAATAATGGCGTGAGAAGTCACCCACAGTCATTTGTCTGGGCTTCACGCTGGTTTGGCGGATGTTTGTTGCTTTTCCTCACGTATGTAAATAAGCGTCACACGAGCTGGCGGCACCTTTCACAGGCGCGTGCAGCTCACACTTGGCTGAGCAGCTGCACGTGCCCACAGATCTGTGAAGGTTCTATAAGCGCTTCGTTCAATCTGCATTTATCTTCAGATACTCAAAATGTGTTAAAATAGACAATTAAGAAAAAGCTGAAGTAGAAAATGAATATATTTACATATATTTGTTTGTTTTAACAATATCCTACACTTTTCCACTGGCTTGACCATCTCTTAACTTTTAAACTGGTGAAAAAAAGAGTCACAACAAAGTAGGCGTTCACTTGTAATGCTGACTATTTTTCGGACATTAAGGACTTGGTAAAAGTAGTTTAGTAGTTTCAACATGGAGTAAAAACTGGAGTAAAGGAATTTTATGATCAGAGGTGGTGGGAGGGGACTAAATTTACTCCCACATACGGCATAAAAGCCCTCACAGAAGACTGTGTGGTCACATTCAGCTTTGATCGAAAGACCAACAGAGCTGCTGTTACATCTGGATTTTTCTTGGAATACAATCATGAAATTTCTTCAGGATTTAGAGGACGCAAAGGCCAAAAGAAAGGTAAGCTACTTGTATAATTTATGCTTTCAGGGAATATTACAGCTTTGTGGCTCATCATCTTTTTGGGTTGCCTCTCCTGAGATGCACACAACTCTGTATGACAAAAGCAGGCATTTTTAAATGTCACCTCTCAGTCTCATTTCATTCATTTAGTTGATTATCTCGTTTCTGTCTCGTAGAGTCTCAAACCTCTCGTTGAGAGACGTCGGAGAGAGAGAATGAACCGCAGTCTGGAAAGTCTGAAGACTCTGCTACAGCCACAGGTAAAGGCCACATAGCTCTGGTGATCAGTTGTTCATTCTACAAGATTAAAGGCCGTTTAGTAGGGGGTTCTGAGAAACTGTTTATTAACTCTCCTTTTCTGTTTTAGGAAGCGAATCAGCGCAGAGTGGAGAAAGCTGAGATACTCGAGCACACAGTCCTCTTCCTAAAGAACACTGCCAAAGTAGACAACACCAGAGATGGGAGTGGAGGAGGCCAGAAACACTCCTTCCAAGACGGCATCTCCACCTGCCTGCAGAAAGCAGCTCACTTCCTGGGACCTGAAGGGAAAGGCCTGTGGCTTGGATCAGCACTGGATGCATCTTTTGCCGCTCGCCTTTCCTGTTCAGACTCAGACTCTGCAGGCGTTCAGAGGAGGACCGAAGCTGATTCCTCCTCCAGCTCGCTGCTTCTCAGGAAGTCCTCCAGGTCCATTCTTCGGATGCTGATACACAGGTCCGGGAACAGACTTTGCACGCCTGCCCATACTGTGGTCAGCTGTGTTCCGAACTGCGGAGAATCACTTTGCTCTCCTACAACTTCCCAACAGCCCCACAAAGTGGCGAGTCGAGCGAGCAAACAGAGCCAGCCGGTCAACCAGTCACTGTGGAGGCCCTGGCCCTGATCACCAGTTCAAAAACTTTTAATGACTCTAACATGCGGAATAATATTCATAAACGTATGTGTTATTCTTTTGACTTTCTATGACATTTTCAGTGCAATGAATTGAACACGATCATCCAGCTTTCTGTAAATTCTGAAAAATGCGCAGATATTGTAAATGTAGTATGATCACAAAGTGCTGCTACAGCCTTCCCATGGCCTGTTAATTGTGTCATTTATGAAGTATTTTTGCACCTTAATTTATTTTATTTGTAAATAAACACAAGGAAAAATCACTAAACAATGCGTATGTGTCTGATTGTTGGCACGTGTCTCGAGTGTAAATAAGTGTCAAAAGTGTGGACTTGAAAGGCGCCATGCGTGACGGTTTCACACAATTTTACGCAATGGAACAAACCTCGAAAAACTCTACACAGGTGGGAAAACATTCAGGAAAATAAAATACGGACTTACATTTATAGGTAATTTGCCCTTTATTGTTACAAGTATTATCAATTCTCAGATTTATAGGATAAATATACCTTCATGTAATTATTCATAGTTGAAGCTGGGCGTGAGAAGTGACATTCCCGAGCGCAATGTCATCTCTTTATTGACCCAACGAAGGTTAAAATCAAGGGCAACTGGACTTGGTTGAACATGCTGGAAGACGTTTCGTCCCTCATCCAAAGAACTTCTTCAGTTGACATGAAGTGACAAAAAGTTTTGGCCGTTTAAATAGAGATTTAATGAAGAATAATAATCACTTTTATGATCAAAGTCACCATTTAGTGCGTAAAGTAGTGTTTTTGGCGTGCGTAAAACAGCTGCATGCTGCCGGTTATTTGATTGCATCCGTTTAAAGAGTTGTTCACACCACGGAACAGTTCTTAAAGTCTGTTTGCATCTCAATCGCTTGCAAATGCGCGTGGGAACGTGGGAAGTGTCCCCTCTATGTGCCACCCTCTTCAATGATGTATCCGTTTTAACATGTAATAAAGCTGTAAATGCGACGCCATTTCCCTTTTCCCACGAGAAAGAGTGGCATAGCCTCTGACATAGCCTACTTTTGGCCTATATGAACAAACTTGGTGTGTGCAGTTTAAAGGAAAAATATTAAGTTTTTTAGCCGAGCTAGAAAATGCATAAATGCTATAAACCGAATGGTTAGGTTACTTTTTATTTAACTCAAAACAGTTTTGGAAGTCCAACGGTGGAAATAATGCTGGTATTCCTGATTTTTCTCTTTCAACCAACTTTGTTGCTAGAAACTGTGGGTTGTTAATTTGATACAAAAGGCTAAATGCGCAACATTCAGCAAACCTTTTGATCCCCACTGGTGCATGGAGGTGTGTTTCCGGCATGTGCCAGCTCTGCATACATATATAACTCAATCAATTCGTCTGAATTACAGCTCAATATAAGTGGCTGGCGCTGAATATATTTTTAGTTCTTGTTTGCCTCTTGTCTTGTGTCTAAAGTCATAACATAGTCAAGACTTTCCAAAATGCGACTAAATCAGCGCGCTCAATTAAGCTTTTATTTAAATTCTAGTGGAGATCTATAAAGTTTCCACAGATACAAAATATAGTAGGCTAAATTTTGTAGCTCATGTGTACAAAATCTGAAATACAAGACACGAAGAATGTGCAAACAGACAACATGTGTAATGGTCCCTGGAAAAAAGGGCATGGTTATTTTAAAGTTTAACCTAAGGTGAAAATCAGGCTTTGTTGAACTAACACTGAATCAGCCTACTCTGACACTATAAGGTATGCAAATAATTCAATGTTAACTATGATGGCAAGATATATTGTGATTGGACATCCCCACAAAAATTCCCTATTATCAAAATTCTTAAAATCTTTACACACCACAGACACAGCACATTTCCTAATATACATAGCCAATTATAACTTTCATGTGTATTAGCAACTATCTCATTAGATATGAGATAGTTGAAATGTATGGTGACATGCAATTCCCCCTTGTTTTGTTTAAGCTGTGATGTCTGACAATTGTACATTGATTCTGTTAATACATAGATGTATGACTATATAAAGAAATTATTATTGGCTACTGTTTCATAATAGAACACTCATGCTGACTTTGATGGAAGTGAATTTGAAAATAAAATTTAAAATCCACATTATATGCAAAAAAAGCCACTTTATTGCAGGCAGCAGGATTCTGATCTTTGTGCAGCCATGCACACCTTTAAAAATTCTTCTTGGTTGTTTCTGCAATAATCAGAATACAACCTTTACAATATCAAGAGTGTCATGTATCACGTGTCACGTGGCAACAAGATTCACAAGATGAAGTAGTTTCAGGGTCACTGCAATATTCCCCACATTTTACTGGCATTCATCTCACAAATATTGTAATATTACTTATTTGACAGTGCCTTTTAAGAGAAAATTTACAAGGAACAATACCTCCCTAGTATAAAATATAATAATAGTAATAATTTAGGCAAGGCTGGGTGAAAACTCGGAGGTGCTTTGGGAAGGAAAATCTACAAGTGCTGCTATGTATTCATTTGACAAAAATCTAACAAATAGGTAAGCTAACAAGCAAATCCTCAGGTGACACCCAACATATGCATACTGGATAATAATTAAGCTCCTGAAATGATCCAGATTTGGGCCTCTATGTAAGCCTTCTGGTTTGCATTGGGCTTAACAACAAAATACACCATGTCAACCTAAAACTCAGTGCCTCTCTGTCAATGTAGCTTAATTGTAAATCTTTTTACATCTTCTTTCTCTACAAGGCTGTTTGCGTGGAGTCAGTAGTGTTGTTTGACCTCTCACCTCTGGATTTCTGCTCTGAATTTGCTGAACTCACCACTGCTAGTTCCGCTCTACTAGGATTGTCAGCATTTATAACTGGCTGGCGATCTGATTGGGTGGCAGCATCTGTGGGAGGTGAAACAACCACTCTTTCTATGGGGTCATTGGCTGTTCTGTCTGTCACAATAATATAGTTGGGCTCTGGCTGGTGGGCACTGGAGCGCCGCTGCAATGCTTGCTGGGTGCAGGAAAAGGAACGCTGCCGAGGGGCAGGCTGGGGTGACAGGAAGTGAGGTGTTGCAGCTCTCGGAACTTCCTGATGCCTGTCACGATCCTCGTCTTCTGAGGTCACCTCCTGTAAGGTGCTGATTGGCCGAGGGGAGCGGCCCATGATTCTTGGAGGGACCAGCGCTGTTGCTGATTGGTTGAGCTGTGGCCGCCAGTTCTGAGGGGAGGGGTACTGGACTCGGCTCATCGACCAATCACTGGCAAGACAAGAAAGTCATCACAATATTAGACCGCAACACAGAAACAGAGAGGTTTGCAAAGCTTTTCTGTCCCAAAAAATACAAATTTACTGGCATATTCTAGATGCGATGAGAAGAAAATAGTTAGTTGTGTGAAAGCCAACACTTGCATGCACCACCATAAAGCGTTGTGATATATTACCAGTCACAATTTTTAAGTTTCTGCAAGCTGTTGTATATTATGTTTATTATTTTTATTATTTTATGTTTTGTGGTTTTCACTATTTTATCATTTTTAAATGAATTTTAACCATGAGAAAACTGTTTTACTGCAAAGCATAAATATTAATAGTTTACCATGATGAGTTCTTACAAGGAATTTGCAACCAGCAAGTCACTTTTATACTCCTGTGCTTTACACTGTAGTCACTACTTTTGTTGTAGCACCCAATAGTGTCCCCATTTATTTTGTACACAAGTGTAAAATGCTTGATCCCAAAAGCAAATGAAAAGTTCATCAAATTGGATAAGATGTGCAAAAAAACCCTGTGTGGTCCATCTGAGCAAATTCACCATCTCATGGTGCACTCTGCTCACAGTGGGAATTGTATCACAATTTACTAAAGCCCAAGGTGGTGACATCAGATTGCTTTTTTTGTTTTACCAACACTCTAAAATCCATAGATATTCAAGCTATTATCATATGCAACTAAGGAATCCTCACAATTATCACGACATTATCAAAAGTTGCAAATTACTTTTCTGTTGATGGACTAATTGATTAATCAGCTTATCATTTCAGTTCTAATTGTAAATTTCTCACTCATCTGGTGGAACATTCAGATTTAATAGGCAAATAAAGAAGCATTTTTCATGTCGGCGCATGCATTTTATTACTGAAACCTTACTTTTGTTGAGGCGGGGTCATATCTCGATGCCCTATGATCCCAGAGAAGGAGGCACTTCTTCCGGGCATGGCTTGTGAGCCGACCCATGGCGAGTACATCAGAGAACGCTCCTCCCACATCATGTCATTGGCCGAGTCGACGGGAACAGGCCCTCTCTGAATTTGGTGAGCCAATAGGAGTTCCAGGACCTGGTGATGCATGCTCTCTCTGGCCACGTCCACTGGACGACGTCCTCTACGATCATGAAGGTCAAGGTTGGCACCATGAAGGAGGAGGAGTCTGCACGTATCATAGCAACCATGGAGGGCGGAGAGGAAGAGTGCTGTCTCACCCTACCGGAGAGATTATCATAAATATAACATGCTTCTGTCATATCTAGAGGAAAGTGCCATGATCTGCCAAATACACCCTACAATTCAGAGTAGTAGACCATTACAAAACAAGACACCAGACAGGTCAACACTGTCAATCCATTCATAAGACTTCCTTAAATGAAACATGCATAGTCAGCTTGCACAACTTTAAACATGAACAAGTCAGAACTCTTGACCCTGTTTAATTACTACTGATAAAAAAAATGTCAGAACTTACCTTGTTGTCTTGCAAGTCCACAGCGGCCCCATAGCGAATGAGGGTTCTTGTTAGGGAGAGGTGGTTTACTGAGCATGCCCAGTGCAGGGCTGATCTCCCTGAGAGAAACAGTGTGAGTGGAGGGGAGGTAAGGGGGAAGAAGGGAGGGAGTAAGTCAGCCAATGAACAACCATTACACAACAGAGTCGAGCCCAGGTGGTGAAGAGAAGGAGAGTGGAGGGTTGGGATAAGGAGATGAATTGTTTCAGCTGAAGTGATAAAGAGATGACAGCGACTGGACAGAAAGAGAGCAAAAAAAAGAGACATAGAGGAGGACAGAGAGACAGCAAAAGCAAGGAGAAAGATGAGCAACAAAGTTAATGTCCATCAACCCTAGTTTGAGCACTAGAGCACATTAACTTTGTTCTGAGTCAGAGGAGGACAGAAGGGGAGCTGGAGAAGTAGGAGGAAGAGATGGGAGCCATGGAGAGATGAGCACAGGACGGGAGAGGAGGGACACAAAAGGAGGACGTGAGAGAAACGGGGTAAGTTACAACAGTTACTCAGCCCCTCAGTGTACAGGTGCCAGAAAGTAATGGCATGCTCAATAGCTCTACACGTTATTTTTTTCCAAGGTGAGCTTTAACCCATTCGTGCATTGGATCCAAACATGGCAAGTAAGTTAAAGACTAGCGGCGTGCATCTAGGGACCGCAATGTCAGACCCAAAGTGTATTTTTACATTTCAAGTGTATTTTCTTATGTTTTACATATGTAACTACAGTGATTGTGTGTTGGGCTCTGAGCGCTGCCACACAAAAACGTATGGCCTATACTCAATACTGTGCCTGAATGCACCATGTGTAGACACAGGTAGAGGACTGAAGCTGCTGCTGATTGGCTAACGCGCTGCACAGGCCGTGTAGGCCATTGTAAGTCTTATTACAAAAATAACATAAAGATTTGTCATTTTGAGTTAAAAAGCATTTACAAAATCAGGCATTTTAACCAATTCATGCAGCAAGGGGTTAAAGCTGAATTACCCAGTCTCTACTTCTGACCTTAGTGATGCCATAACATTAGCAGGAAAGCGGTCGGATCTTACAGTGAATAGTGAATTACATAGGCATTGATGAAATTGCATTTGCACACAATTCTTCATTACTGTTTTGACCGGATTGTCTTATGAGATTGTGAACTGTAATTTAAATAAAATTTGCAACAGTTCCTAGCATTCATACTGCTCTTACTTCAGGAAAGTTGAAACAGGCACCACGAATGAGAAAAAAACATTGAGCTAAACATGTCAAAGATAAATGGGAATCAGAGTTCAACATAAACATTTCAGATGATGATTGGCAAAATGTAGACAATACATCAAACATCTACCAATTCACAGATATGGAGGGAAATCTGTTGGAAAGATTTGACTTGGTTTTTTTATTATTATTTTTTATCACATCCAAGGTCAAGAGCAAATATGTAAACTTAAATGAACCATGCTGGAGTACTGGATGCAGCTCACTCACATATGTGGAAATGCCACAAAATATTAGGTTATGTTTTAGAAAATGGTATACAACAAGATACTAGGATATGATATCCCGATAAGATGGTCGGGGCTACGACCTCAATTTCCAATATTCAATATTCCTCACTTCTGTGAAAACCAGATCTGGTTAAAATATTGTTAAGACTGTAACAGATTGCAAGAAGCACAGATGGAAGAAAAGTAAAAGAGCAGCAACAAAGCCTACAGAAACAACAACTGATTTAGATTATGAAAACAAAATACTTTTTGCTTGAAATATTGTTGTTTTTAGGTTTGTCTGTCTGTTCACATGTTCATCTGTTGGTTATCTATGTTTAACCCTAACCCTAATGTTAAAATGATCAATAAAATCTAACCAGCCACCAAGAGTTACATGCAAATACTATTTGACTGAGGTTTCAGGTTGAGTCAGACTTTCAGTAACCAAACTGATATTTGTAACTGTGCATGATTACCATTACCACCATGCATTACCAGTATGATCGGTGTTGTTGACAGGCACGCCTGCTCGCAGCAGCTCCAAGACCACTCTGTCCAGCCCGCTGCGCACTGCTCGGATCAGAACCACAGACCCATCCGGGCCACACCACTCTGCCGACTGCGAACACAACCAAGCCACGGTGAATATATAATACAGACACACACACAATACATATTTCACATATACCTACATATTATATATAGTGTGGTCTTTACTTACAGTATGTCTAAACAAAAAGAAACAAACCAACAAACAAAACATTACAATCAAGCACTAAACAAATATAAATGTTTTTCTAAAACTGAAAGAAAAAATCATGTAAGAGAAAAAAATAAGTTAAACATGAAACCAAAGAGACTTATAGGAAAAGAAATTAGGACAGCAAGCAAGGACGCAACTCAAATAAATAAATCTGAATAAGAGCGAGATGAGCCACAGCATTATCTCAGTAAAGACAAGGGAAGGAGAATACAGCCCCAGTGGTTATAGTCCTAAATAACACTGCATGGATAAAATATAACACTGTCAAATATAAATGCCTGACCTGCTGCGGGGGACTGAGCAGAGGAGGAGGCATGGCATTTCTATCCCATCCTCTAGGTGGAGCTGAGGGAGAACAAGAATTCTTTATGATGGATCTCCAACGGACAAGTGTAAGGATTTTCACATACAAATCATGGTACAAATACTACATATGGAAGGATATGTATAGTTCACATGTAACTTTATACTGCACAGTATGTCAGTATGAGTTCCGGGATTTACTTACAGTGTAAGTATATAAATACATTCCTAGATGCGTGACGCCCCTGTGTGGCATGACTGTGTATGTTTGTCAGTACTGCAATGGTGATGTGGTTTTCTGTTTGAGGAGTTTGCAGTGGTCCCTCCCCGATCAGGAACGCCTGGTCCCGGTGCTCCACAGGAGATAAAAGCTCCACCTCCAAGATCATGTGTCTCTCTCATCCTCCGTGCCAGCAGCTACACCTTTTGGTTTTCATTGCATGTTTGTTTTATTTGAACACCACAACACTCTACACTACAATCACCCAGCCACACTTGCACTACTGATGTTGGCGACTAACCCATCCCATAATTTAAGCATTATTTTGGTTATCTTATGTTACAATAAACCTTGTTAATTGAATTGCTGTGTCTTTTTGTCATGGCCTTCGAGCCTGGTCATGACAGATGTATAACAGTTCTGGGAGCCAGGAATGACTGAGTAAGTGGGTAAATGAATGAATGTTAAACTTGCCTTGCACAGGTCTGCGGGGCTGTGAGGTTCCAGCCCGGTAGTGTTTCTGCTCCTGGCTCCTGTGGTCACAGATGGTAGCGTCCTCTTGCCGCCTGGAGCATCTAGCATTGATGTCTTCCATTGAACTCTGGGTAAAGTCTGTATCACTTCCTATATCCTGGTCCCTTTTGAGAGGTCTGAAAACCAAAAGTTTCATGATGTGCGTCCTTACCCACTTGAGGTACACGATTTCTGACAATGCCTCTGCTCTCACAAAATTTCCAATAGCCTACATGTTCGTTAGGGCTGTAACTATCAATTATACACAGTCCCCTCCAAAAGTATCAAAACACCTGTCAGTCACATGTTTCAATAGTTTTGCTCACTTGAAAAATGGGTGGGTTCAAACAAAAGGTGATATGTCCTGAGTTGTTTAACACATCTAGATGTGAATACCAGGAAATGAGAGCTGAAATTCTGAACTCTTGTCTTATACTCATCTTTTGATCTTAAACCCAAATGTCTTCAGTGAACAACAAAAACAAAGGAATTTGCCTTACTGTTCCAATACTTTTGGAGGGGACTGTATATTATCTACTAATTCTATTGTTTTGGATGAATACATGGGGGGGGTAGGAGATAGGAAAGGTTAGTTCAACTGTTCAATTGTTGTGAATACTATGCGAACATACAAATTAAAGTGTTAATAAATAATTACAGGATATAGGTAATATCCAACTGATTGACAGGAAAAAGTGACATTCAGCCTTTTCCAATAACTCTACAGAATGAACTCTATATTACATAATTCCTCCAGCAGACAAAACTCCCCATGTCTTTCAAGGCAGCTCCTCTCACCGCATATGAATGGCATCCTCCCCCAGCGGTTCCCTCCTTCTCTTTTTCTCGGCTTCCTTTGCTTTCTTCTTTTTCCTCAAGCTGATCTTCTCTTTCTCTCTGCTGGATCTGACCCTCTGCTCTTGGTGGGCTGCGTGCGGTGTCAAGGCCTTGGATTTGGGGTCATTGTCTGTGACTGTGGACCGGTGTCTCACCCTGTTACCCCCTTCCCTCTTCGCCCGCTGCTGCCTCACCCTCCTCACCACCAAGAACACCACTAGGGCCAGCAGCAGTGGCAGGCCAATCGCTATGGCAATAACGGCCCATAGCCACGCAGGGGTAGGCTCTTTGAGGGGAAGAATAGAAAATGTATTTTACTACTATGAGGTGGAACTATTTAGTTTTGGATTACATGATATGGAAAAAAATATATCAAGACACTTATTGCAGCAATACTTAAATATCCATTTGTGTTAAATGAAGTGCTAAATTTAATCTGATAAAAAGTTCCTCACAGTGCGTCAAATGGTTATATTGTATTTTAGTTAGCATAAATCCTAAACTTTCCAAAAACATACTATTTATGTTGTAAGTCTGCAACAGATATCAGTGGGATTAAACTTCTTTTACTCGTTTTAATTATACATGAGAATATGACTTGACTTTTCTGTGGGATCTTCACTATGAGCGACCCATTTTACATTACATTTCATTATTTGACCAATTGTTAATATATAAATACTGAGTTGTGCAGCTTTAGCATAGCATTATCAGAGTCTAAATCACTCGCCACAGTTTACTGACTGATTCATCTTCCAGTTTCCAAGGACAGCTAATTGTCAGTGGGTGATTCGCTGACTAATTTCTCATTGTGAAAAGTTTCTTCAGTAAGGATACATAAACTGAAAACACTAGGGATAAGATAGGAACTATTTGATATGATGAAACCCAGTTTTATTGTCTCTGGCTTAAGTAATCTTTCAAGTTCAATGTGCTGAAATCTACTTTAGGTACTAATTCAAGAACAATTGTATTGATGTAACATTAGTAAAGGGTTATAAAGTTCTCCCCCAAGTATCTTTAATCTGAATAAATAAATGTAATTAAATTTTACCCCTAAACTTCTGGTTCAGTGAGCCTAACACAACACCACTGCCCATAACCACGGTGGGGTCCGCATGGCGCACTTAGCAGGACTTCTGACCTGGCAGTATTACAAATGTCAAATTAAATAAATAAATGTAATTTCAATTTATAATCATTATTAATAGCTTGGCCAGATATCCTTCTTTGTATTTTGGGTTTGTGCTGAGCTCTCCCTCTAACAGACTAAATGTTTCAACAACCAAAACTCAAACCTGCAGCAGTGACCATCAACACATTGAAAACGGAAAGGTGCTTTATACTGTTTTGTTTGGAACCAGTTCAAAGCTGGTTGTGTGTATGTGTGTGTGTGTGCGTGCACGCGTGAGACAGAGAGAGAGAGAGAGAGAGAGAGAGAGAGAGAGAGAGAGAGAGAGAGAGAGACAGGACATGTGAGCCTACCTTTGACTTCCTTTATCCCGGTTTCCTCCTCTCTGCTTCCTATTTCCTCTCGGACACCTCTAATACTGATGACAGTGTGCAGCTCCGGGAGGGTGGGGAACGAGCCAGGCTTGAGCAACATTAAAGCACGCAGGAAACTGGCTGCCTCGGTGGCATAGGGGAAACATGTAGAAGGCAGATGGGAACATGGCCTGTTGTCGACTTGGAGGAAAAAGAGGGAGCTAGGAAAGAGAGAGAGAAGGAAACCTTAAGAAAGAGCATGTACGTCATTATTTCGAAGGCCTGTTCCTACATGTTGGTTTGCCAGGATAAGATTACTGATTACAATCTGGAACCTTCTCAGTCATTTGCAAAATGTTACACCCTCAATCAATTGTACGCAAATGTACCTCTGAGATAACTTGCTGCAAAAATAAATAAACATGTATATTATCAATGTCCCCGCTAGTGAGAGGTTCTCTATTTGGCCAACTTTTATTTTGACATAAATAATTTAGCTGTTAATCAACATGTAGTTACACTCAGTTGGCTGGCCATCTAAATCCACATGTCATTGATATATTTATATCCATAAAGGCATTCTCGGCAAACATTTCTTAATAGTTAATTTTGAAATGATTATCTAGCCATATTTTATTATTATTATCTGTATTTAGTAATAGGTTTATCTGTTGCCTTTATTTGTTTTGTAATATTTGGTCTGCAACTTTTATAGTGCTGTCTTGGCCAGGTCTGCCTTGCAAAAGAGGTTTACAACCTCTATGGGACTTAACTGGTTAAATAAAGGTTAAATAAAACTGTACTCACTATTTTTGACATTTCACTACCTACCCATTTGAGTCAGATGGTGATGCCTGAGTCAGCAGGTTGGCAAGCTGCACAGGGTCAAAGTCAAACAAGTTCCTGTTAGTAGGGAAGGGGGCAGAGCCTCTCAGTTTGAGCGGCGACTGGAGGAGGACGCTGAGCGCCCAGAGCAGGGAGCTGTTGGAGAAGGTGCCACGTTGTGGGACGCTGGCGTGAAGGACCAGGGTGCCTTTGGCCCACAGGGGGCTCTGGTGTGTGAAGCAGTCGCTGCCGTCCCATCCACAGGGGGCATTGTCGCAGCCCTGCTCGCAGTGGGAGTTGGCGTAGTGATCGCGGCAGTACTGGATGTGGCCAGGACTGAGAGCCGTGATGGGGAGGGGTGAAGTGATGTAAAGAAGGAGAAAAAATAATCTCAACTCAAGGTCTACTTACAAGCTTTTCTTTTGGTCAGAGCTTCCGACAAAGACCATGAGATGTGGTATTTGTATGTCAAACTACTTTTTCCAAAGTCAAGAATGAGTTTTTAGCACCTTGGACTGTGAGAAATGGCATTTAATTCATTTGTAAACTCTGTATGTTAATGAATGACAATAAACAAACTTGAACACATTTGTTGCCTGTTATTTGGGTTCTGTCTTGCATTAAAAAAGCGATTTATGTGAAAAAAGTTTTCCAATATTAATTCAAATATGGAAAAAGAATATAATACATGGAAAAACACATAAACCAGCATACCACAAATCAAATGGACAACCGTAACTGGCACGAATAAGCCAATGAATGCATTATATATTTCTAAATTTATTTATGTTGACTGTATGTTTGTCTACGTGTAGCACCTTATCACCACAGCAAATTCCTCGTAAGTGTAAAACACTACTTGGCAATAAAGCTCCTTCTGATTCTGATTCTTCTGATGAAATGGTCTAATTCACAACATTCACTCTAAAGCTAGAAATGTTTTTTTTCTATGGTTCTATGACAATGAAAAAGTGTTTTACTTGCAGTGGCTCCTGTCCTTCAGGCAATCGAAGCCGTCTCTGAGACACTCGGGCTCCATACACGCTTTGTCACATGACCCGTCTGCAAACTTGTCCTTACACTTTCTGTTAACTGGACACTGGCCCCACGGATCACCAGGAACAGCTGTGGAGACAAACAAAATTAGCAATAGTACACGATGTTGCGCATAAATTGTACATTTGTAATATTTGTTGTGGTTAAAATGTAATAAAGGTGAATTTGTAGAGGGATTTAGATTGTCTACTTTTTGTATAATGAATGTTTTGCCCATAAATGAATCATACAAGTGTCTTGCTCATTTAAACTGCAAATATGTCAAAAAAAACAACATCACTTGCACATCACGTTTGCGCACTTACGTATTCATTCAAAATGTGTATTATTTCATTAGGTCTTGCAGTTTCACACGATGCTTGAACATAACATTACACAGCCACAGCAATTAAAGTGACCATGCAAACTGTTTTCACTACGTGTTTTATCGCAGGACCAAGTCACCCATATATTCAAACCGCTCATTGTTTCAGAGCATTAGCAACTATTCATAACAATGCAGGTCAAGTCATGGAAGGTGGGTCCTGATATGGACTGTTAAAGGAAACAGGAAATGGGCCCGACATAAACAGGAAGTTTCCAGGAGAAGCGAATAGCAACAGGAAATGGAGTGGGCCGGGCCTTGATAGAGGTCGAAGGTCGTCGCTGTGGCAATGAGGAATGTGATGGAGTTGGACAATGGGCTTGGCAGGTGTGTGCGCCACCATAAATTCATAGCAGATAAAAAAAGCACGAACAATAGAGCTGAAATAAGAGATGTTGTTTCACTTCATCAGCAGAGAGAGCCTTCCTGGTACAGTCCTTATTATTTCTATAAATGTAAATGTAAAGAATATAAATATTAAAACAGAGAAAATTAAGATAAATTAAATATATTTTTCACTTTCTTAACATTATCAAATGCTAAATCCATAACTAGAATGGCAAAAAACAACAACCAAAACAAAACAGCATCTATTCCAAAACATTTCAAAATAACGTACTTAAAGTTCTAAAGTTCTTTATCAGGATCTTACAAATATATGGCTTCAGTTTGGACAAGTCATAACTTGTCCAAACTTGTCCAAATATTGTAAACCAAAAGGGCTTAAGCTTCAGAAAAATTCAAAATAGTAATAATTATTTTAATGCAGTTCAGAGAGTAGACGCCGCTGTATTTAAACTGACTCATCACATTCAACATTATTTTCAACAGCCACAGGATGCAGTTTAACTACACTTTTAAGAAGTGATGTGTTTCGTGTCTGTATAAAAGAAAGTTAAGAATAGGTGGCTAACTCACCTTGACATGTCCATCTCAGTCCCAGCAGAACAACTGTCCTCAGAGCCAACATCTTCAGGCTGCTCAGGTCACCAGCTGCGGGCTTCTCTGCTCAGAAGAATCAGCAGTCTCGTCCAGCTGTTTGGTAAACCTGCCTCTGATCTGCAGACGCTCAGCTCTGACTCACAGCCTTTTACACTGTAGTAAATCTGTAACTCTGTGGCGTCGCTTTAGTCCTGCGGTTCACAGTGAACAGTTAACTCTGACTGAAGTTGCCCAAATCCATCACCGCCGCCGCCACCAATACCTTCCAATACCACCACCCACTTTGCTCGCTTGCTCTTTTTTTTCAGAGGCCCTGCGGATATCTGGACAACTTCCTGCCACTGTGTGGAGAAGAATAGGAGGGTGACGACCGTATGCGCGTGCGTGTGTATGTGTGTGTACGTATTTGTAGCTCTTACTGTGTCTCAGCTTGAAATAATACTCCACAGTATGGGTTAGGTGAGCTGTTGGAAGATCCGTTATTTCACTGTGTAAAAAGCTACAGGGTGGGAGGGTTTGTTTTGTCCAGCTGCTGAGTCCAAAACAAAAACTGACTGTGAGTACTCTGCCTTTAAGAACTTCTTCTATTTGTTCTCATTTAATTCACAAAAGAAAATAGAACATTTCGGTCCCAAATGGCCATTTGTCAAGCACAGTGATATAAATAAGAACAAATAACTTTGCAGTTTGCATTGCTGCAAATCCTTGCAAGGTATCTGTCCTTTCACATAACACAAATTCCAAACAGTGAACACATGAATATGTTTTAGTTTATTTTTTTTACACATAGTATTAGACATTTGTGTTTTAGTCTTAGTTGTCAACTGATGGTTGACAAATTATCTCAAAAGACCTTACATTTTAAGGAACAAAAAAACCTTCTCCATTACAAAAACAAAACATATATGTTTAAGTAATGCCACTTAAGGAAAACAACTGTTCAGCTGCATACAGACAACTGGATTGCTTCAGATAGCATGAGCCTGGAAGCAGCAAGCACAGTGTATGCTTAACAGGACTGAATGAAACGTGAGACTATAAAGTCCAGCCATTTCGACACAGTGCTGGAAAATAAACTTTCCAAAACATCTATATCATCACGTTGTAAGTAATGGAGTAATACACAGCTGATGTTAATATAGCAATTAACTCCAATAGAGAACCTTTTTGTCCTTAATCCCTCTCTACTGGTTCCCCGTTTTCTCTGGTTGTGGCCCTGGAGCTCCTCTTTCCATGCAGTATTCATCCCAAAGCTCATTAAACAAATTCCCAGTAGCACCGTAAGAACACCCTTGATCCTTTTTGGGGTCACACAATCCCAAATCCATCTTTTTAAATACAGCACAGAAAACCTGCCTAGAGAGCGGTGTTGTCTTCTTCTCTAAGCAGTGGTTGTAGTAGTGCCTGTACACCTCGGACATGTTTGAGAAGACTGGCTCCAGATACAGCTTAGAGATGGACGTCCCGCAGAAGTATGAGGGTACTTTGGGTAGCCTCTCGAGGAACTCTCTCAGCACTATATGCTCTGAAGCTTTACGGGACTTCCTCTGCGTTTGCTTCTTGGCGTTTGCTTCTGAATTGTCCTGCTCTGATGGATTTTGTGCCCAGTTAAGCACTGACCACTCTCCAATCCCCAAAGTGGAGAGGAACATCCTTTTGCAAACTTGTTTTCTGTCACCATTGGCTATCAAATGATACCGCATCGAGACCGATCTTCTCGACTGAGTCCATGGGGCTCTGGTTCTTTCCACCGGGTCACAGTCGACTAATCCGGCCACATAGGTCTTCCTCTGAGGCCAGTTCATACACTGCCAGAATCTAGTAAACAGCTCGTTCCTTGTTTCTTCACTGATGTCAGCACAGAAACGGTTGGATGCCCTTTTGCAAGCACTTGACATGCAACCCGGTCCCATTGTCCTCTGAGCTTTAGTTATGGTCGTGCCGTCTTTCTTTCGTTTGCTGACGTACGGTTTGCCCTCCATCCTAAGTTGCTTTTGTCGATTTTGCTTCCATGTTAGTGGCTTGGCAACTTTGGATTTCTTTCTGGCCGGCCCCTCTGGTTCTGGAGGCCTGTTTTTGTCTTTGTCCGTGGAATTAATTTGTTCTGCAAAAAACAGGGAAATGTCATTAACATGTATGAGGTATTACTGTGACACATGTTAGTGTTACAGCTAAAATTATGGCCTTTTGCTAAAAAAAATAATGGCACTAACTAATATTATTATTATATTATATTAGTGCATTAAGCAGGGCTGCAACTAGCAGTTATTTTAATTGTCAATCTATCTACTGGTTATTTTCCAATTAAATGATTATCAATGTAGTCTGTAGGATATCAACAAATGTTCAAGGTGACATCTTGAAATTATTTGTTTAAGCAGCTATACACCTAAAGGCAATAAATTCACAATGAAATTGAGAAAATCCTAAAATCCTCGCATTTGAGGAGTGAGAACCTTTAAATGTTAAGTCAATAATTACTTGTGGTGTCAGATGACTAATGGATAAGTCAACTAATTGTTTCAGCCCTACAACTAAGTTTAGTAAGTAGCTGAAAAATGGTGAAGACTCAAAAAACAAACAAACAAACAAAAAAAACATAACTTACCCTGGGTAACTTCCACAGTATTACTGACTGCAGAAGAAGCAGGGTTCTGCTGTGGGCACTGAGAGACAGCTCGCCTCTTTTCTAAGTTGTTTTCATTTGATTCATTTTTTCTTGTTGCTCCTTTCTGTGCCCAGTTGAGCACAGACCACTCTCCTATCCCCAGAGTGGACAGGAACATGTTTTTACACACCTGTTTCCTTTTTCCATCCACCATCAAGTGATAACGGAGTGAAATTGATCTTCTCGACTGTGATCCCGCTGCCCGGGATCTTTCCACGGGGTCGCGGTCAACTTGTCCTGCTACATACTGTTTTCTCTGAGTCCAGTTCATGTCGCACCAGAATTCATTAAACACTTTCTGCCTGGCCTCTTCGTTGATTTCACTACAGAGCCGGTTCGATGCCTTTTGGCATGCGTTCGAGGAGCACCTTGGTCCCATTGCTCTTGGCTGTTTTGTCACAATCTTGCCGTCTTTTTTGCGTTTGCTTGTGTATGCTTTACCCTCCATCCTCAGCTGTTTCTGCTTGTTTTGCTTCCACTTTGATGGATCTGTGACTTTGGCTTTTATTCTGCCAGCACCTGTCTTATCCAATTTAGTGTTTCCATTTTTGGCAGCTGTATTAAAGAGTGCTGAAAAAACAAACAAAAACAAAATTCTGGATTAATTTTTGGAAGCAGTGATCTGAAGTACATTGGCCCAGTTGGAAATAACATTTTAGTTTATTTACTTTAATGATATTTAGATTTATTTTCTGCTTATAGTTTAAAAAAACACTTTGTTGTATACATGAGATGAACATGAATCTACACATCCCATCCAAAGAAAACTAGACATTGCCAGCGAACTATTATGTCAATATATAATTGCAAGAAAGTGGTATTTGCTGGCCCTGTTTTGAAATTACACTTAATTTAAGTAATTAACATAATGAAAATCAAGCTGGTTTTGAATGGAAACCAGCTTGATTGTACAGGTATATATTCCAGGTACTCTAAAAACATATAGTTATATCCCAGTTATTGTGACATTTGTACATGTTTATCATAATGTGTGTAGTTTGTTTTAAGTCAATTCAAAATGGGCATCCATAAGTATCCAGACTCAGATAAATCTGAAAAATATAAACATACAGGGAAACATTGTGAAAAAAAACGAGCAAAAAAATCAATAATAGGCTTGAACAGGAATAAAATTCCACATCTGACAATTATAATTAAATGCTACCTGACAAGACTGAATCAAATCATAATTTTTTATGTCTGTAGACTACAAAACCCTTTCAAAATGCGGGTGTAATTGTTATATCAAGCGTACACACAACTTCACCACACTGTTACTTACCGGCGCCAGCACTCAGAGGACCTGCGTTCTGTGAAGGAAACTGGGGAATCTGTGGCTCTGCTGTCATTACCGAGTGGGACCTTTTTTTGGACGGTCCATCTTTTTGCATGTCAGATTTCCTGCTTGCATCAGTGATGTGCAGATGGTCTGGATAAAACAGCACAAGTCAAGTCACTTTTATTTATATAGCCCAATATGACACATAGGACAAACACACACACACACACACACACACACACACACACACACACACACAATATGTTAATAAATGCAAACTACTGCTGTTATTTTTCTTTTAAAAGCATCACAGTCAGACACTCAGAGACCCTGTCTGAGCTCTTACACACCTGGTGGGATGTGGTGCAGCCCAAAAGTCTCAGTGACTGTGGGTCTGTGAACAGGGGGGTCATTTGTGGGTTTGGGAAGGAGACCAATATCCTCCATTGCTGCAATGGCTAAAACACAAGAAACAGCAAGCTTTTTAAAAACGCAGATTTAGTGATTAGCATTCAGCCTGTTTGGCCAGTCAGACCCTTAAACCGCTGTTCATCCATTTTTTAACGGCACACAACAGCGGCATGTGTCTAAATCCAGATGTTTTTGTCGCTTACATAGATGTAGTGGGCGTTGCAGGCCTGACAATCATCGACAAGGTACGTCGAAACGGTTGTATTGGTGGTCATTTTAGTTATTTCACTAACTTTATGTGTAGGTAATTCCTAGCAACTCTTCTTCCAGGCTAAACTATCACAACCTCTTTAAAAGGATACGTATAATTTCGGCTTTCGTGTTTGCTTACATAGTGTTATACATTTGAAAACGTCTCGTAGACCCGTCGGTTCCATCCAGATCAGATCACAAGTTTCACCCGCTGCCGGCTGTTTAGTCCGTCATGGCTGTGACAGTCAAACACAACATCTGTCAGCTCAGTTAACTCAGAATTTTTTTTTTGCAAAATATCTTTAACTGTCGGATCTGAGCAGCTTCCCTCTGGCAGCTGCCATGTCTGAGCATGCGCACTGGCTTTCATGGTAGAAAAAAAAGAAGAAGCAAGTTCTCTATTTCAGCCACAGAGATACAAAAAAGTCCTGCATTTAAAATTTTGCTCAAGCAGAAGTACAAAAATATTATCAGCAAAATGTAGCTTTGCTCAGTTTCAAAAGTAAAAGTACACATTATGCAGCAGAATGGCTGCTGTTATATTGCTATCAGCAACATATAGATTATAGAAGCATCATAGAAGAAGAAGAAGAAGATTCCACATCATAAACTTAAGTAAAAGTATCAATACATGAACCTAATAATACTCCATTTACTAGTCCTGCATTTAAAATTTACTTTTGTAAAAGTACACAAGTATTATCAGCAAAATGTTTGAAGTACTTGTTATGCTGAAAAATTGCCTGACATATTATATTATAGGCTAATATATCATTTGATTGTCAATACTGATGCATCCATACTGAAGGATTTTACTGTTTTAGCTCATTGAGCTACATTATATACAGATAGGTACGTTAATCCAATGGTTCCAAGATAAATCTGTGGGGGCCAGACATGATTAATGGGGCTGAGTTCTGCTGCACAATTGTGTATTCATCTTTCAAACTTTTCTTTCATCTTTGCTTTTTGTGAAATGGTCTCAAACTGTTATTTAAATGACACCATCTCAGATGTTTACAGAGGAAATGACTGTTTTGTGAAACAACTCATAGACTTCTGAAATGTGACAAAGGCCCTTTTCTATTGCAAGTATACACTATATTATTAAAATAGGCTTTCCTTTCACAATTAAGTATTAGGTATTAAATAGTTTAATTAAGTATTTTGTATGCACAAAAGGAAACATATTCTAAGTACAAGTGATTTATAGGGTCTTGCAAACACTCTGCTTAAAACAGTAAGAACATTTATAGCTTTGCACAACCCATCCTTCTAACATGAAAGCAGGGGGAAGGAAGGAAGCTATCAGGGAGTTCAAAGTTTCTACTGGGGGTTTCTTTCCCTCAGTTGTCATAATAGGTCACATCACAAGGCAAAGATAACCAACAAGGGAGAGAGGGCAACTGTCTTGGGGCCATGCACCCTCAGGGGGCAACAAAAGATTCATTGCTTGTCAATTATTTTTTTGGTAGATTAATTAATTGCAAACAAGCTACATAACCCAGGTATTCTGCAAAATCTTTTGCATCATTTTTCAATTCCTGTTCTGTGTCCAGCCTACGATAACTGACAGACAGACACGTAGATATAACTTATATTACTCACATTACATTAACAATACAAACGTCCAAGGACAACAAGCAAGGCTAACAGCAATAAGCAATGTAACTATATAAATAATAAGCTTACATCCAAGGGGTTAACAAACCTGTTTTCACTGAAAACTAAAGATAGAATTAATCATTGTACAATGAATGGTTTACATAGTAAGATTGCAATAAATAAACCAATAAATCTTTATTAAAAGATCTAAGTAAAGACATATAGCCAACTGTGTACTCCACTTTACGGACACCTGTCCTGTCCAGTGAGAACCACATATCTCCAAATTTTCTGATAAACTCCTTAATATGCTAAATATACAATTAAAAAACCCCTTGGATCCACTGGAAAAAGGCATCCTCACAAAGCTGAAAACAGGACTAAAAATGTTTTCTCACAGGACAACGGCGCTTAAAATATAACCTATATAAAGTAGTTAAAATGAGGACAATCTCAAAAATGTAATCAGTAAAATGCAACATACACATTAATAGGCTACACACGTAATATTAATTCAAAACATCACATATAATAGTAACACATTGACAGAGACTATTTTACTGCATACTGAGTAGTTTTACTTTTGAGTTTTTACATTTTACTGATAATATTTACATACATTTGACTTAGTAATGCTTTGAATGCCGGACTTACTAGTATTGCAGTATTTTCACAGTGTGGTATTAGTACTTTTACATAAACAAAGGATCTGAATACTTTTTCCACCACTCTTAATACCCATTATAAAAATATTACTGTAGGACTGATAGACACGTTGATGTGGGGATAGAGGTAATAAAGAGTGGCAGCTTCTCGTCACATGATGTCACTGTCGGACTGTTTGGAGATGGTCTAGCTTCAAACCAGGCATATTATATTACCACTGTAGGCTGCAACAAGACGATATGGATCTGGGTATCTCTGGATAATCGTAGTACTTTGAATAATAGCCTACTACTTACAGCAAAGTGTGTTACATACCTTGCTCGTATTCGTCTGTCATCGTGACAGACAAAGGGACTTTCCGCTGTAAAAAGAATATAAATAGTTACTTTCGGTTTCAGTTTGACAGTCGAACCACGGTCGACGTTTTGTAGGCTTCAGGCAGCCGGTTGGAAATAGTTAAATTGCCAGTTCTAGTCTGTTAGGGGAAATATTGGTCTCGTTTTACGTTCTCAGGCGAATATTAAACATCCGCCACATCGAAGTTGGCACATCAAAGGTAAATGTAAGTTGGATTTTGTAAGGCTAATAAGTTAGCTAACGTTAAACTGTGCTGGCATAACGTTACATTACTGAGTGATACTGTAGTAATAACTATTGCATTTTTGAGTGTTTTGCAAAATCGTTTCGTGTTTATGTCGGTTTGTAACTGTCAAACTGTTTCAAAGAAATCAGCAGTGTAGATGGAAATGAAAGTAATGCAGAAGACCTGCAGCAAAGTGAAAGTAAATTATTATCAACGAAGGGCATATTGTTGGCCTAGTTTAGATACTAACAAATTGATAAGCAGGCTAAAACTTTAGCTTTGTGTTCTACGTGTTCCTCTTTATAAGTAATGTGCCTCATTCCTGTTTTGGAGGCGTCTGTTAGCCCCACACGTGAAACATGACTGTGTGTGTGACTGACCCTCTCTTGTCACTGTATTTACAGAGTCTAACCATTATGCAGAAAATGAGCTACTTCTTCCCTCTGCTGTTCGTGTGCCTGGATGTGTGTGTGGTGCACGCCATCCGCTTGGCCCAGCTCTCACCTCTGCTCCTCTCCCATCCGTTCATCACCCTGTGGGGAGGAGGGTTGACCAGGGCTGGCCTCCTCACCCTCCTCACCCTCACCTACCCTGGAAGCATGCCCTGGATGAGGAGCTTCAAGGGTCTACAGAGCTTAGGGGTCCTTTGCTTCCACTTCCCAGTGTACACCACTCTTCTCTGTGCGCTTGGACAGTCCACCATGGAGGAACTGTGGGGGTGGCACTCCTGGCAAAGGGTGGGTGGCTGTGTTTCCTGGTTGTAATACTGGTGTGTTTGAATCCACGGTTGGATGCAGGTTGGCTTACATAGATACAGTAGCAGACGCCTTTGTAGGTGTATGTTGTAAGGGTGACAGAGCTGGGCCCATGATGCATTGTGGTTCCCTCACCATAGTGTGTTTGCGTGCTGGTGGAAATAATTGCTAGATTTTAATTTCAGACGCTGGGAAGTTCTATAGCCAAAATGTGTTTTTGTCTAAACCTGGAAAAGAAATGATAAATAACCATGGGTGCCTTAAAAATGATGGTGTGGAAGTGGCTAAAGTTCCTTGCTCAAGGGAACTTACCAGAGATGATGTGTGTAGATGCCAGTGGTGGAATGTAACTAACTAGCTTACTGAAGTTTACTCAAGTACTGTACCTAAAACAATTTTGAGGCGCTTATACTCTACCTGAGTATCTCCATTTTAATGTTAATGCATACTTTTACTCTACCACCTTTCGGAGGGAAATATTCAACTTTTTACTACACAACATTGTTTGTCTATGTGTGGCCCTGCGATGGATTGGCGACCTGTCCAGGGTGTACCCCGCCTTTCGCCCGGTGTCAGCTGGGATTGCCTCCAGCCCCCCGCGACCCTGTATGCAGGATAAGCAGTTGACGATGGATGGATGGATATGCTGTACTCTACTATGCATTTGCAGATTAACGTTTTATATACAAAATATCTGATAAGCAATAATAGCCCTGTATACTGTATACAAATACTCAGAAATGTAATGTAGTAGAAATTAGCTCCACATCCACCAGCTACAACATTAAAATGAATAATAATAATAATAATCAAATACCAACATGGGTATTCTACTGAATTAAAAGTACATTTACTTTTACTTTTACAGCAAAGTTTACTTTAAATTTTGCTGTAAATACGTATGTACTTTTAACTTAATAGAGACATTTTACTTATAATGAAGTAGCCTATTTATACATTGTTTACAACCGTTAGATTACTGGTTGACCACCTTTACCTTTAGGCCTAAAATAAAGCCAGATGCCCATAAAGTGTTTAAAAATGTCCTACTCTGGCTTTTTCAGCAAACAAAAAACAAAGTATTCATTTAGTAGTGGCATGAAATAAAGTATCCAGTCTTTGCATTTAAAAACATATACATTTATTTAGTATATAGTTAATCTGCTAGCTGGATATGTTTTTTTAATATTTTTACAGTATAGCTTCCCCTATTTAGTGTTCTTGAGGACAACATTGTGAAATGTTGAATGAATCTTCATTGAAAGCAATATTTAAACAAACATTTGAGCAAACATTTAATTTGTTTTAGAAAGAAGTAGAATGGACTCACTTCAGTGAAACATATATTGCATTTGCTGTAAATAAATATCTTATAACCTCTCACAGCAAGAATCAAAATTCTTGGTATGGTTATTATTTTTTGGAATGACGCTGTTGAGCCTGGAACAGGAATGAGACTGAAACCAAAACCAAACCAGTCTGAGGAGAGCAAGAAATCCACCATTTCAGAAACGTTTTTGCTTTTGCTTTTAACATTTTTCAGAATCACCTGAAGCATTTAATGATTTATTTCATTTAATAATTTTGTTTTAAATTTGTTTTGCAGGTGTTACAGGGTTATGTGGTGACAGTAGTGGCATGGCTCTACTGGAGTAGATATGTGTCATCTCTTTTGCTCACCTGTGGTCGATACATCTCATCTCTGTTCACGAGGGTGCCCTCTGACAAGCCCAGAGAGGACACCAGTACCTCTCTGAAGAGACTGATGGGTTACATGCAGCCGTATCTTGGGCGCTTTGTTGCTGTGCTGTTTCTCGTGGTCCTCTCTTCTTATGGTAAGCAAGAGAAACTACAGAGATTTAGAGTTATTTCCAGCAGTTCTTGATCTGTTGTTTGCACCCTCACTCACAAAGTACGTTGTGTTAATTAAATGGGATTATTCTAGTAGAGCTTATTCAGAGCTTACTGTTTGCCTCAACTGTGGAATGAGCTATTTTTCAAGCAGAGCTGAAAATTGTCCCATAGAGAGAAAAAATACACATAATGATGTCACATTTAACTACATCTATGACTGTGCTATGCTATTGCATGCACACGAGATACAATTAGTTCCCATGTTTTGGTTAATTTGTTTGCACAAATTAAATACTTAGTTTTGGCAGTTTCATTCCAGCTGCCACCTCAAAATATATATGATTTTTTTATGGCTACTCTGTAGGTAACCTAATTCAGTATATTAAATCACACTAGTAGGCAAATAAAGATAGTTATGTATAAATGGTAGCTTCAGTAGGCCATAGGCCATCAATAGTTCACCACTCCACTGACTCTGATGACTGTTTATGTTGATCTAAGAGCAGTTAGCTTGACACCTTTGCCCCCCAAAGATCAATATTGTGATAATGTGAACTTCTCAGGTGAGATGGCTATTCCTCAGTACACTGGTCGTGTGGCTGACTGGATCATAAATGAAGAGGCACCTGATGCATTCACAGAGGCTATCACAATCATGACGCTAATGACTATTGCCAGGTAATGTAACCTTTTTAATGAAGTAGTTAAAGTAACACTTGAATTTGTTAAGCTCAGAGTCTTCTATCTCACAAACCATCAATTTTGTAGTTTTGATGCTGGAGTCATATTTAATCCAGCTTCAATAAATGTTATCAAACCCCAACTCTAGTGGTACCGTTTGATTTTATGTGCTTTATTTTATATTATTTTAAATGACAATTTATGCAGATAATAACACCGAACTCTGGGTTTAGAGAAGGAATTTAGGTGATGATTTGTTTTGAATATTTGTACACACATTTAACTATTCAATTGAATAAAAAAAATACATTTAATAATTTAAAGTAGATGTGGTAGTGTAATAAAATCCTTGTAGTGTAATTTTGGGTACTTTACACTGTAATGCGGCCTCTGTTGTATGTTTCAGTGCTGTGCTTGAATTTATATGTGACCTCACGTACAACGTCACCATGAGCCACATACACACCTCAGTGCAGGGATCCGTCTTCGAGGCTGTGCTGAAACAGGAGATAGCTTTCTTTGAGGCCACTAAGACAGGTAAATCCTTTGTATATTTTACATACAACTGACGGAGCACAAAGTCTTTTTTAAAGGAAAGAGTACCATATACAGTAGGTCCTAAACCTTTTTTTTTTTTTGCACTTCTGGTACACGGTTTACATTTATATCAAGGCCAAGCTCAGTTTTCTTATTGTTCTGAACTTCCTAAAAGATAAACTTGACATTAATTGTGTGGGCTGTTGGAGATCCAGAATATACAACATTTTAACAACATATTCATTACATACACATACATGTAATTTCTTCGGCAAGGCTGAATCACAACTCTTTTTTCAGGTGAACTGGTGTCCCGCATTACCACGGATACCAACGATATGAGCGAGGCACTGAGTGAGAAACTAAGTCTTGCGATGTGGTACACAGCACGTTTTGGCTTCCTCTTATTCTTCATGGTGAGCCAGTCATGGAAAATGTCTCTGCTGACTTGCATGGGACTGCCCATCATCTGGGTCATACCTGAGCTCACGGGACACTTCCACCAGGTAAAGCGGGGTTCCCTAAATGTCCCACATTCTTTAGTTTATAATCAGTATTTTATATTAACAGTAGATGAAAACACTGTGTGCAAATTGAAAAGGGTTGCTGGAAGTGATGAACCTGCAGAGAATTCCCTTCAGCGCTAAGTAACATTTTAGCATCTTTAAGCTAATTGCTGTGGTTTAACTGTGGGCTGCTTTATAAGATGGTAAATGTCAGCATTGTGCTAACAGCTTGTTGTGCTGACCAAAAAAAAGATTTCAGGTTAAATAACCCCAGGCATTGGATGCTGATAGACTAAATAGCTGTTGTACGTTGTAGACAATGTGACATCATGTTTGTCACAATATTTCCAGTGCCGCTATGATCGTGTTCATCAGTCACGTTTGTAAAATATCAAATTGTCACAAATTCAAATTCAGTAATTATTTTTTATTTTATCCATGTTTCAGACAATTGCTGCAAAGGTCCAGGAGTCACTGGCTAAGGCCAACCAGGTGGCCACAGAGACCTTCTCCTGCATGAAGACAGTGAGAAGTTTTGCCAACGAGGATGGTGAGACAGAGAGGTACAGACTGCGGCTGGAGGATACATATGCCCTTAATAAAAAGGAAGCAGCAGCCTATGCAGCCTCTACCTGGGCTAACAGTGTAAGTTGAATACTGAACTGGGTTATAAAGTGTGCATTGATTTCTTATCATATGTTTGTAAGTATGAGACAGTGGGGGATAACGTAGAGAACATAGCAAATCTGCATGTAGTGTCTGCAAGTTCACCTAGACGTTGCTGACAGGATATTTTAAAGCCTGAAGATGTGTGTATCACTCTAGCATTTCGGTTATAACAACTTGCGGCAGCCTATCTTGGCCAGGACGCTCTTGGAAAGGAGATTTTTAATATCAATGAGCCTCTCTTGGTTATATCAAGGTTAAAAAATGTGTGTGCCAGAAGTGTACAGCCAGAAACTGTAATAAAATACATGCACAATTGAATATCATTTAACACAGTTTCTTTAATGTGTGAACCATTGTTTTGTTCTAGATGACTACTTTGGCCCTGAAGGTGTGTATTCTTTACTATGGAGGGACTCTCGTGACTAGGGGGACTGTTAGCAGTGGAGACCTGGTTTCATTCGTCCTCTATGAACTACAGTTTGCCTCTGCTGTTGAGGTGAGCCACAGGCCAAGATAAAGGGAATAAGCTTGAATGTATATATATATATATATATATATATATATATACACACACATATAAACTCTGCAAAAAAGAAAGATCCTCTCACTTTCAATAGCTTTTATTTTTAGCAAACTCAACATGTGTAAATATTTGTGTGAGCATAAAAAGAAGAAAGGGACGTTTTTTTTTTTGCTGAGTTCATATTGCACTTGTTTCCCCTACTGCAGAGTTACAGTTGGCAGATTCTTTTGTTTAAAAGAACACGTAATTTAGTTTGTATTTAAAAGGTTCCTCATTTTACCACCTCTTTTCCAGGCTGTCATGCGTTATTACCCAGAGGTGAAGAAGGCAGTTGGTGCCTCTGAGAAGATCTTTGAATATTTGGATCGCAAACCTGAAGTACCCCCAGAGGGCACATTGGAACCCGAAAATCTTGAGGGAAACATTCAATTCAAAAATGTTAAATTTTCTTATTCTGGCAGGACAGACGAGAATAATCTTGTACTCAAGGTATGTATGTATGTTTACCTCCAGTGCTTTTATTAGATTTAAAATTTAACTAATTTAACACACTAACTAACACAACTCTTGACCAATTCACCTTATTCCTCTCTCTTGTACCAGGACGTGTCTCTGCAGCTAAAGGCAGGCCAAATCACCGCCCTTGTGGGGCTTAACAGATCAGGGAAGTCCACCTGTGTCAAGCTGCTGGAGAGATTTTACCAGCCCCAAGCAGGGGAGATCCTACTGGATGGGAAACCACTGCAAAGCTACAAAGACAAGTATTTACATGACAAGGTGGGTTGTCACAAGACATTTTTTCCATTTTGTATATGAATTTTTGAAGCATTTAGCTGACATCTTCATCTAATTTCACAAGCACTGATTGCAATAATAACATGCATGCGATGCTGAATGTAAACATAACTTATTTGTTTATAAGAAAAGTCCACAGGGCACATTTAAAGCTAAATTAAAGGATTTGTGGCCACTAGGGGTCAGAACGGCTACAAAGTCACAGAAATGGTCCACAGAAGCTGTTAATCTGTTGCCTTAAAGCAATGAAGTGTAATGCTAACTCTGACCTCAGTTGACATCCTCTATCCAGCCCATTTTTTGGGGAATTACTGGGAATCAAGAAGCTTAATTACGGTACTCTTTTTTTGAACAACCTGTGCGGGGGCAGTACTGACACCTTAGGGGTTTATCAAGTCATTGTACCACAAAAATTGACTAAAATTCAAGATGACAAATACATACGTGAATTCTGCAGCTAAGACCATAAAACGGAAATTAAATTTGCCCCAAGCGGCACAACGATAATGATAGAAGAAAGGTGAACCACCGTTCATTGAAAGTTTCTACTCTGAATGTCTCTTTAATTTCACTCCTTTGCTCCTGTTTTATCTTTCACCTAACACATCTTTTGTGTTATCACACACTGGTCATTGGTCACAGGACTATTGCAAAGGCACTTAACTAAAACTATTTTTATTCTGCTGTTGCCCTCATTGTAAACAATTCTCACAGTTAACAGTTACGCACTCACTGGTGTTTCCTCTTAATCCTGTTTCTTAATAGATTGCTGTGGTGAGCCAAGATTGTAGGCTGTTTGCTCGCTCTGTGCGGGAGAACATCAAGTATGGCTACGAGGACGCCTCTGATGAAGAGATGTATAGGGCGGCCCAGCTGGCTAGGGCCGACGATTTCATCAGGGATCTGTCAAATGGATACGACACAGGTTCGACCCACAAACCCAGCATATGGTAGAGCGAATCCGCGGTTCTTCACAGGGGGTTTTGTTATTCCCTAGGAAAAATGTTGAATTACTTTTAGTACAATGATGGAATGAATGCCTGCTATGGTACATTTCTCAGCAGTGGGAAAACTTATTCCTTCAGGCTGTCTGGGTACCGGGGCATCAGTGGGTCTTGAAACTATAGAATCTAGATTCCTCAAAAAAAGTATTACTGGTAACTACAGTAGCTTGTCAATAGGTAATGTATCCAGTTACCCAGGACGCTTTAATTTTATTGTTTACATAAAGAGGAATTATTGTTATTTACTGCTGGCAGTATTGAAATGTAAATATATAATATATATTTATAATATTTTCCTTCATCCTTTGTTTGGTATGACTATGAATCAGGCAATAAATTGCATTCTATGTTGTATTAAAAAGGTCTTAAACAGTCTTAAATATAACAGAAACCCTGCTGACAGTAGTGAAAGGACAGATGAATTTAATTAAGCACGCTTGCAAACAACAGCACTTTGGCCATGTGGTTTTACCTAATGCAAAAGATACTTAACTAGATACATAAGCACAATAACAGCATTTCCTTCTGTGGGACAGATGCTGGGGAGAAGGGAGGCCAGGTGTCCGGAGGCCAGAAGCAGCGTATTGCCATTGCCAGAGCTTTAATCAGATGTCCTAAAATCTTGATACTGGACAATGCCACCAGTGATTTGGACCCAGAGAATGAATACCAGGTAGGAAACTCTTGAATTTCTCAAAATGTGCTCTTTGTTTACTATTCCACATGTAATACCAAGTCATGATTGTACTCAACAGGTTCACCAAGCTTTGTTAAACCAAATCAACAAATGGACCGTGCTACTGATATCGAACAAGATGAGTGTTGTAGAGAAGGCCAATCATATAATTGTCCTTAACGACGGGATGGTAAAGGAGGAGGGCTGTCACGATGAGCTGCTGAAGAAAGGTGGCCTTTATGCTGACCTGGTGAGAAAGCAGAATATGGGCTTTCACCGCCAAGAGGAGAAGAAGAATGATACACACTGATATGTGTGGCCGTTGTTACAGGAAGGTTGTTGGTTAAATTTCTGGACTTGAATGGTCAAAACTCCATCAGTACTTGGGGTGGTCGATATGGCAAAAATATCACCACGATTTATTTCAGCCAGGATCACGATTCACAATCTTATCACGATTCATTTTCATTTTGGTTTTTAAGACCAACGTTCATTTAAAAAAGAATTGATTGATTTTGTTCTTATAACATTTTAAAGATTTTAATATAAACATTTTTGATTTGATTTTGCCTTTAATGTGATATTTGCTTCTGCATAAAAACACAAAGCTAGGGAGGGACTAGTTTCAAATATTGATTGGCGATTACAATAAACAATCGCTTGAATGTGTTTTACGCCCCTACCCCGTCATGCAGACTCTGTGCTCTGTGCAGCCTGGTTGACTCTCAGTGAGTGAACACTGTGGCCGGACCGGGACCCAACACACCCTCTGAGACCGACAGAGGCCAGTTTGACGACACGGAGTACAGGACCGAGGGTTTTCTTGCTGGGTTTGGCTCTTGGCACCCTGGGGCTAACTCAGCTAATAGGGCAGCTAGCAGCACGGTGAACTGAGTTTTTAGCAAAAAGTAAATGTATATATTCATCAAGAAACTCTGTAAATCACCTCAGTACTATATTCCTTGTTGGTCTCTGGGTTCGGTCCCGTTCATGCCGTGTTTACCGGGAGGCTGCTGAGTTTAGTTGCCTTGTTCGCTCGGCTTGTTCTGGTGCCCGATGCGGCGCCAGTCAGCTGTGACCACTAGGCTAACTGAGCTAATTAGGTAACAGCAACTAGTTAACTTTAGCAACAAGTAACACTTTCTGTTTATCAGCAAACTCCGTAACTCACAGAGAGTTGAGGCAAAGCAGCTGGGGATACGGGGAACTTAAATGTTAATTTTATAATGGCCAACAGTTACAGTGTTGCCTTTGTAGACAGCGAAGGGCGCAGGCAGCGAGGCAGCTGACATGCGATGTTGACAGAGCAGCTGTCAACTGCGTGTGTAGCCACAGAAGAAACTGATAGATTGTGTATTGTAGCACGATACTAACTATCTCTTTGAAAAGGCAGATCGTTGAGACATTTTAATCATTCACGATCTAATATTGTAATATCGCCCACACCTAACTTGTACTGTAAATACATTCTTGTGAGACCACACCTCATTCTACAAGTGTTTGAGTTTTTACCTATTGAGACTATTTATCTTTTAAGTTAACTATTAAGTTGTAATTGTAATCCCTATTCTTGAATTCTAGACTGTCAGGAGAATACAAGTACCTTTCAGTCAGTGGCCTCTGAGTTAGGCATCTAAGGGCCCTATTTTAACTATCTAAGCACAGTATGCAGTTGCTTTTGGTGCACGTCCAACTCCAAATTTGTTAGTTTAACCTCGGGATAATTTGTCAATGCGCCAGGCACATGTCTCCAGGTGATTGTATGTTGTCTGTGACAGGACAGAGGAAACTCTCCAGAGGAAACAGAATTCAAATTTTAGCTTCTCAAATAAGTTAGATGCTCTGATTTAGCTTAGGATTGATGACACCTGCGGCTTTACTCCAAACAAGGTTAACTATATAAACCGGGACTGTGTTGAGACCTTTTGGAGATATCAATAAAATACTGCATCGTGGTACATTTTAAATTTATATTGCAATATTGATGTATATAATATATTTTGGAAATATATATTACATATATAGGTATTTCTGCACTTACATGCAAATATTAATCCCTGTGGATTCATTTGCAACATTGGCCACAATGGTCTCTTCTAATTATTATTACTCTTATATAAATTTGAATCGTCCCGTGGCAACCCTCTGTGATCCAACTGTAAGTCCTACTGAGCAGCTCCCATATGTCAATTGGTGTGAGTTCATGATGTAGAAACCATCTTTCAGCTAGATTTCAGGTATTCCACATTGTAATGTATTAGATTGAGTGGTTCTAAACATTGTAGTTGTAAATATTTTTCACATTTCTCTTTGTTTTATTTTCGCCTGTATTGCTGAGTCTGTTTGTACTCCGTTTCCCTCCCCAGAGTTATGACAATAAATCTTTTGAATTCATCCTTTCTTGTCTGCCATTTATGCTTGATTTTGCTTGACTTAAAGGTGCCTGGGCTTGATGCTTCTAACAGTTATAGAAGTAGGCATTTACCTGAAGGCAGGTATTTTTTAAAGATGCTATTGCGTTGCATTACTTTATGGGAATTGTAGGCTCCAACGTTTTTGAAGCTTGACCCATAGGGATTCAAACACAGGATCTCGTACTTTTTTGATTATTCTTTTTAAAAACTGAACGTTACTTGGCAGAAATAAATATCACCCCTTTAAACATTGTGTCTGATAACTGGGTGTGACTGCAGTTAGTTAATTAGTTATACTTTGTCAAATCACAGAATTAACCACTGACTTTCCTAAATGAATGATTCTCAATGCTTTCTGGGTAGAAAACACTTGTGTGTATCAGGCTCTTTAGGATCAGCATATTGCATGAAAAGCATGTTCAGCCCACTCACTGCTCACACATACTCCTGGCTAGAATCATTGCCAGTAATCCAAATGCCCATATAAATACTAACATTTACCACCTAGGTAGGCTAATAACTGGGTTTCATAAGACAGAGAAGACCAGAATCAACTAGGCTACCCATACTGCAGAGAAACACGTCATATCATCATGCCCTGCAGACAGAAGGACATTCGTCTGTAAAGTCGTAATTGTGAAAACTTTAAAGCGAAAATCTAAAAACTGAAGCTAAATCCAGCACAGTGCTACTATTGCGTTCAAGTTTAAAACATGACAGAACATGATGTACCGACTATTAAGTGTACACAAAAACACCGACCTGGAAGTGTGGGCGTGTGTGTTTTGTTTTACAGACGCCTGGTGATAGCCAATAAGAGCGCAGAATCACAACCCACGTGACAGGAAATACGCGGTACTGCCACGTGGTAGGTTTATATAGGGTCAAGCGGAAGCGGGTAGGCGCCATTTCATTGCGGAGTTGCTCAGTGGTCTTCCAGCGCAAGTGCAGCGTGAACAGTGGTGGAAAAATTGGATTGTAATAACACTCCGCCTTCAGCCCGATGGAAGCGGCCGTCAACCTGCCTCACGACAGGTAAAGTCCATAGGGATGCTTATCGTTACCTACTTGCACTGAGTAAATTTGATCGGCCTTGTTGTGTCAACAAAGGTGGACTAACGTTAAATGTCATCATATATCGTTAGCTACGTTACTGTGACCGTTAGCCTCCCAATAATACACTAACGTTAACGTTAGCTTGTCAGCGAACGGTTGCCTTGGCTTGAGACACGGCTTTAGCTAGCTTTTTACATCAGATAATGTCATCGTGACTTGCATAACTTCTAGTATATTGCAACTACATGTATAAGTTAGGCTCGCCTTTCCTTTTATATAATTTCTTAGCTTTATAGCATCAGTTTTGAGCTGGCACAAAGAAGGCAGATGACAGCTGCAGCCCCACCGTCTGCTCCCCGCCGGCTTTCTGTCAGTCGGGTCATTCATCGCTCTCAGACACTCTGCTAACGCTAATCTCGCAGCCTAGGTGACAATCACAAAAGACAGCATCAGGTAATAAAATATCCTGTACAATGTGATCTTCACACGCAACATTTGCTAATCAAAAAGGTGTCATCCCTAAATGAACCGTTAGAGATGTCAGGTATTGTTGCAGTGCGGTGACGCTTAGCTAGCACTCTGTTAACTTACTTATAAACGTCTGTATGCTGTGGCAAAATAACTGAGATCGACTGACAGCTCAGTAGTTTTACCTTTCCTACAGCAGCAAGGGTAAATAAAGAATTCGTGCTTTTGCTTTCTTTGACAGAAAACCGCTTTCTGTCTTTCGTTTTCTGTCATTGTGAGGTAGTGTTTACAAACAGTGAGGGCGGGGCGTCCAAACCACGCGATCACCAGCTGTTGGAATGAAAATCTAAAAGTCTGACTTTTCTTTTCATTGTTTTGAGTAAATGGTGAAGACAGTTTCTTGGTTCTGCTGTGCGTGTACTAACGCCTTTCAGTAGAAGCAGAATTAAATGCAGATTGAAGCAGCAAAGCCACACCAAGCAGAATCAGAAACATCATCTTTGTTTGCCAGGTGTGTGCACACATAGGAAGAATGTGACTGGATTATGCATGCTTACTTATATAATCAAAAATCAGACATAGACTATAGTATGCAGAAAACACCTTAAACAATGTATGTAACCAAAACAACAACATTGTAGACCACACATTAGTCAAATAGAGCTGTACTAGTGTTTACTAGTTAATAATAAAACAGTAGATCCTACAATGAAGACACAAGATTATTTTAGTATCACAGTTATGCTCATATGATGTGACTTAATAGATTGCATTTTAGTGTAAGTTTGTTAATGACTTTATATTAAATTAGACATAATGTAGATATTCATAATTCCATAGAGGACAGCAATCAAGCATTGTGTGTGTCAAATTTTTGCAAGAGCCTTTTTTAATCAGCATACAAATCTGTGCTTCAAAAGTTAAACAAAATCATGTTTTGGCAGATTTGCTGTAACACACTCATTCTGAACAGTAAGCAAACATTACCTTTCCTCTGCGAGGAGCTGAGATTTGTCCCTCCCTCATGATGGCTGTTTTGTGCTTCGGCTTTGGTGCATAACTGCAGTGATCAAGAGTTAGGTAAAAAAGATCACCAAACATTTCAAGTCACTTGAACCTATTATTTCAATTAATTCACAATTACATGACTTGATTAATACCGTATTCCAAAACACTAAAACAAACGGTGCTCAGATATGTTTGATGGGAAGTTTATATTGTATTCAGGACACAGTGGCTGATGTTTTTCCTCAGTGCTAATGTGCTTCAGTTGTTGTTGTTGTTTGTGTTGCTGGGATTCTGACTGATGTAGAAAATAAGCTCACGGGATTTGCCAGAGTTTGTGTGTCAGTGGGGCAGGTGTGTGTCTTGAACCCTGGGGTAAGATTTAACTTCTTCTAAATCTGGTTCATGTGCTTTGCTTAGAGGGAAGTGAAAAAGGGATGATGGAGCTTGAAGTGCCATGATGTCTATATTTGAGTACATTGTCTGAGAGACTTCTCGGGTCTATATGCACACCACAAAGCTTGTTCAATCATGTTTTTATCAACTTAGAAATATAGCAAAAATTCGATCTATGTTAACTTTTAAGGACACCGAGACCATTTTACACGCCTTCATCTCATCACGCCTGGATTACTGCAACAGCCTTTTTCACTTGTTTAAACCAAAAATCTATTGATCGACTCCAGACTGTCCAGAACTCAGCTGCCAGGCTTTTAACCAGAACAAGAAATATGACCACATCACCCCTATTTTAGCTTCATTACACTGGCTCCCAGTATGTTTTAGAATTGACTTTAAAATTTTATTGATCACTTTTAAAGCTCTTCATGGCCTCTCGCCTTGTTATATTTCTGACCTTTTAGTCCCATACGCACCAGCACGTACCTTGAGATCCTCGGGCAGAGGTCTGCTGTCTGTTCCAGAGTCTCGACTGAAAACTAAAGGGGACAGAGCGTTTGCTGTCAGGGCCCCGAGGCTCTGGAACAGCCTGCTCGAGGAAATCAGGTCGGCTGAGTCAGTGAACTCTTTTAAGTCCCTTCTTAAAACATACTTTTATAGGAGAGCCTTTCCCGAACTTATTTGACTTTATTTTATCCCTTTTATTTTATTCAATTTTACTTATTTTATATTTATTTTAAATGTGTATTTTAGTCTTTTCAATGTTTTCTTGCTTTTATCTTGTATTGTTTTGTTTTTTGGGGTATTATTGTCTTTACACTTGTTAAAGCACTTTGTAACTTGTTTTTGAAAAGTGCTCTACAAATAAAGATTAATATTATTATTATTATTTAAGACATGGTCTGTGTAGTTTATTGAACCACAGCCAAGACTGAAGATGCCTGTAAATTGTAGAGCATTGTAAGATCTGCAACGTCTTTCAATGTTCTCTGCATTTAAACCAATTCTTAATAGTAACTGTAGGAGTAGTGGGCAGCTGTATTGCTCAGAATTTGGGACCACAGTCAAGGGCATTGGCATGAGTTTTCATGCCATTCATTCCCTTTGTAATAGGTGGAAACCAGAGCTCTGAGTTTTGGCCATTTGCTGTGTGCAAGGTTACTACTATTTTGTTTTGGTTGTGCATCCTTGCAATTTACAAAAATAAACAAAAGAAAAGTTGCTGTAATATTCAGTGTACAATAATAAAACTCATTCAGCATAGTGAGTGTCAGACATTCAATTGAACTTCCAATTTCAGGCTTGGAATTAGTGCTAAATCAGTACGAGCTGAAAGTTAGCACAAAAGCTGCGTCCTATATTTATGTGGAGTTAAATGTGATTTTAGGGCCTTACTGTAAGTGAATGTTTGCTTTTTTAGCTGGTGAGGATCCATGCGATGGTGGTTCCCATGACTTTGCTAAAAGTAGCAGCCTTTTGATAGAATCCTAGTTCCCTAGATGACCGTTGGCTGACCGGGAGTTTCACTGGTTGTGGGTGACGTGAATGAAGCGTGTATAGGCTGCACTTTTTGACATGAGCAGATTTCCCATGAGTGCATGCGTGCATTGTGGTGGGAAGCAAATCGATGAATTGATGGCTGCATCAATGGAGTTGCAAAGGTCATACAGCACAGTCAACTTAGAAGTGCCAGTTCCTTCACTAGTGAGCATCTCTCTTGCTTTCTCTCCCAGTTCAGTTCAGTTCAGTGTGCTTTATTGGCATAATTGTTTCATTTAAACAATTTGCAGCAAAAATCAAAAAGTTTACATTTTATTATGACAAGAATTAAAGCAATCAAGGCCATTCAATTTAGCAATTATGAACAAAAATAGCAAATACAGGTAGAACATAAGCTTCTGTCTTTCTCTCTCTGTGGACCTTGCTTGTCTTTCTATTCACACACAGAGAGTTTACTGGTCCCCTTTTTTAATAAATCTTTTATATAGTTTACAGAAGTGAGGGAAAAGGTAACATTTCTGGTCCTGCAATTATTCTTTATCATTCCATCAGACTCTCTTTTTTTTTTTTTTTTTTTTTTTCTTCCTTCTCGATCCTCATACTGTCTCTTACTCTTCAGCTCTCTGGTCGGGTTGTCCAGTGGTGGGATGGATCAACACAGCAGTTCGGGCAAACGCATTCGCAAGCCCTCCTTGCTGTACGAGGACTTTGAGAGCCCATCTCTGCCGCACACGATGCCCCAGGGACCCCCTGTCCCACCGCAACCCCCAGTGAAGGATCCCAGCCGGCCAGGCCGCATGACCAACCAGCTGCAATTTCTCCAGAGGACGCTTATGAAGTCTCTATGGAGGCATCACTTTGCCTGGCCTTTCCATGAGCCTGTGGATGCCTACAGGCTTAACCTGCCAGTGGGTTCAACAAAGAGTCTTTCACTTTCTACTTTCACTTTAGTTTTGCTGAGTTCTATTTATGTTTCTGTAAGTCATGGGGATGCCTAGGCTCAGATGGTAAAGTAAAACCCCCCCAACTAGATTAAGACTAAGACTAAGACTAAATTCTGTTATTTTGCAATGTTGAACTTGCTCCACAAGTTAAAAAAACAAGTATATTTTTTCCATAAAATCTCTGTGTGTCTCATTCTTAAGTCTGTAACTCTGCCCATTTCAGGATTACCACAAAATTATCAAACAGCCCATGGACATGGGGACCATCAAAAAACGTCTGGAGAACAACTTCTACCGGAGTGCAAGTGAGTGCATACAGGACTTCAACACAATGTTCACCAACTGCTACATCTACAACAAGGTAGGTTAAAAGGTAAAAAACAGATCTTTATCCATTGTGTGTTTGTCCCTTTTTCATTTATTTCTTAATCTTACCTTTATAAGATGACCCAACTCAACTGATTACATTTAATATCAAGTGGACCTTCCTCACAGTAGAGATAACACAGGGTTATATAATAAAGCTCTAGGCAGTTGGCTAGATGTCCAAATACCCAAACATACCCTAGTTTGTTGTTTTAAGTGACCTAACAAAACCATTATTTAATATTGAAGATTCAGGTGTAGGTCCAGGACTTTTCTTTTCATTTTAAACCTTTTCTGTTTCATGAGAAAAAAGGCCTATCTAACACTTTGCAAACAGAAACTTGTCTGGGATACTTCTTACCCCTATCCAATGCACAGACATGTGCTGACCTGTATATATTTTCATGTGCTATAGCATAAAGTGAGGCAAGTTGGAAAATGAAAATGTCAAGTTGACATGAAAACAAACGACTACGGCCTCCAACTGTTGAGAAACAAGGTGCTGCCTCTGGAAAATGCAGTGTAGCTCCTTTACGAAAGAATTATTACAAATCAAAAAACTGCTCTAGAGATGTAAACATCACAACGTTGGTTGTACATCACATATGCTTACAATGACCATGCAACAGTGATTTAAAAAAATTTTTTTTTTAGAATACATGTCCCACTTAGCATTTGTGTGTATAAAATTAAGTCTCTTGGCCAAGGATGTCTTAAGTGGTAGTTGTAGAGGATCCCAAAAACATTGATTCTGTCTTAGAATCACCATCAGTTTCATCCATTTATTGCTATTTTCACTTTTGTTATTAATATAATTCATTTTTTTACCACCTGGCTTCTTTGTGGTTTGCTAATGTGTTTTTATAAATGGTTTTCTTGGCTAGCCGACTGACGACATTGTGCTGATGGCCCAGTCTGTAGAGAAGATCTTTCTCCAGAAGGTGGCCCAGATGCCCCAGGAGGAAATTGAGCTGCCTCCACCCGCTCCTAGAAGCAAGAACAGCAGGGGAAGAGGTCGCAAATCTGGTGACTTTGTGACAAAGTCTTGCAGAATTTTAGTTGTTTTTATATAGTTGTTTTTGTTTATTTATAATGGAGTCACTGGGAAGTTTTGTTATAAATGCACAAATTGGACACGTCCAGTCTTGTAAATGCATCTGGCATTGACATTTTCTGTGGAAAATAATTACAGCTCAGCATTTATACAAAATGTCTTCCTGTTGTAGAAATGTATTATGTAAAAGTAGCATTCATGATGCTCGTAAAAAAGCCATGCATGTCTCCAGTGATCATAGAAACATTCAGACATAACTTTCGTTAACAGTAGCTGAGTTCTATTCCTAAAGTTGAATATACTGTATCTCTCAGCATCGAGGGCTCAGCAGGTGCCAGCGGTGTCCCAGTCTGCCTACTCCCCTTCTTCCTCAGACACCGGGGAGTCCATGCTGGCCAACTCTCCGCAGACGGTGCTGACTAAAAGCCTGCCTCCGGCCAACATCATGGGCCTACCTCCTACACAGCCCACAACTAAGGTGTGTACTTACTTTGAAGTGGCTCTACGCTAAAGTGGTTGTCTGTTACTGCACGAGCAAGACCAGTAAGTGAGGGTTTAGCTTACTCTACACATGTTCTACAAAAACATAAATGTCTGGGGTATGGTTGCTAATACATGTACGTATCTTAAAAGGCAAAAGTATTACACCAGTACTTTTTGTTGTAAGAAAACATGTGTTGAACCGTAAGCATTATAAGGATTGGAATAAATAAATAAATATTGTTTTCATAGTGACTTCTAACCTTTTTTATTTCTAGAAAAAAGGTGTCAAACGTAAGGCAGACACCACCACCCCCTCCACCATGGGCTTGACAGTGGGCATGTCAGGAGCAACACACATGGTAGGCTTAGGGAAAGGAGGCCACGGGGGACAAGTCCATGACACCTCCATGCACTCCATCTCATCCATGGGCGGTATGAGCTTGGAGACCCCACCTGGGATGGGCTTGGTCAGGAGCCCTGGAGGTCCCGTTCTGCTCCAGCCAATGATGGCAGGCACTGGACGCAGAGTGGGCAGCGGACGCCCCATTAAACCCCCCAAGAAGGACTTGCCTGATTCTGTCCAGTCTCAGCCCTCGAGGAAGGGCAAACTAAGCCCTCAGCTGAGGTACTGCAGTGGGCTGCTGAAGGACATGTTATCAAAGAAGCATGCTGCGTACGCCTGGCCTTTCTACACACCGGTGGATGCAGCAGCACTGGGACTTCATGACTATCATGATATCATTAAGTGTCCCATGGACCTCAGCACCATCAAGGTGACTTCTCATCTGCTTTTAACTCTGGGAAAGTGCAATAGACTATAAATATAGCTTCTGCTGCATTACTGATTAGATAGTAAAGTTATGTTGTTTCAGATCTCTTAATGTTAGACTGTCCCTTTTTAAAATGTAACACACTGTGATGACGAACACAGAAGCAAGCAATGGGGCTGAAAATCTGTAAGAAATTGCAAACCGTCTATTATTAAGAAATATTTATAAAAAAAAACCCTGATGCAGTTTGAGAAAACATTCTGTCTGGTTGAAGCACTAAAATTGTCCTTTCCTGACGTCTTCATCAGAGGAAGATGGACTGTCGTGAATACAGGGACGCTCAACAGTTTGCCAGCGATGTCAGACTCATGTTCTCCAACTGCTACAAGTACAATCCACCTGACCATGATGTTGTGGGCATGGCACGGAAGCTGCAGGTGAGCCTAGCTGTCTTGTTCTACTTTTCAAATAATTGGACTGAAATAAAAGTGCAGCAGACTGTGAGGTGACAGTTAATTGTTTGTTTTTTACTCCCTTCTCCCTTTCTTACTCTTTTGATTTGTTTTTTTGTTTTTTTTTGTGCCCCAGGATGTGTTTGAGTTCCGTTTTGCCAAGATGCCAGATGAACCACATATGGATCACACAGCCATGTCAATCAGTGGCCATCCAACATCCTCGTCCTCCTCTTCTTCCTCCTCCTCGTCCTCATCTTCCTCCACCTCCGAGAGCGAGCCGAGCAGTGAGAGTGAAGAGAGTGAGAGCAGCCCCAACTCGGACAGCGAGGAAGAGCGAGCACATCGCTTGGCCGAGTTACAGGACCAGGTGTGCACACAAGTAAGTTAACAGTTCATTTCTCTTTTATTACGACAGATTTCATGTGAAAACGATTTTTATAACTGTAATTTCTAACAGCTCAGAGCCATGCACGAGCAACTAGCTGCCCTCTCCCAAGGCCCCATCATCAAGCCCAAGAAGAAGAAGGAGAAGAAGGACAAAAAGGAGAAGAAGAAAAAGAAGAAGCTGGAGAAGCGAAGTCGAGGTGGCAGAAGCAGAGCTGGCTCTGAGGAATGGAAAATGCCTGGCAAGATACTGAAAAGCAAGTCTGCTAGAGCTGGTGGCTCCCAGCCCAAGAAAGCCCAGGGGAAGAAGAGTAACAAGAACAGCAAGTTAGTAGTAATAATAATTACCAAATGATCTGATCTTCACATCAGTGTGGAGTTTTTAAACCTTTACAATATTACCTATTTAGAATATCAAGCAACTGATATTAATGAGCTTTTGTCCTGACTGTATCACTTCCTCTTGTTTCCGCAGGACCACAAAGAAGCCGTTCTACCCCCCAGTGGCCCCTACCATGCTGCCGCACTACGACTCCGAGGAAGAGGAGGAGATTGTGCCCATGTCATACGATGAGAAGCGTCAGTTGAGCCTCGACATCAACAAGCTGCCGGGGGAGAAGCTGGGTCGCGTGGTCCACATCATTCAGTCCAGGGAGCCTTCACTGAGGGACACCAACCCCGAGGAGATTGAGATTGACTTTGAAACACTAAAGCCATCGACACTGAAAGAGCTGGAGCGCTACGTCATGACCTGTCTGAGGAAGAAGCCCCGTAAGCCCTACGCTGAGCAAGGTAAATTAAACATCTGCCAAGCAAACGCCAGCATGTTTTGGTGTAATATTGTCTTGTATGTAGCTTTGCACTTGTTGAAAAGTTAATACCATTAACACTAAGTTAACAGCACAGTTAATCAATATCCAGCATGTGATGCAGCTGTGTCTTAGGCCAATTTTGGGACAAACAATGCAACTCAAAGCAGCTTTGTAAGGCATTGCAGTAAACCAGTTTGTACATTTCAAATGAGTCAATGATGATCGACACTTGATTTCTGTGGTGTGTGTCAGCTACACGTTGGTAAACACAGAGCCCATACCTGTCAACCTTTAGCCAATATACTTAATATTTTGTATTTATGTATATTTTATATGTACAATGCACATTGATCACTCTTAATATACCAGTGTTCACTAAAAGGGTCATTTTTGACTGTTAGCCAGATGTTGAATTATCCATTAAAACAAACATGAAGAAGTGCACATGAGAAGGCAGACAAGAACATAAAGCAGCAATGCAAGCAATGATACAAAACAAAAACATGTTAAGCAGACAATCAGGCAAACTGTTAAAACATTCCAACATTTCATCAGAGAGATCATGGGTAGAACCATCAAGACAGAAATATCAGAAGGACGAGGGGCACAATCTGACGCAAACAGACAGGAAGCCAAGAAAATGAGAACGACTATGTATTAGAGCAGATCTGGTGGCTTTTTAACCAAGTCATATGCAAAGGATCAGATCTATATTTTGATACCAAATTTAGATTTTCCCGTGACTGGATTTACTAAAGAAATAAAAACGTTACCATGCTATTGCACCAAATTGACAGGCATGTCATGTTGTGTTCTCAGCCAGTTAACACACTTGACTTTGATACTGTACAGTCATGTTTTATTTATCTCTCACCCTCCGTGTGTCTCAATGACTGAAGGCCTAGTTTTCCTCCTGACTAAAAGCTGCTGGATCAGCTCCTTAAGGTCAATACAGTGATGTGGAAAGTTGATGATGAATTTGCTTTAGTTAGTATGTACAGTAAGACAGACCTGACTCTTCCTATCTTGATGTTTGTTTCCAACATTAATGACAAATTCTCCAGTTAAATTTCAGAGTCTAGTCTGCTACTCAGGAAGCCAAGCTGCAGAACGAAGTAACAGCTCTTTTGCTCTGAGCTAAATAGAACTGAGGGTGAGCACAGTGGGTCAGTGGGGTATCACACAATTACATCCCATTACTTGCATCTGATTGAATTTAGTCCACACTACCTCCACAATCCCCTAGGAAAAAGCCCTGATGTCCAAGACATAGGTCACTGCGTGACCATGTGGTAACCCGGGTCGGTAACAAATTTGTCATCTTTTCATGTGCAGCAGCAAAGAAAGGCAGCGTTGGCAAGTCTAAAGAGGAGCTGACTCTGGAGAAGAGGAGGGAGCTGGAGAGGAGGCTGCAAGATGTCAGTGGGCAACTCAATTCTGTCAAGAAACCTGCTAAACCTAAAGGTGAGCTCACACATCCCCATTCACTATGTGCATGGTATCTCATGCACAACACATGCACCTCAGAATCGGGTTTGTTGACCAAGGAATGTGCACCGTATAATGGATATTTGCAATGTGCAGAGAAAGTCCCAAGAAATGTGCTTTAATGTAACTCACTAGGCACTTTCACACTGCCGTATTTTACCGGGATTGTTACGCTAATATGCTGGCTCGCTGCGCTGTATGACGATTTGATCCGCCTATGAGCCGGGAATGTTGGTTGTAACAGAGGCGGAGCAACGGTTTTGTTTTGTCCTCAGCCTGGCGTCAACTTTCACTGGAAGTGTCTCAGGATTGACTTGTTATTTATTTAGCATTTTTGTGCTTCTACTACCTTCTTCACAGCTCTCTCTGACCCCGTTTCGTTCCGTCGTCTTCAGGCTGCATATCCCACAGGTAGCATCAGAGCGCTTTGCCTGCCTGATTTTGCTGACATGTTTAGATTTTGTTGATTTGGTAATCAGTGCTTGCTTTTTTTGCTTCTACTATGATTAAGTAGGCTACGTAGTTAAACGGTTAAGTAGTCTAAATTTTCTGTCTGTTTTAACAGTGTTTATTGTTGTTTTACAATCTGGCGTCTGCACAGGGTATTTTATTTTGAAAATTGACCGGACTAGCTCCGGCAGATGCGTCGCAGGCGGACTCAATGCAGGTAACCCAGAAAGCCGGATCGCTACGTGAAAGCACACACAGTTGTGGGATTACGCCTCAATATTTAGTTCGATATAAATGAGCAAATGCGACATATTGGCGGACATTCTTTCTGCGTTTATTACGGGATCTCTTTGTGAAAGTGGCTACTGAGTCAGACCTTTGTTATTGCTATTTATATATAAACTACTTCTTCATTGTTGTTTGTCTTTCATAAAACATTCTCTTACTTTTTCATCTGTACCCGGTGTGTCCATAAAACTCTTCTCTCCTCAGTTGAGAAGCCCAGTGCTGTAGAGACTCACACCCAGCCCACACGCCTCAGTGGCAGCAGCTCCAGCTCCGATTCCTCTTCCTCGTCCTCCTCCTCCTCGTCCTCAGACACCAGTGATTCAGACTCTGGTTGAGATCCTTAGCACTGGCTAAGAGAGAATACACGAGTAACTCAGGGACTTGGGCTGGCCCAGGACACAACACACCCTGAAACAGTAGTGGGCTGAGATATTGGATACCATGGTGAAAAACAATCCAAGGGGACTTAAACGTTTTGAATGTGGGACTGTGGGATGTGAAATAACGTCTCTCTGGATAATCATAGAACCCAAACACTAAATGCCTTTGTTTCCCCTTCCTCCCCTTTGTAAATACTTGTACAAATTTATGTTTCTTTTATAAAGAAGAATTTTATGGTGATCCCCCAAAGAGGGAAGCGGAGTAATAAAGAAGGACGTGGAAAGACAGACCTAACTCCAGATCTGCTTTGGCTGGCCTTACGCTGTGTCGTCTGTGGTGAGGGAATGGAGGAGTGTTTATTTATTTGTTTTCTTCACCCACATTTCCTCAGATGGAAATACTGGAATTTGAACCAGCAACCTTTGGTTACAAGCCTTGCTTTTCTAACATCTGGCCTTCTACCACGCTTCATTTTAGATCAACCCCTAGACTCAGCCTTAATTATCTGGATTGTTAAGAGTTATATTATTTGGAAAAAATACAATATTGTTAAGGAGCTGCAAGATTATTTCTCATGTTCAGGTCTAAGAGCTGTTGAGCAGTAAATAAAAACAGTCATATCTGCCAATTCTGGTCACAATTTTCAGTTGGTTACAGCTCTAGTTCTGGATCATTTCTCTTTTATGTTTACACACATTGCAGTTAAATCTCAGTTTGACATTGAGCTTTATGCTGCAGTCTGTTTTACAGCCTGTACTAATTGTTTATTGATAACAAAGTGACTTCATGCAGTAGGTCTGTATTGAAATGGCATAACATACTGTAATGACAAAGTTTGCAATTAAGTAACACTCATTCAGTTTGTATTGATTTTGATGGCTGCACTATTCTCCTATATGCCCACCAGCCAATTTAAGACAGGCTAGTCTTATAAATATGACACTAATTGAAGTACTGTCTTCAGTATTTTGAAATCCGTTCTTGCTGTTCAGCTTTGACGTTCTCAACATCATCAAATTGAACTGAAGTGTGCATCTATTTCTGAAGAGCTGAATGTTCTGACTATAGTGCAGGTTTCTAATTTCCACATTAATCTGAAGTCTTGCATTACTTGTTTTTGAAAACATCTGTAGCACTTAAAAACAGTGAATGTTCCTTAAAGAAATCTTTTGGCTGCTCGGCACTTACTGGAACAAATTATGTTGACTGAAAAAACTGAATTTGAATAACACTACAAGTAAATAAAGACTAAAGATAATCTTAGACATAAAGAGACAAAGTCCTTTATAGTCATGCATAGTTGAAGCTGTTGTTGAATGTTCAGTGAAAGAATATATTCTTGTATATACTTAAACTGTATTTGCTGTTGCACAAACTATTGTATTTCTGCTGTTCAGTCTGTTTTTTAGTTACCTTGTTTTTTTTTTTGTTTTTTTTTACATGCTGTTATTTCTCATTCCAGTTAACTGTCTTTGTTGTTATCTGAAGAGCGTTCACATGAGCATTGCTGCCTCTGGTCAAGCAGGTTATTGCCTCTCAGAAGCATATCTTTCATTTGGCAAGTGTGTTTATTAAAGTATTCTCTTGTGTAGAAAGAGTTTTGTCTGTCTGTGGGAGTTTATTTTAATTTTTTTATTGATTAGCAATTAGACACAGTTTTTTGTGTTGTTTTAGGTCCTTTATCAGGCACAATGCCTAACATTGTGTGGTTGTAGTTTCTAAAAGGTGAAGATTTGTTTACTTTTTAACTCTAATTTCATTACTTTATTTATTTTTTTTTACTGTTGGTAGGACAAAACAAGTAATGCTGGGAAATTGTGATGATTTTTCCACAGCTGTCTGTAATTGTATAGATTAACAGTTTATGAATTGGGAAAATTCATGGCCTTAAAGCTGACTGCTCGTCAGTGGAAGTCAGTAGGAGCACAGATTAACCTTTAGTTAAAAACAAAAAAAGCAGTATGATATGTACCGAAGTATGATATGACTGTCTCCAGACAGGTGTGTATATATTGTGATTACAACTTTCCTCCACTAGGCGGCAGCAGTTACTCATGTTTTTAAAACCTGACATCTCTCATTGTTTTGAAGGTGGAACCCTTGTTGTCCTAAGCACTGATTGTTTTGTGTTGGAAGGAAGTCAGATCACCGTATGAATCAAATAGTGTCAGTTTGATGTTTGTGAGGAACAAGCCAGTGACAGCCAGTGAAACCTGCTCAGTTTGGTGTTTGGAGGACCTGAAACGCAACATGGCGATGAATCTGTTCCTAGTGCTGCTCGTTATTTGTCTTCCAAAATACAGTCAAGGTACGTTTTTGTAAAAGTATATCCATTAATGATTGTAAGGAGGGGTTAAGAGGATTTGTTTTCACATATGCAAAACCCTGAAGAAGAATATGAAAAAAATTAGTTCATTACTACATCGAGAATAAATGCTTTGGTCATTTTGGTAAGTTATTATTCAAGCCATACCATTCCATTTTGATCAGCTATGTTTATATAATAGACTTTTTTTTTTTTTTGTCTGCCTCTCCATTATAAAATGTCACCATTTCTTCCTTTTAACTGCTTTATTTTGTAAGAACAGCCATAATTTTAGTAGCAGCAGATGTTTGGTGTTTATTTTCAATAGCATAGACACAAGAGTTGATAACAAAAAGAACTTTGAATGACTTGACTGCACACTGCAAACACCATTATGTTATAATATGTTTTCCATCTTTTTGAAACAAACTGCAGGTAAACACTTGCTTCGTTTCTTGACCTTCTGTCAAAGGGATGAACCGGTAGATGGACAGTATGATATTGAATTTGACGGCGATCAGCTCCTGTATGTTGACCCTGTCACCTATCAGGCAGTCCCACGTTTGCCAGAGTTTGCAGAGCAGTGGACCCCTGATCCTGGGCTGGCCCAAGACACATATGTGTCCCTGGGTACCTGCCACTACAACATCCCACGTGCCATAAAGGGAGAAAATTATCCTCCAGCGGTCATAGGTGAGGTAATTGAAATTGACATTGCGTCTTTGCTGATAACTGAGTAGGCCTTCTTAACTAGTTTCAACTGTTTAATGTACAGTTGGTAGATTAGTTCAGTGGTTCCCAAACTATTGGTTGGCCCCCCTCCTCACAAGATACATCTGAGGGGTCATGACGTGGTTAAAATGAAAGAAAAAAGAAGGTTCTGCTACAGAAATGTATCTTCAAATATTGGACTTGGTGTAATCTTTATTTTGAATTTTTTTAAATAGTGGATCGTGTGGCTTTGTCTGTTCAGAGGGGAAAAGTGACCAGGGCTCCTTGTCACTTTTCCCCATACTTAAGTACAGTACTTTGGTAAGTGTACTTAGTTACTTTCAGTTGTTGCCTTTAGTCTTGAACAAAACATACAGTAAATAAACCGCAAAGAGTCACGCAGCTGGCTTCATCTTTCCAAAATTTACGCTAGATTGTAGCCTAATCCCAAAAACAAAAGTCAAATTACTACAGTGTAATGGAAGCACTGTAAGCTGTGTTGTTAAACACAAGCTAACAAGGTCTGTAATTCTTAAGAGAAGAATATTGTACCAGCAGGGACAGTGCCTGTGAGGTGCAATTAACCTCTGGGTGTATAATTATGCATGTATTGTCAGTGCAGGTTAAAGCATCACTGTTCATTGTCTAGCTATCCACTGGGGAGTTTCTGTTACTTAGTATGTGTTCCATAGCACTGGGATGTGGCAGACTTTTAGGAATGAATTGCACAAAAATGATCAGAAAATACAAGTACTTGTATCACTTCATATCTAACATTTTAGTTCATGAGTTCAACCTGTTTTCAATGCCATGAAAATCTCAAAAATGTTTTTTGTTTTGGGGTGATTAAAGCCTTAGCCCATAATCTGGCATTTGACTCATTATAAAGGTTAAACATAGAGAATCTATGACTTTAAAGTGGCATAAATAGTTTTATAATAACGATGTATCAAATGACAATGTGAAAGAAGTTGCTCAAAGTGATGAACCTACAGAGAAGAGTTTAAAGAAAGTGACGATCGCATTTACATTCATCAGGTGGCCAGAAACAAGACACCAAATGAATGATTATGTTTTTTCCGAAGTATCGCTTATGACGTATAGGCCCTGCCATACTCCTAGTTGCTGTAGCCTACTCTGTCGTCACAGTTGCTCCCCCCTTCAGCTCTAACAAACCAATAATTTCTGGTTGCCATGAACCACATCACTACCAGTTTGCCAGAGAGGGAATGTCTCCACAGACACCAGATTTAAAAACTATTGAATACTGAGAAATATAGAGAGATTTACCTGGCAGTGATGGGCTTAATCAGCATTGTGTAAATTTGTTTGTTGGGGGCTTGAATGTAACAGACATTCATTTAAATGTACGACCCACACTCCAGCTTTAAAGTACCTGCACATACATTTGTCTGAGGCTGTTTGTAATGGTTTGGGCAATGGTTAGCATACAATGTTATATTGTGCTTCCATCTTTGTGGACACAGTGCCCCTGTGTACAAAACAAGGATATGTCTTTATATTAATGCCTGTGGTTTTAGAATGAAAAATCACAATAGGCCATGTAGTGTAACTTTATCTTTCTCTGTCAAACATCAATCCATCCATCTGCAGTCAGTCCCACCTCCCTGATCTACCCAAAGCAGGAGTTGGAACTCGGGGTCCCAAACACCCTCGTCTGCCTTGTCAATGATTTCCATCCGCCTGTAGTCGACATCACATGGACCAGAAACGGGCAGCTGGTGGACCAGAGCGAAGTTAGCCAGACTCAGTACTACTCTAACAGCGACTTCAGCTTCCGCATCTCGTCCTACCTGGACTTTACTCCGCAAGAGAGCGACATCTACTCCTGTAGTGTGCACCACATCAGCCTGCAGGAGCCTCTCACCAAGTTCTGGGGTAGGTTGATCTATCTAAAGTGTTTTATTCTCTGCAGACAGTTAACTTTATCAGTTCAACATTGGATAATATCTCACATTTGAACTCCCAACAGAAGTAGTCGTTATAGCTAAGTAAACAAAATCAAGCCACAGTTTTACACTTGTATTTAACAAATGAATAATCCACATGTCAGATAAATGTGATGTATTGTGCATGTTCTGATAAGTTAACTGATAAATGTATGTATTAGAAAGTAAGGCTTTAGAGCTATATTATCCTGCTAAATATATACAATATTATTGGCACAAAATGTTGGTTCAGGCTGGTTTCCACTTTCAAAAACTCACAACATTAAAACTAATGCAATCTGTGTCTGTGTGTGTTCCACAGAGGCTGAAGTACACCCAGACCAGCAGGTTGTAGAGACAACAGTGTGTGTTTGTGGTGTGATCCTAGGGCTGATTGGAGTTGTCACAGGACTCTGGTTCATCATGAAAGCCAACAAGTCCTGCCAGGCGTGACACGCATCAAGACAAACACCTGAATTTCGATGTCAGATGTGTGATCTTTTTTCCCTTGTGTTTTTCCTCTGTTAGTGAGTTGGAGTGAGATTTATTTATTTTTTTCCCCTATCAGTTTTCTTTCTTTCTTTTTTCAGTTTTCTTTGTTTTGTTTTTACACTTGCTGTGTTTTATGTTGTTTTTTTCCATTTCTGCAACAATACTGAAACTAAACCAGAGCTAAATAGAAAGTTTGTTCAGTTAAATAAATATACATTTTCAGTTAGTATTAGTCACTTATGAGAAGATTAATACCATTCTTTTGTCTGTACTGTACATACAGAATATGGCTACAGCCAGGACATAGTTAGCTTAGCACAAAGATTTGGAAACTGGGGAACAGCTAGCCTGGCTCTGTCCAACAGTAACGAAAATCTGCAAGCTGCACTTCTAAAGCTCAGTAACTAGAAAGAAGTATTCTGGCATATTTTACAGAGATATATACGTAAGAATGGTTTCAATTCTTCACATGTAACTCTGCCAAATATTGTATTTCCCAAAACATCAAACTATTCTTTTAAGAATAGAGGGTTACTATTTCTAAATTTGCTTGAAAGAATGTATGCGATTGACTCTATCCTAAAAAAGTTTTTGACTAATGACTTTTTTTTCCATTTTACACAATTAATAATATAATATATAAGATAAGTGCAGAGGCTTTACCCGCGTTTGATCATATTGCAGCACAGAAACAGCTTAAAGCTTGTACAAATAAGGCACATGAAAGAAAGTTGAAAATGTCTGTTCCTGTATACTGTACTGCATGTCATTGTACATGCAACACACATTCAAATGAAAGAGAACAGTTCCCTTACATTCTTGTTCTTGAGTTCCTTAACCCTTCACCACATCAGCCAGTCTGATCACTGGCACAGTCACAAAGTCACCATCAAGAATCGAAGCACCGACTAAGCTTTTAGGCAGATTGCTGGTCCGTCAGTGACTGCCTGACACGAATGATCAGTGCATAATGTTTGTCATGTCTGTTTGCTAGTGTTTTAATACTCTCCAAACTGCCTCTGTTCTCTGCTTAGTTTTCATTGTCTCTGGTCTGAATCTAATTATTTTCACAGTGATTGATAAGATAGCTGCCACATTTGAATATGGAATTGTGTGGAGCCTCTGAGGGATGAATCTGAGATCTCACTGAAAGTACTGCAGCTTTGCTATAAAAATAGACACTGTCAGCTGAAGGGACTTTCAAAACTCAATTTCTCTCATCACTTGTTATATTGTGACAATAAACCTACCTACCTACCAGAAGGATTAATAATGCAATTTGGCTCAGATGATAGAGCAGAGAAAACAAATGCTGAATGATGAATTAAGCCGCGTTTCCACCAAAAGTACCTGGGACTTTAAGTACCAGGATCTACTTTTCAAGGAACTAAAAGATCCTTCAGCCCACTGTTGTATGCATTTCCACCACAGTCTAAAGACCTGCGAAGATTAGGCAAATTAACCAGCTGACCTATACGCCATGCAGAGCCACGGATTGGCATCATTATTTAGTAATGCCGCTATCCATGAGCAAAATGTATATATGAACATCAGAATTAATTGAATTAATTAAAAAAACTATAGGCTATGCTTGACCATGTTTTTTTCTGGGGGAGTATAATGACGAGACACACGATTAAAGTTTGTCGCAAATTTAATAAAGTTCTTAAAAAAAAAACTGTAGCACAGAGAAAGAAACACAAACATAAAATCGCAATAGTTTGGAAGGGCATTAAAACATTTCCAGCCAACAAGAGCTGCAGATCAGCACTCATGTCTGTGTCCGCCTGAGCTTCGGAGGAACGTGATTTTTAAAGTGCTGTAATCAGCTGGTCCGTTTGTTTTGGAGAGCAGGAGACCTACTTCGGCTCATGTAGAAACCTCCTGACTGATGAAAACTTGACACAACTCCGGATCCAGTATTTAGCTTAACTCCATTAGCTGTTAGCTGTAAACACACTGCGGCATGCTAGCTGCTATTTCCGAGCTATAACCGATGTACGATCTCAGGCTGACATCGGTGAGACGTGTGTGTTATTTGACTGTTGATTGTGATTTATTGTGCAAACAACGGTGGAAAAGAGAGGAGCAGTAGTAGCAAAACACCTGACACGATCGACTTAGGCTCCATCCACACTACTACGTTTTCGTTTTAAAATGCAGACCTTCTGCTACGTTTGCACCTCCCGTCCAGACTAAAACCGCTGATCTGAAGGCCTAAAAATAAAATGCTGCTGACCCCGTTTTCATTTTTAAACTCCGGGGTAGTGTAGTAGTGCAGACGGCCAAAAACGGAGGACTTTAAAAACACAATACTACTGACAGAGTTTTAGTTTTGGTATTTTAATTAAAATATTTTAATACTACTCCTTGAGGTTCTTCGTCCATAGTCCTTTCTTCTTTCGCCAAATCTTCTGCAACTGCGGAATAGACCACCTGCTTCATGTTTACACTGGCATGCACATACCCAGTGTCATTTTTATATAGACGGAGATCAACTCTGATATGCAGCAAAAACGCTGATGTGGACCAAAGGTTCCTAGTTCCGGGTTTAGTTCCTGCGGTGGAAATGCAGCTTTAGTGCTGAGTTCCCCAAGAAATGGCATAGCACTGCATGGGAAGAGTGGAACTAGACTGCCTAAATTTCTGTTTCGCTCATTTACAGGAAATTGTGGTGTAGTTAATTGTCTCCTATTACTGTAAATAATGTTAGGCAGAACTGCAGCTATGACAAAACTTGAAAGACCTGTTCATCTCAGCACTGCCCTAGCTTAAAAAAACATTTGCATCATTTACTTTATGAGCAAGCATGTAGTTTAGTTTATGCAGTTTAGTTTTTGAGCTCTAGAGGTTTTTAGCAGCATGATTAAGTCTGTAGGCTTCTGCATCCAGCAAGTTATTAACTTAATGTTGTAGTTTTCCGTGTTTAAAAGATGGGACTTTATTTTCTGTACAAACTCACAGTCTCTGCTGTTTTGCTCTGCAATCCACCAGCAGGTAGGTTTCATCATTATTTTGTTGCTTTATTTTATTGTTAAAATAACTATCACATTACAGTGCAAAACAAACATCTTACTGTAAAACTGATTTTTCTGATGCTAGTTATTATTTTTTTGTTGAGAACATTTTATTAAGAACATATCAAGTATTTTTACTGCATATTTCTGAGTTAACCTCTTGTAACATCACATCATGTAGATATGTTTTCATTCAGCAAATATGCAGTTAAAAAATTATTGATTATTATTTCACAGTTTTCTGTACATACTGGTTTTCTGTCTGTTATAGGTGGCTATGTATATCAGATGATATACGACTGTGAGTATGGTGACAACATCACAGATATGGTCTTCTTTGTGAAAAACGTATTTAACCAGCAGCTTTTTACCATGTATGACTCTCGGGTGGGGAAGTATGTTGGCTTTGGAGAATACGGCATGAAAAATGCAGACCATTATAATAGTCAGGTTTGGAAAATGGCCTTAAGACAAAGTCAAGTGGAGATTCTTTGCAGATACAACGCAAGATTATACAGAAGGAGCACGCTGGACAGAAAAGGTACATTTCTGTATTTTCTGCTCTGAGATTTTGACATTTTAATAATGCTGTTTCAATGGCTTAATATGCTTCACTAGAAAAGGGAAACAATTGTTCTCTCCCCATTCTTAGATTAAATGGCTTAAAGAAAACTTTTAATCCCATGACTCTCTTTCTGCTTTCTACCTTGAAGTAGGCACCACGTCAAGTAGGTCATTTAGTGAATGTTTTTTTTCTCAAATTAATTCTGCACTCCAGTGCCTCCGATTGTCAAGGTCCATCAGACTAAGGGAACTGACTACGGGCAGCGGTCCATGCTGAAGTGCAGCGTTCTGGGTTTTTTTCCTCAAGAAGTGAGGGTAAGCTGGTTGAGAAACGGAGTAGAGGTCACCGCCGATGTGTCGTCTACAGATATTGTGGCCAACGGGGACTGGAGCTTTCAGCTTCACTCTTACCTGGAGTTCATACCAAGACGAGGGGAGAGGATCAGCTGCAGGGTGGAGCATAGCAGCCTCAAAGAAAGCCTGGAGGTGGACTGGGGTAAGAATTATTATGGAGGAGAAACACACTCAAACAGTGTTGAAATTTAATACCTGACATTATTTCTTTCCCATAGACACCTTTATACTGGACACTAAATACCTGAAGTTGACTGTGGGGCTCATCTTCTTCTTTATTGGCTTAATTGCAGCTGCTGGTGGAGCAGTTTACTATTGGTGGAAACAGAGGTATGCTTTGACTTTAGTATCCATGTTAGGAAACCATTCACTTTACTTTTGTGCAGTGTTCATTGTTTTGTCAGATATGGTGACCAAGACCAGACTGTATAGTGGAATTATGAAATAAAACAGGTCATCAGGTTTTATAACCCTTTCTTTTCATATTTCAGGTTTGACTTCAGCCAAGTAGACACACAAGGATCCTGTTATCCTACATAATAGTGCCATAAATCGTTCTAACTTTGTGTAGTCACGTATTTGTACAAGTGTCAGATCTGTCGCTTACAATAACAGTTTCAGCTTGGAATAAGACTCAGTATCTTTACATGACATGTCACATCTGTGTATGTTGGATCAACAATTTACTGCATACCACTCTGCTAGCGTCAACCATCACTAACGCTAGTTAAGACAGAGGACTTAAACAATATAATCAGCATATTATGTAAATCATCCCAATAGCTGGTGCTAAAATAAAGTGATCTACAAAATAAAAAACATCTTACCACCAGACTTTTTTTTCTGACTATTTAATTTTATTTCTAATGTAATTTATTCATTTAGATGTTTAAATATATATTCTAAAGTTTCTTTCACCACATGATAATCTTAACGCTGTTGCTAAAATTTTTCTACACTTCCACAATGCAAAAAAAGCTGATTTAAAGGTGCCTTAATCAATATTTTTACATGAACAATGTATCAAATGACAACTTGTATGTTGTAAATGTGTAAACACAGAAAATTATCACTGGACTCTACAGTTACACTCAGCTCTACAGAAGATTTTGTCTTTTAGCATCTTATTTTGGTTTTCAGTCCTGCAGCTTCACTGTTTTTGTTCATTTTACTGGTTTCATAACCTCATTTTTGGACACAACAGGAAGCGGATTTCAGAGAAAAATCCCACTGTACGCTACCAGCTCAGCAACAAACTGTAGACAAACAATATTAGTGACTAGCTGGTGAATAAAATTAAAAAAAATAGAGCATTTCACTGCTAAAGAGCCAGTTATTTCCCTTACAATTTAGCTGAGACCAAAAACAGAGCTAAAAGGATGGTGAACATTGGACCAGCATTCATGAGGTTGCCTGAAACATGACTCCAAATGTTGTTATTTAAGGTTTAAAGAGATTTACTATCTGGTAACATCATAATCAACTTTAAAAACTGTTTTAGTTAAACTTACTATTTATATGTAACTGCCGAATGAAAACTCCGGTTGTGTCAGATGCCACATTCTCAAGGCACTATACTGATTACATGACATCATAGCTGTGTGTGGATGTACTGACAATATATACAATTAATCTATACACATGCATGCACAGATATGTATTATACTAGAGGATGCTAAAACTTTGTCAAAATAAAGATAAAACCATATCTGACTGTAAGGCTGGTTTCATTATTTTTGTAAATTCGGACAGTTTTTATCTGACAACAGTGATGAGGTGTGATGTCTGAGCATATCCGGGCAAGATTAAATAAACTGCTTCCGCCTTTACTGACCTGTTATTTACTGGCACTGCACTTCTCAATCTATGTATTATTATACTTTGACAACAGCAATCCTTGCAACAATCGATTACAAGACTTTTTAATTGTAAAGGTTGTGTTGCTGCTGAACTTTCTCCTGTGGATTACATTTGTAAAGGCAACACAGACCTGTGGATTTTCTGCTGGTTGGTGATTTAGAAATATTAAAGACCTATCAGATTCACTGCATGTTGTAATGTAAAAGATGGATTGATAGTTGCAGATACCCTGTGTCTCTGAACTTCAGTGAGGAAAAACTCACTCCAACACCAGCTGTTCATTCCCACGGCACCCTGTGAGTCTGTAAATGATTTGTCCAGATACAAGTGGTCTATTTTTGGAATTGATTGGGAAGCTATAAGAGCTTTGAGCATGAATCTCCGGTACTTGTTAGCTGGCATTTCAGAGTGAACCACTGACTCACTGCTGTCAATATGGCAAGTCTGTTCACTGTTGTGACCCTCCTGGCTGTGTTGTCCAGTGGGTTATGTGAGGAGAAATCCTTTTTGCAGAGAGCTGGTAAGGCCTTTAACAGCAGACAGTACAGATCTCTGCTTACTGTGAACAATGGAGAGAGGTTTGGAAACTGGACCTGGCCCGAGATGTGTCCCGACAAGTTCTTTGCTGTTGGATTCAGTATAAGGGTAAAGAAAATGTCTATTTCACTATTACAAATTTCATATTAAATATAAACCTACTGTGGCATGGCAAAAAAAAAAAAAATTCAGTCCAGTTATTCGGTTCTGAGTTTTGCTTTTCATGAACCACTGGATGATTAGTTGAATCATGTTCTACATTTAGAATGAAAAACTGAGGGAAAACGCGGACAACTGCCAATATCAAAAAAGAGAGAATGGAAAGTGCATAGCTCAAGTGCATTTATTTCTACATCGGTGAACAGCTTTCTTCAGGATAAGAATAACACTCATCTGACAAGGACAGGTGTTAAAAATCAAGGCAATCAACTTGAGGCCAAATTAAAGGCGCATAACATGCTGAACCTCCTTGTCTATGAAGAGATTCAAAGATTCATGTTTACATAGCATATAAATATATATGCCTTGTCGTTTGAACTTTTGCCTCATAATTTTTGATATTTTAAATTATTTCATTGTTATGACTTGTAGTGAAATAATTTTACTTTCTTTGAAGCTTTATTTTGTAGATATAAATTTGTGTTTTCTGAATTCTTTCTGACTTGAATGGAGAATGTTTTGTTTGTTTGACTGTTCCTGTTTGGTGCTTGTTTGCTCTTCTGTAAATTGGATTTTTTTCAGTATGAAGATCAGTCATATGGATGTTGTTCTTATCATAAAGAGCGCTGCTGCTGAAGATAGATAAGCTAAGAAACATAAGATACAGATGGTAAGAACAGTTTGCTGAAGTTGAAATAAATGCATCTGAGTTATGATTACTATACACTTACCATTTTCAATTTAGTTTTACAAATACATAGTTAGGGTGGCCAACATATATTTCCTATCCTAAGGTGGCTTACAGGAGGAAATATCTGATTACAACAAGCTCCAGTCACAAAACTGAAAATATAATCTTCACAGTCCTGAGAAAGCAGAATTTGAAATACAATCCTTTGTGTGTGTTAACCTGTGTGCAGAACAATTCTGTCAGTGAGATGAACTCTGAATAGAAAAATGTGTTTTTGTCTTGTTGTTTTCGATACTATACCTCACTTCTCTGCATGGACTACAAACCCTAAAAAACTAGCTATACTTAACCTGATGTGAACTTTCACAGCTGATTCACTAGAATAAGATAACAAGCTGGTTTGACCAGAACTGTTACTGCTTCTGGGAACTGTCTTCCATTTCCTCAGGTGGAGTCTAACCAGTATGGGGGGGATGATACTGCCCTTAATGGGATTCGCCTCATTTGTGCCAAAGATGGAAACCGAAGCTTCCATTACTCTGTTGAATCCCACACTGGCTAGTAAGTTGCCCAAACGATACCTCTTTCTAAGAAGCCTTATAAGTTATAACCGATCTGCAGTTTTGTTAATAAGCTGTCAATAAATGGATTTTGGGCAATTTGGGATTTTTTATTTTAGAGAGCTAGTATTCAGCAAGTGGAATTCTAATGTTGGGCAGTGATGAACATATCAATTGAACCACTTTCCTCCACCCTCTTTGAGCATGTCTGCCACTTATGCAGAAATGTTTTTATTGATGTCTTAAAATATGCAGCTGCTTGTTGCTGTGGCCAGATCAATCTCGTGAAAGAGATCCTTGATCTCAGTGGGACTAACCTGGCTGTTCTAAAAAGGCTAAACAAGAATTAGATAAATAAATGAGGTACTTTGAAATCAGCATGAAGCTGGAGACTGGCAGTTTCCCATCATGTTCAGAGGGGAAATGAAAGCACCGCTTCTGCCAGGATTGCAAATTAGGTGTTCAGATGTTGAAATGTCTTGACGCTGTTCCAGTGTTTCCACCCCACATCTTGGATCTTTTCCTGATTACCCTGTAATTCCTACTTTCCTGTCCAGCTTCGGTGACTGGTCCCAGGCCCAGTACTGCCCCAGTGGCATACTCACCTCTTTCCAGATTCGCGTGGAGCCCCATCAGGGTCTGTTTGGTGACGACACGGCTGTCGGCAACATCAAGTTCCGCTGCAGCAGCAACCCAACACTGGAGGGACGCGGCATGGACTGGGGAGAGTATGGCCACTGGAGCCAGGAGTGTCTCAATGGAGGAATCTGTGGTATTGAGACCAAGATGGAGGAATACCAGTATGGCTTGGACGACTCAAGCCTCAATGATGTGCGCTTCCATTGCTGTGACAAGCCGCAGCAGGTAAGACAAAGGGTTATATAAAGTAAAAACAAAGCCCAGAAATGGCTAGGTGGTTAATGACAAATCCACACAAGGTATAGGTTTTCACAGACTCACAGATTCCAGAAAGGATGGCACCAAGCCACAACAGAATCGCCTGAAAGTGTTGGAGGTACTACCACTAAAACTAAAATCCCAAACTTTTACCCTAACCACAAACACAAGTGCAGAAGTTGCTAAGAAGAGGGCGGTCTTAAAGTCAGTGACATTAGGCAATGTAGAATGTGTTTGTGCCCAAAAATGCACCAGAGGTAGTGTTTACAAACTCACAGCCAATCGAGTGACTGTGCCCGAGGATTTCTCATTAACTTGAGAGTTTTTGATGTTGACATGAGATTTTCTGCAGATGTTCACAGACGATGAAGATGCTACTTGAGGAACTTTACCACCAGCTCTTCCTCAGGTTGGAAAGCTTCTGGTATATTTAATGAATAAATATTAGCATAGTGTTAGGCAGGAAACACTGACACAGACTATGCTATGTCATTGGGATGTAAATAATATATCTTGAAATGATTCAGTCATGTTTGCTAATAATACAATTTCAACACGTTCCAAGATTTACCTGCTGACTCGCTAGTGCTGCTTTGTAAAATACCCACCTTGGTCTTGACACTTAATTTTCATTGGTGTCATGCTCTGTGTTCTCAACTTATTATATCATTATAGAGGTGAATTGATTCAAGAGAGCCCAGTCTGCAGTGTTTCACAGTTACATAGACTAGAATCAGATTTGTTTGTGCACTACATCTCTGTCATCCCCTAGAGGTCCGTCCAATAACCAAACTACTGTATGTATGTTTGAATATAAATGAACCAAATCCAAAAATACAACAAAGGAAAGTAAAAGAAAAAACTGTCTGGTTCAGATCAAAGAAAATGAATTACAGGTTTGACTGCATCCTTTAATGCTGTTGTTTTTTGAGCCACGGTCCATCTGAATAGAGAATGAATGAACGAGTGTTTTGCTTGTGGATTACTGCATTGCACAATGTACCAAAACACCAAAGGTGATGTTGAAGAAACAAAGGAGAAAACTGCACTTCATTTTCTTGGAAACAGCAGTTGACACACAAATCTCACCTCAGTCCATTTAGTAGCAGCCCATCTTTCAATCACATCACATGATCTTTATCAGCAGATGGAGTTTTAATGTTCAGATTTCCATCTGTTTTTTTTCTGAGCACTTTAAGGTCTTCTTGTCCATGTTGTGGTGAGATTGTTTCACCTTCTGTTCTATTTGCTAACATTTGAAGGTATAAGACATCTGCAGTAAGAGTATATGAAATTATTCAAATGTAATATATTCTGCATACACAAGACATTTATTTGACAGCCATTCATTTGCTGTTTCTGAACTTGTGTTTGTTTTATTGACAGTGATCAGCAGGTGAACATCAAGGAGACCTGAGCACTACGATCCAGTCCGTCTCCAACAGCCTGAACTCAAAGTGACAATGACAAATTATAAAAAGCTCATTTAAATCGCTGCTGTCTCTTCAATGATTTTACAGAACCTGAAGGTCTTGATGTGAATAGTGTCAGTTTCTTTATTTTTAAAAACTTACATACTGCTGAGATCAGAGTTTAGCAGAGCGGTGTAAAATAAACTGACAGTTATTTGTCAAAACATCCAGCTCTCTAAACAAAGTTGAGTGTCACCTTCAGCAGGAAAACAGAAAGATTAAGGAGCGCCGCTTCAATCAAGCTGTAGTCTGAAGAGCCACTTTTTTCATCATGTCATCCCCTCATCACCTCTCATCAGCATGAGAGCTGCATGTTTTCATATCCTGTCTAATGAACCAATGAGCTCACAGCAAAGTAATATGAGCACAAAACAGAGCAGCTGACACAGACATTTCTTGGAATTCCAGCTGGAACTGATATAATTAAGAAATGACAAGAGAGGGGATATTAATTAATTTCAGTTTAAGGCCTGACAAAGGTTGATAAGACAACGACTGGCACACACAGAGGTAATTGTGTTAATCAATCGGTGAGTAGTTAATCTGCTAACACAGAGTGCGAAGGGTTGGGGAGGGAACTCGAGTACGTTATCAAACACTGCGGTAATGGTTTTCAGAAGATTTTGCAAGTCAAGGCAAAGTGATTATAGTCTTTAACACACAGCTTCAGAGTTCCTCTCTGTTATGGTAATTAATACACTCATGCTGACCTCATATTGAAGTTCAAAGTGTACTTATTGGAGTTGGATGCTCAAATGCACTCGTTGGTTTGCTTGAGAATACGGATATGCTAATATCAGCAGTAGGAGGGTTGACAAGGAAAACTGCTGTGAGGAGTGAGCTCATTTCAAGTTAACAATGTAAAATACAACTGTCTTTGTCTAAAAAGTACAGACAAATACCAATTGAAGTTCTGAAAATGTCATCTTTAAGTTGCTTATATTGTCTGAACAACAAACTTTACTGACTTACTGGTGTGATAGTCTTTACAAACATAGCCTGTGCAGCCAAACTTAGTTACAACTCACAGAACTTTAGTACTTAAATTGTGGAGGAGATCTGACAGTTTCCAAAGACACCAGAAATGTCAGGCTAGGTTTCTCCACTTGACTGAATGTTGCAGCCATATAAAAACATGGAAAAATATAAAAATATTTCACTTAGTGCAAACACAGTTTAGCCTCAATATGGAATTGAAACAAGCTGATACGTTAAATATATCATACTGTTTGATGGTGTGGAATAATTAATATTTTTTAAAACTTTATTCTACTTAAAGCAGTACTCATTTGGTGATTCATTTTCTGTGGATCAAATACTCAACGAATTGACTAATTCTTTCAGCACTAACAGGAGTCTATTTCACACAAGGTACACAAGGCCTTGGTCAATCACTAGATGGCAGTATTGCTTCAAGTCGAACATTAACCCACATCTCACCAGAAACAACGACTTTAAAACATTATAGACCAATTTTATGGGTGTACTGAAATCTGGATTAATCAATTCAACATTGAACACCTGGCACAGCTATGGAGCCCCACCTCTTAGTTAAACTCAGAAGCCCTCTGGGCAACAAAGTCCTAAAATCTGCATTAAATCAACGTCAATATGCCCTGAATGCTGTTATGGCATCCTGTACAGCAATCATGAAAACAACATGTTTTTGACTCATAAATGGAACTATTCAAAACATGTTGCTCTCAGCAAGTTGATGTGTAGCATTACTTCTAGGATGTAACGCCCTGGGTCATAAGTGTAATACCAAACCACGGGCTCAATGTGTTTCTGACCAGCTTAGCGGCTTGCCAGCAGTCCCCAATCTGCCTCAAGAGCCATTAACGCCTCCTGTAGGGAACTGAATGGATATGGTGTTTGCGGTTTTGGTTGAAGGCAAAGCCCCCCTCTTAATAACCTTACGCTCCCTTGGGCTCCAAGCTCATGATCGATCACATCTGCTGTGTTGGCTCAACTGTAAATATACTTCTGTTCATGAACACTGTATGGTTATTATCATGGGTGCTGGCCTTGGTTTTTATGTGAAATATTGATGCATGAGGGACAGGTTTGGGGCTGAATGGCATTGTTTTGATGTAAGGGTGAAGGTAATGGTATTGTTAGTGTTAGGGTGTAATAACTATAAAATTTATCTATTCTAAGGTTTCCACAGTAATGAAGGTACTAACAGATGGAGCAGACAAAAAATTAGTTCTCTTCTCAGAGAAAAGAGTGATTTGGGTCTTATTTCCCTGCTGCATTCTGCTTCCTTGTCTTTTCACTGTGTTCAGTGAACTGAAGTTGTCATTTCATCTTTCAGTTAGTTTCTGTGTGTCTCCAAGGGCAGCATGGACTGTATAACTGGAACACAGCATTTCAAAGAACTTGTCTTTACTGGTTACTAACAAAGACAGCTGAAGCACTAACCATTGTGTTTGCTGATTCTCAAGGTTGTAGGTAATACACAAGTCTTGGTCTTGCTTAAGATGCTTTTTCTCAACAATATCAGACATGTCTCTGTTTTGTGAGTATCTCACAGATTGGAAAGGCTGCTTTGCTATCAGTCAGCTGTCATTTCCCCCTAGAGATGCAAAATATATATAAATTCTTTAAAAGTTCAGTGTGTAAGTTTTAGTGGCATCTAGTGGTGAGGATTGTGAATTGCAACTCACGGTGCATTCAGATGCTTCTTAGATGGTCCCATTTCTAGAGTTGTGAAGTCGTTCTCCCGGCTTCAGTGTGTGTTCATGTGCTCTTAAGTCGGAATGTGGAATCACCATGGATGCTGCTACAAAGACGTGTCAGATTACCATTATCACGAATCAAAGTTCTGTATACTTATTCTGACACCACTTTAATCAGTCACAGCTACCCTTGCAGTCCCATAGGAGAAGCTGGGTGGCGGACACGCTCTGTCAGCTTTTGTGCTTAATAATACTGGTGGGCCTCCACTTGTCCAAATTTCTATTCCATTCTTACTTCTAATAAACCAGTCAACTACTACTACTACTTCTACTACTAATGTACCATGTTGTTCTTCTTCGTACGTGATTCAATGTAGTGACGAAATGCGCTCTGTAGAGCCGTTTGGGCTACTGTAGAAACATGGCACCACAACATGGCGACGTCTATGTACGTAGATAGAAATGGCTCATACTAAGCAAATAAAACATAACAGTTCATTATGTAAGGTTTTTATTCACCATTGGAAACAGTTATGTGTATTATATTGCATTTCTGTCAGTAGATCCTCCTAAACATTACACACTGAACCTTTAATATAATGTACAAGTTATGCTTATTTTCCATATTGTGATGTTGCTATGTTGCAACTAAGCATGATCATTTTAGAGGTGTAGTTCTATAAACAAATGTGTGAAAATATTACAGATTTATCTTGCAAGAATATGTTGTTATGTTACTTTTTTCTCTCAGACTCAACTTTAGTATCCCCTGAAGTACCTGATTTCTGAAGGTATGCATCTTCTCCAACTGGAAAAATAAAACAGTGAAATCTAGAGAAAAACCATAATACCTGAAAAAGCATTGCACTTGAGCATCAAAGTTACTTTTAAGAGCAACCGCCTCAATAAACAGGTGCTTCATTTCCTTTGACACAAAAGAAGCAAGGACACATGTACACATTAAATATAAATCATTTTATAATATACAAATTGTACAGATGTCATGAACAATAGGAATGTGGACATACTCATACATCTTCCTCGATAGCAAACACTGCTATGCAAGTGACATCAGCACATGATCAAAGATACTCAACATTCAAGATGGCAGCCAAGGTGATAAAAAAACTAACATCAGAGACAAAAACCTAAGAATACATTTTCCAGAGGCTGTGAGCAAGCTGAAGTGACAACACAGAAAAAAATGACGGCATCCTACAGTATCATGTTCTTTCATTTCTACTCTGCCCATTTCACATCATTGCAGCACACAGGAAATGAACCATTAAGTTGTATATATATATTTTTTACAGCATTACCAAGAACGATTGCACCAGCGCCACTATTGAGGCTCAGAGACAATTATTTTTTTACACAAATGGGCAGAGGGCTGCAAATGTATGTATTTAAGTCTAACATTATTCAAAGGTGTCCTTTTCACGGCCGGCTACGTTTACATGGGTCAGCATCATTTAACTGATGAAGTGTCAGATCATGGCTTGCTTTTCTCTCCCGGTCTGTGTTTTTCTTATTTAATACCAGACAAAAAAATCACAATTACCCACAGTCCCTGGAGTTTACTCAGGACAGAGGTTAGACTGCACTGCAACCAATCAGCCCTTAAAAGGAAAAGATGGTCCCTGAAGGCCATGGCCTCAGGTAAGATGGACGGATACAGGGCCAGTTGTGACGTTTGTCAAGGTTACTGTCATCCATGTTTGTAGCTGTCCGACCGGAATGTAGTGGGAGTTGAAAAACAGTCATGGCGCATGAGATCATCTTGATGATGATTTTCCATACTGTGCTCCTCTAGATTAAGCAGAATATGATCTGTCCAATTTTACACGATGCCAAAGGGGAATAAATGTCACAGTTTCAGATTTAAAACAAAAAACTGAGAAAGAAGAAAATACTGAAATAATTATGATTATTCCTTAAACAGATATATGACAGTTTAAATGTGGTATCTCGATGCTGGGGAAAATGAAGAAATTGATTAAATCTGACAAAATGAATTGATTGGATTCAGTGGGGAAATTTCTCAAATATTCATAATGATCTGGTCTTTTGGTATTGCCTTTCATAATTCATCTGTCAAATTCTGACAACATGTGAAAGTGACAGCTGAGTCTTGTTTGCTCCCTGGCAGCTCTGATGCAAAAAGCAGCATAAAATATTTCTTGAATACAATAGGCGCTTATTAAAGCTCAAACAGCTGGAAGCCAAAAGCAGCTGAGAAAATGAAATTAAAAATACCACAGACAATGTTATGATATGACTTCTTATTTTAATCCAATAAAGAGTGGTTATTTGTAATGTGCTCGTGCAAACTCCTGTGTACAGCTGTGGAAAATCCATTCTGGCTCAAATATGACCCCTGACCTTGTCTGCCATTAGCCATGACCTTACGCTCACAGGTCTGGGCTTCGTCATAGTGGAGGGCAAGAGGACAAGGAGCACATGTTTCAGGGGGTCACACAAGCGGCGACCCCTCAGTTTAAAACCAACAACAGCCCTCTGGAGGTAGCTCGAAGCGTCAGTCAGAAATACATTTTAGCAAGCTTTAGCGGAACAACAGAGGCAACAGAAAGTCACCATAAAATCTCTTGACTCAAAAACAGAACATTCACAATCATAAAAAAAGTTAGCATTTTGAAAATAAATCCAAAACATATTACCTTCATATGGACAAACACTTGAACTCCCTTCACTCTGAAATTCCAGTAATAAAACAGAGAACAACAGCTTCAAAATACCAACACTGACTGTAGCAAAACTTTCCTGTTTGACTATAACAAACATATAACACTTAAATCACCATTGTGCCTCTAAAAGACATTTCTAAAAGCAGATTGTGGGTCATTTACAGTATAGTAATAAGGCTAAGCTGGTCACAGTTTTTATATTCTACTCTACACAAAACACTTGCCATTTTACAGTGAAAGAAATCTCAGCGGCGGGTGTATTATTTAAAGAGAGCACTTATTCAGCATATTCATCAATGGGTGTAATTTTCATCAAAAAGGAGACATTTTTCTTCACCAACAACTACTCATAAAACCAAATGTCCAAATTATGACAAATTATAGTCTGTAAAAAAACAAGATAGTAGGTAGTTTTAAGTTCTTGATTAACCAAATACAAATATTTTAATAAATAGGTTTTCTGACATATTTTATGTGTGTGTGTAATTTCATTGCTAAATTTAGCATTTTTAACCTAAACTATTCCTCCTCAGTGCAAATGATTCCCCCTGACATCACCATTAAATCTGAAGGTTATTTGCTTGACATGTTGAGGTGTTATGCTGTCAATACCTCCCCCAATAAGTGACCCCCATTATAAATGCATGATTCCTGACAGACACCCCACTGACAAAATCCATTAATGCGCTAATGAGAGTTCTACACTGTGAATGTTGCCACCTTCCTCCTTCCCTTTCTCATCCCCCCACCCACCTTTTAAAATGGAAAGCTACATGATGCAATGAAACAGCACATTATGACTTGGTTATTGTCAGAAATCATGTCTGGTAAGAGGTGCTTAAAGACTTGGAGGTAAAATAATGAAGGAAATCTCAAGGGGGAATGTGGAACGCAATGCTGTTACTTTAAATAAGCTTATTCTTATACTCTGTGGTCTCTTTTGCTCTCCTCTTCTTTCTTTGTCTCAGTTTCTCTCTCTAAATCTTCAGTTTTGGTCTCAGTAAACAACAAAGCTTGGCACTGACCACACAGCTTAACCTTGTTTCCACACTGATAAGTGCTTTTGGTGCTTTTGTTTGTGGCCATTGACTGGAAATATAATTAAAAATGCAACCTTGAACAGAAATAAATCCTCAGTCCTGTACGTAAAAGCTAACTAGGTGCATGTCAACATGAGTTCTGCCCCAGAGCTGCAAACATTCAGCTGAATTTCACATCCTTATCTAACTTGGCTATGAATATGGAACATTCTGTATGCAAGGTGAGCTTAGCACACCACACCAAAGAGTGATTATCGGCTCTCTTTGAAGCACTTGACGGCTTAGAGCTCAGCGTAAACAATTATCTCTTCACCCTACTTTGGATTGCCTGTCGCAACAAACGCCTTTCCCATCACCTCTACCAGCTTTCTCCTCTAAGTTCCCTCTACATCCCAACTTACTGTGGTGCACAGAACGAGGGAACGGGAAATGGTGATACAGTCTGGGATCACATAAGACCCTTTTTTCAGCAGGCCCGCCTTTACATTGTCAGTTATATGGATGAGGATGGCCTATGTCCTGTCAAGATTCTGCCTCTTCGATTTTCTAGCTGACTTTCTTTTCTCCGCTTCAAAAACTAAAAAAAGCTACTCAACTCTCAGGTGACAGTACACCTTTTAACAGGTGCTATATTTGGGTAAATCTGTCAGGACTTTGCCTAAGTTCCATAAACTATGCTTCAAAAGCAAGCAGAGAACTTTCTTTGATGCATGACTATTAAAAAATATCACAGCTGTTCTTTCAGTTTATCTAATTAACCCTAATTTGACAGGTTGAAAGTTGACATCAAAGTCTGCGTTACATTGCAATAAGAATCATGGATCGCTCCTCGCTCGCCTAAAGGCCTGGTCACACCGGAAAGTGGTTTTGAAAAATTTGTGCTTCTAGAGGCTTGGTAACGTAGGGCATATTTGCAAGATTAGTTGGTAAGCTGCTATATCTGGTGAGGGAACCGCTAACACGCTAGTATTAGTCGGTCTCACACTGGTAGCTTTTTTATTTCTTTCTCCGCAATGGACAGTTCACTCTCAGTCGCTAATGGGAAAGACATGTAGCATCAACTTCTGTCTCATAATTGTAATAATTGACAAATCCTCTTGAGTAGAGCAGTTTGTACTCTGACAGAGGTTAAATATAAATGCCATGCGAATTTTAAGTGTACTTTTGCGAAAAATAAAAAAAAATAGAAATTGCAAAATTCATCAGCTGGTTTGGCGCAAATAAACCAGGCTACGGCAAGCGTCGTTACGTCAGTAGTTGACGTTACACATGGCTGTAATAAACACGATGTATGGGTTCCAAACCTGAAACAAAACCTATCACATGAGCCTGATGGCCATTGATCTTAGAGAGGTCCTCAGAAATGTGTTTCAAGCGGGCAAAAATTTTAACTCTCTGAGTCTCTGTTCCCTGAACGTTTAAAACAATCAAGATGGCTTGCTGTTGGTCAATGGTGCAAATTTGTGGGTCAAACTTCCCCAAATGCTAACCTGCTAATCTCTGCAAAACCATTAAAAAGAAAATAGATTTTGCTTTAAAATTTCACCATTTCAGATGTTTGTTGTGACCAGGCCTTTAAACTGTTTCTCGTTCTCCTTAAAGGTGGGGTATGCGATTTTAATCCAATACACATTTTCTTTTTGTGTCAAATTCAGCGAATGTCACCTCACGGTCCGCTAGCTGGCTGTTCTGTTTGTACACGGCTCTGTAAATGGAATACAAACAAAGTGGCCAGGACCAAGCCACATAACGCTATTCCATTAACGTTAAATTACTTGCCCACGGACATCCAGCATACTTATTAGTTTGCCAAGATAGGTTGTTGTAGTTGTGGGTATCGCTGTCTGGAGCTGATGTGCTGGCTCTGGGAAACTGTCTCGTCCTCTCTGCATGTTAGCATGGCAGAAGCAACTGTAGTGACAGTTTGCTAACCCACCTAGCTAATGTTACATTACTTTTTCGTTGCTCACTCTATATCATGATATTTGTCATGATAGTGGATCTCTCCAGAATCGCATATCCCACCTTAAAGTAGAGGAAATACACGCCCAATCTGATCAAGGCATCATTCTATTCAACTCCCTGTTGATCCTCATCAAGTCGTTCCAGTGTCTCCACATTGACTATCCTGCACCAACATCTCCTGTTTTGGATATATACATTCAGTATGTGTGGTTATACAGTAGGGATGATGTCTGCAGTTAAACGAAATTGTTCTGTATCTATATTGCGGAGGGGGAATTGTCTATGAAGGATGGTAGGTTTGGAGAATGCTGCAGCGCTAGGGATCGAAGCCCCCTTTAATTTTGACCAGGGACAACACTGTGAACCAGTTTTTAAGATGGGGAATTTGAGAGGTAGGGCAGGGAAAAACCTTGACTTGGACAACTTGGGACTACTACTCTTGAGTGTCCTCTGGGCTTTGATTAGTTGGTGTGGCCACTAAATTTGCCACAATCTCCTTGACCTCCAAGCCTGCTGGTTCTTCTGTCTTGCCTTTGATTGCGTTCTCTTCACCCTCATCTTTCTCCCCATCCGTCTCGACCCCATTTTCAATCACTGCTTCAACTTCTGCTACGCCTTCGTCCTCCTTCTCTTTGGTCTTGGTCTGTGTTTCGACAGTTGCGATGATTTCCGTCACTTCCTGGTCCTCGCCGTTTTCTAAAGGCTCTCCGTTGTCTTGTGATCCCTCTCCGTCCAGTGCTATCTTTTCTTCTCCCTCTTCTTCAGTGCCGTTTTCTACTCCTTTGTCTTTAGCCTCTGCTCCTTCATCTTTTTTTTCTACCGCCTCTATGCTGATTTCAATCCCATCATCAATCTTTCTATCTTCATCACACCTCACCTCCCTTTCTTTCGATGTCTCACTTTCTCTTGTCTCTACATCTGTTGCGTTCACCCTTTCATCCATATTCTTGTCTTCCTCTTTCTCAGCCATGTCTTTGTCGTCAAGAATCTTAGGATCCTCTACATCCTTCTCATTTTTTGTTTTTTTCTTCTTCTTGTTCTTTGAGGCATCTTTGATGCAGTTCTTGTTGGACTTACTGCGGGGCTTGAAGATCAATTTCTGAAACATTTGAAGTTTACATTAGCATGTTAGTAGAATGCATTGTAACTCTTAAATATGCTTTTGGGCGCAAAACAGTACACACAGATGTAATAAAGAGCGGATAACGGATCTAATATTGCACTAGGATAACGAGGTAATTTAAATTAGTCTCACTGATGAAGGAAATTGAAGCAATTTTGAGGGGAGTTATTGATGCCTCAAGGCCTGCAGTCTGACCAAACAAATAGGCAAAACATTTATGCAATATGTCCTCAATTACTTGAACAACTTGTGCTGGGTTCTACACGCTGATGAGATATAGAGAAATGAGATCAACTGCAAAGAAACTGGCAAGAAAATCTTGTTAATGCTAGCAATTCCCTGTGTCTTAGGGTCTATTAAATTTGTTATTGTGATGGCGGTTTAAATTCAGGTCACAGAAAGCATCAAAATGGATTCATTCTGCTGCGGACAAAGGTTAGCTTTAGAGGTTATCACCACTATTCGGGGTCTGCAAGAAAAAATTACCAGCCCTGCTTCCCCAAACAATGCATTTTTGAAGAATTCCTGATATCTCAAACAGAGAGGAGTCTGTTCTGTGTGCGTTAGGCTATTAAAAACAAAAACAGCTGTGGAATCGGAGGTGGCAAAAAGGTGATATATGGTGAGCATGTGACAGAATGACTGGTGGGAGACCCCACATTAGCCAAGAAATATAGAAAGGAATGTGAGGTCATGTACCTTGGATTCCCTCCTCTTTCGGTCCAAGATGGGTCTCTGCAGGAATACAATCTGTTTGGTGGACAGGCTTCCATCACTGAAAGATAAGGACAGAGAGAGAAAGGGAAAGAGCAGAGGAAATCAGCTGAAAATGTTGGCAGTTCAACTCTGAGATCATTTTATTTCTTCAGTCAAAGACTTTTCCTTTTTTAGTACAAATTTATTTAGAAATGATTAAAAATACAGTAAGAATGAATGCTTGCTCGTGAATGTTTAAACATTTAGAAACAATGTTACAAACGCTGACAGATTTTATCTATCTAATTTATTGTTTACTTTTGCCTTTTTCTTGAAAAAGTGCTGCATAACTCCAAGATAAATATGTATCATTCATTTGAGTTAAATCCTAGGATAACACAGATTGATCCACACTCTTTCTGACCTTCCATCAAGATAGTCGAATTATTGCTGGCCTCTGCTCATGCTTCACAGTCTTATCTGACAATTTAAGGCCCAAACCCTTTACTACTGTCATCTGTCAGTTTCATTTCCCCCCTGTCCCCCTTGAGTCTTGCAAGGAAACTGATATTTGACATGCAAGGAGGCAGATATTGAAGTTTGTCTAAATGTCTGTGTGTAACTTGTGAACATCTTCAGCTTCTCGGAACATGTATTTCTTCTTTTTTGCTCAATTTCCCCAAATCCTCCATCCCCTGCACATGTCACACTTCTGTGTTCTGCTAAGGATAATCTGCACAAGTACTGGCACTGACAGATTAATCGTGGCAGGAAATGCAGATTCATTTCTGAGTGGGCTTCCTGTCTCTCACGCTCGCACACACTCCTTCTGCTCATCTTTGTCATGCACAGCCCGTTTCATAGTCCAGTGTGCTCTCACTAACTAGCTCAGTTTTACCTCTCTGCTTTTATCCCCTCTGACAGACACATTTGTGAGTTTTATTGCTTATTTCTGTTTTATTCCTTCTATTTATCTTTTGCTATTATTGGACATGGCTTAAAAGACGATATGTTGCCTAGTGCTGCTACCTGACACAAGTTCAATAATACATGCACACAAAGGTTAGATGCTGAAGTTAAGCTGCCTGCTCAACCTTACACATAAGGAAAGATGGCAGGTTTATGATTGCTGCAGAACCCTAAAAGCCTACCACAAATCTTCCCTTTCTCAACATCAAATGGACTTGAGACTCATCCAGCAGAAGGCTTACTATCTAAACCATTCAAAGCCCACCACAACTTCTTTTTCCATTAAATTCTTCCTTCCACCATTTATCCATATGTTATTTTCTAGGCTGTCAAGGATGCTGGATGGCTTCCTGGTGAATCAAAGCTGAAAACTAACCAGAGTTCCCAGCAAAAGCCCCAGCCCATTAAGCCAGAAAGGAGTGGATGGCTTAGAAAATTACAGGCCTTTACTGAACCTACTCTACGATGTCAGTGTCAGCTGCACTATTATAAGAAGCCATATAGGACAGAAATTTGTCACTTGATGGGTGAATGTACCTGACGGCAGTTTCATTTAGGGAAAAGTCTACTGCACACCTCTGCTGCAAGCTACCACTTGAAATATAAAAAACAGACACATCAAATTTTGCACGCCAAAATGCAAACCTTTATCCAAAAAAAGACTCCTTAAATGATCATGTTGATCACTATTTAGTCTCCAACAAATTTAGATGCCTGCAACAATTCACTAATTTGTCTAAAACTTCCTTGTTGTATGTTAATTGTAGAGAAATTCACATTTACTGTAGTTAATGGCTCTAATACGTAATTACCATCTACATTAATTGAATGCGGCGAACATGAATGCATGCTCTGAGACAACTACATGAATTAATGTTGTGTGGAGAAGCTGCTGAGCACCAGTTAGCATTAATTTCAGACGCTGCTGAGATCACTGACACTTATCCGACCCCTCCAGATGAAGTGCAGTTTGCAAACCCTCAGACAACAAAAAGCGTACATTTGCAAATTTGCTATTTAAAAATGGAGGAGCCAACACCACAAAAACAAGTGTAATGAGTATTGCTAATCTGGAATAGATCATCAACTATTATTTTGGTGTGCAAAATGTTTTCAAGGCAGGGAGAGAAATGAGCTCCATCTTGTACTGTATCTAGGCCGACTCTGATTAATTAGCCATGTTATGCTGTTGTGCTGTGGCATTTTGAAAGAGGAGAGAGGGAGAGAAGGTAGAAAAAAGCTAAGGATGAAAATAGAGGTGTAATTAATCAGCTATGCAGTGAAATAGCAGCAAACATGACCAGCTGAGGTGGGGGCAGAGCAAACAATTGGTCAGTATACTGATGGAAATACTCTGATGCATACTTTATTAGTATGACAGTAGACCTACATTATATTAAAGAACAGTTTCACATTTTTTAAAGTCAATCTTACTTAGATGCCTGTATGTACATTTAAATTGTCATTGGTCGCTGTAATCATTCTTCCTGTCTGAAGAGATCCCTTGCTAAGGTGATTTCATTGTAAGTCATGAGGGAATTTTTATATATATATATATATATATATATATATATATATATATATATATAGTATAAAATTCCTTCTTATGCTTCACTTCTTAACAAAACCTATGGTTTAACTCTTATTTATGCTATTTCCTATTTAGCTTATTTGTATTGACAATCCTTGAATTTGTTGTCCAATTCAATGAGTTCATAGTTTCCAATTCAGTTACACAATTGCTTCAAGTAAAAACTAAGTAAAGTCCAATTGCTATATTCAGTCTTAAATGGAAGTGTGTGTGTGTGTATGTATATATATATCAACCCTTAATATACAGGTGCTGGTCATATAATTAGAATAACATCAAAAAGTTGATTTATTTCAGTAATTCCATTCAAAAAGTGAAACTTGGATATTATATTCATTCATTACACACAGTCTGATATATTTCAAATGTTTATTTCATTTAATTGTGATAATTAAAACTGACAACTAATGAAAATCCCAAATTCAGTATCTCTGAAAAGACCAATTCAAAAAATGGATTTTTAGAAATGTTGGCCAACTGAAAAGTATGAACATGAAAAGTATGAGCATATACAGCACTCAATACTTAGTTGGGGCTCCTTTTGCCTAAATTACTGCAGCATGGAGTCGATCACTCTGTGGCACTGCTCAGGTGTTATGAGATCCCAGGTTGCTCTGATAGTGGCCTTCAGCTCTTCTGCATTGTTGGGTCTGGCGTATCGCATCTTCCTCTTCACAATACCCCATAGATTTTCTGTAGGGTTAAGGTCAGGTGAGTTTTGCGGGTTTTGTTTCACAATCCTCTCCAGGGTGCGGTTATCCCTATTTCTTGTACACTTTTTTCTACCTTTTCCTTCCCTTCGCCTCTCTATTAATGTGCTTGGACACAGAGCTCTGTGAACGGCCAGCCTCTTTAGCAATGACCTTTTGTGTCTTGCCCTCCTTGTGCAAGGTGTCAATGGTCGTCTTTTGGACAGCTGTCAAGTCAGCAGTCTTCCCCATGATGGTGTAGCCTACAGAACTAGACTGAGAGACCATTTAAAGGCCTTTGCAGTTGTTTTGAGTTAATTAGCTGATTAGAGTGTGGCACCAGGTGTCTTCAATATTGAACCTTTTCACAATATTCTAATTTTCTGAGATACTGATTTTGGGGTTTTCATTAGTTGTCAGTTATAATCATCAAAATTAAAAGGAATGAACACTTGAAATATATCATTCTGTGTGGAATGAATGTACACATTATACAAGTTTCACTTTTTGAATGGAATTACTGAAATAAATCAACTTTTTGATGATATTCTAATTATATGACCAGCACCTGTATATGTACACTTTCTTTTTTTATTTGTCACCCGTATGTATATAAAATATACTATATTTATGTTGTATATATTTTATGGGTAATATACAAATGGTTAACAAATAAAAAAAACCCTGAATAAATGAGGGGAGAAACATAACAAATGCAAATGCTTCCACACAGGTGGACTGCATGGTACAATGGTACAATTAAGCAATTGATATCCAATCATGTTCTGTGGGATGTATAAAAATGCTGAGCAGATGCAGTTGATTCTGATTTTTTATCAAGATGGCAAGAGGAAAAGATCTAAGTGACTTGGGGCATGGATTGCAGGAGCTTCAGTGTCCTGCTCAATTGCCTAGTCTTTTAATAGGAAGAGTGACTAAAGTGACATTTAGATCAATGTGAAAGACATCAGTAAATAGAACAGCAACTCTTCTTCGGGTGACTGAGAATGTCAGTGCAGGATGTGATCGGTCTTTGTCAGCAAGAACAGTCCGTCGACAATTACATAGAGAGGGATATTATTAGTAGTGTTACAGTGCATAAACCACTCGTGATGAAGGTGAATGCACATTTCAGAGTTCAGCAAAAACCATAGGCACTGGTCTACAGAGATAAAGGAGGAAAACCGTAATATGGTCCCTTCCAAGATGACAATGTCCCCATCTGAGGTGTCACTGAATGGTTTGACGAGTATGAAAATGATGTGAGTCATATGCTATGGCCTTCACAGTCACAAGCTCTCAACCCAACTGAACACCTATGGGTAATTTTGGACTGACGTGCTCTCCACCATCATCAAAACACCATATGAGGGAATATCCTTTGGATGAATGGTGTTCCATCGTGCAGTAAAGTTTCAGAGACTTGTAAAAGAAAATACGCATTAAAGCTTTTCTGGCGACACATGGTGGCCCAAAAATTATCATATCATTATTAGTGTGTAACATGTCTGACTGCATTTAAAAACTGCTCAGTTAGACAGTGAGGGTCACCCACAGTATGAGCGGTTTCTAAGACTGGTTTAAAGACAGCCTTACTCAACCATACTGGAGTGAAACATTTGACTGGTATACTACATTATCAGCATGCTGAAGAACAACTTCTGTTTTTAAGTGAAGCTCTTCTGGCTGAACATGCAATACCTTTGACCATAAGCGGATGTACACTCATATAGCAACCATGAGTGATGAGTCAGCACAGGCTTAGCTGAGGAGCCGTTACATTTCTGTGAAGAGATTTTCCACCAACAGTCAGAGCTGCTGCATGGATCAAAGCTCAGCCTAAATTGGAACAGATTTAGGTCAATATTTTATAAAAGCTGTCATATTTCTTTGAACAATAACTTGATGGTGTAGCATATACAGTCGGTAGTGCCTGATGCATGTTTAGAATATTTTTGGATCTTAAGTTGTACAATAAGAAGAGAACAAGAAACACTTTATAGGACTTGAGTGCACTCAAGAGTTTCTTCCCCAGAATAAAACTAGAAGATGGCCTTAGTGACATTTTCCATTTTCATTTGTATTCACAAAACTTTTAGCAGAACAAAAAAAATAAATCTACATTATGTATGTGTATTCTGCAGTAACACAGAGCAGTTATTTCAGGTTAGTGAAAAAAAGCTACTTCATATTTATCTTGTGAAAATCGTGTATCTCCCAAATGTCAACTTTTTGTTTTCACAAACTAAGAAAAAGAATATTGTTTCAAGCTTGGTGATTATGCATTCTTGGGATAATCCAGTGGGATTTCAAATGATTCAGGAGCAGTGCTGGATCAAAATAAAGTACATTTACTGAAGTATCATACTTACAGTAAGATGCAAAGTTGTCATGCAAAACTTACAATCAGTTCCACCTTGACCAGCTGCAACATTAAAATGCTGCTTACATCTTAATGCAGCTTATGATCATCTGATGATACTTTTCCATTAATACAAAATATATAAGAATCTTACATTCTAAAAAGATCCATTCTGCAATATTAGTACTATTACTTTTCATAGGACTTATATTTATTATACATTATTACTTACTACTTTTAGGACTTAATTGGTAAAAAGTAACACCAAGGCTTGGAGTTGCTGTTGTTGCAATTACTGCTGGCTGCCAACAGAGGTCAACAGAGGTCATAAAAACATGTACCTTCAGTAGTCAGATGAGGGTCCTTACCCGTTAGTCTTGATTACAGGAGTTGGCAGCACACAGGTGAGCCTCCATCCATATGTGGCCAGTGACTGTAGCAGAGGGACATAATCTGCCTTCACCTGCAAACCCTGTGGAGAAAACAAGATGTCCATTTCAACCTACAATCAACCCAAAAAACCCTAAACCTGAACATGATCCCCATCCTTCTCCCTTTAAACACCACACACACAGCACAAAAACAGTATGCATATTATGTAGCAGATTGCATTCGTTACTCTGATTACAGCTGTGAAGCATCAAGGCATGAGATGCAATCAAATGCTGTCAGCATCACTTAGAAACTCAAATCTCGGTTGAAAATGCCTTCCCTCTTAGATATGATGGCTTAAATACAATATATGTCTAAGAAGAAATGTACACAGGAAAGAATAAAAACTGGGACATTTTTTTGCTGCTAGAGATACTCTCTGGTTGCCATGAGCCAACATTGCAACCATCTCTATTCATGACAAATATGTGTCAGAACAGTAAGTCCTTGAGAAAATAGACGGCTCATGTGAAATAGCTCCCTTTGTGTGAAATATTTCATTGATGTTTGTGCTATTAAAATACAATCAAATAAGCCATAGTTGCATTGCCTCAATGACAGATTTAAATCAAGAACTGACAAAACACAATAATTTAAATGGTTATTTTGACTTGGGGGAAAAAGAGCCTGTCAGTAATTGTAACTGACATAGACACAGATTACTCAATGTAGTTTCAGAACCCACACAGGCACACACCCTGTTCGGAGAGGAAGTGTGTGTGTGGTTTGCCATTCTTGAGTTTTGGCACCTGCCGAAAATGAAAAACCGCAACGCGTGTCAGTCAGATTACCTACAACAACATATGCATTTGCACGATTTGCACCCAGACTGTTTGCCAGTCATTAAGAGGCCTCAAGGAACTGCTTGATTTTCTCCAAAAAGGATACCTATAGGTATAGATAGATAATAAAAAAATCTTGAGAAAGACAAGAGTAAATATGTGAAAAGTGCAACTTTTGTTATGAATTTGTGCTATGTAAATAAAACTGAATTGAATTGAATTAAAATACAAGCGTCAGCATTCGGGGCCATTACCTTTTTAGCATGAATTCAAGACGTTCAGTATGAATACTGAAATGAGTCAAGAAGGCAGTGAACATTAACCAAGTAAACCTCAGAACTTAGCAGATTCTGTTCATAGTGCACTGATCATCTGTACAAGAACAGAGACCTTAGAATACATCACACCTACACACGCTACATTAGCCTTTACTGTGCTGTGCAGTGTGAAAGTCTTGTCTAATTAAAGCTGCACAGGGTAAGGTTTTCGTGCTCATGTGATATAATGTAATATACTGACACATTTTGGAGGAGGGAGGTAAATTATTGTGGGATAACCTACTACCACTAGTATAATACTATTAAGTAACATATTATATTCTTACATAATACTAGTAATTCTAGAACACCAACTATGTGAACAACTTTTACTAAAAGGACTCCTACACTGCTACAATTACTATTGAAGCACTGCATAACAACAACAATAATAATAACACAAAAGTAGAAAGTACAATTAGTACCTCTATGACCACTATTGCTACTACTACTATGATTACAGTACTTTCCTTCTACGACTACAACCTCTACTAATTCTGCAGCAGGGTCCAGTGGGCAGTCATACAGAGAGAATAAAGAGTGAGGGCATTTCTGAGAAAGATAGAGGCTGATTAGCATGCAGTCCCCATTTTCTGCCACGAGACAGACTTTATGTCCTAACACTTAAATCCACTCCACCACACGCCTCATTTTTCTTCCACAGATTCTTATTGACCCAGTTGACAGAACATGCACAAACAGACCTAAAGCAGTCACAAATCAAGTTGTAGGTTGCAATGAGCTAATCGTTTGCTTGTGTAAATAATCTGGAGCAGTGACTTGTATTCTAAGTTCTCAGAGGGAGTGGCGCATCTACATTTTTAGGGGATTCATGTTGGAACCACTCCCAGAAACAGGCTCTCTTTCAAAGCTTGCCCGCAAAGTAAATTGAGAAATAATTCTTCTGTAATGGCTTGCTGTTCTTTGCAGTAGGTGAGAGTTAATAACAGTCCCCAGAGTCTGGCTCCCCTCTCTCCCTGACTTATCATGCAAGGCCACCTTACTGCTTCAGCATTCCAGCACCCACCTGTGAGTCTAAAAAACAAAGTAATCACACCGCCATCTTTGTCTTTGATGTTATCTGAGTGACTATAAAGAAGGACCACAAGGTAAGATGAGCAAGGAGCGGATTTGGGTCACTTTGGCCTGCAGTCTGAATGTAGCCAAAGTGTTGGGCGTAGGCTACGTTCAGACTGACAAAGTACACATTGGAGTCTGATTTGGGCCACATTTAAACAACAATGTGAACTGTCAAACAAAAAAATCTGGGAAAAAAAAATCGGAATTGAGCATTAAGGCCTGCAGTCTGAACGTAGCCTTTCACTGTCATAGCTAAAACAAGTACAGAGGCAATAACCCACATCTAATGTTAAAGATTTTCATGCTAAACCCTGCTCTCTGTGAGTTTCAGTGAAGGTATGTGTTCCAGTGGAAACATATACCTCAGACAAAGTTTGTATTCAGGCCTGTGGCAGAGAAGGGTGCAGCTGCAGGTCAGCTTGTAGTTCAAAGTGCACTCTGAGACTCAACAAAAACACCAGTATATTGTTTTTCTTTTAACCCTTTCCACTGACTCGGCAAGGAAGACATAACAAACCGTAATTCTGTTTTTCACCAGCTCTGAATATGGCTGTAATTTTGCAGACTACTCAGGTCAACAGGTTTGCAGACAGACTGTAGTAATGATGAAACAAATACCTTTGAAAAAGGGCATTCAGATGCTGTTTCTGCTCACTTGCCCTGAAGTGTTGTCACAGCAACAGAAAATTCAGCATCCACTATGTATTAAAGCAAATGCACTAACTTTAGATGTGATTGGCTGTTTCATTTAAAATAAATATTTGTGCTATTTTTTTTTACATATTTACCTCATTGTTACTGATCGGATCTGTGATAATAGCTTATCGGGCAAAAGTTATCAATGCCCCATGTTTGAACACATGGACTAATGCTTCTACTAATACTGGTTCAGCTTTGTTATAGGGCCTTAGTTGTCTAAAAAGTTGGGGGGCTGACAAACTAGCATGGATGTTCTAAAACATCCTTAACGTCCAAAGTGCATTCAAAATTGAGGCTTTAATGAGGCATTAGCTTACTTTTGAGTGACAACAAAACTATGTAGCCTGGTAACATATGATGAAGTAGTTTGGATAACAAAGGATAAGCCAGTGCATGGAGTTGTTACTGTTCTTCCTGTGCTGTCAGTAAAAGCTTTTATCATGTACTTTTGCAGGGAGATTGAAAATATGAATATGTGATGATTGAAACTGATGATTCAAATGGGGGTTCTGAGACAGATCATCAGACAATTCATCAACTTAAAAGCAGCAGCCCTAATTATTTTATTTTAAAAAAAGAAAAAAAACGACAAGGCCCAGAGCCAAATTCTGACAGGCGAGGCCCAGACTTCCTCCCTGCATCTCTGTTTAATGCTTTGTTAAATTAGCCTGCTGGCTAGTTAGCTAAAAACCAGATGTTTTTTTTTAGGTTAACTGAGTCGACTCTTTCAACCACAACTTACTTTGGAGGAGAGAGAAGCAATAGATAAAGACAAGTCAGTTTCTATGTCATGTTAACCTATCCTTAGATCCTTGCTTATCATTCCAACCACACTGGTTCGTCTCTGGTGTTCATTTAGCTTAAGAAATTTTCTAGGGATGGCAGCGGTGGAAGAGCTCCTCAGATGCTTTACTTAAGTAAAAGTATCAGTACAGCAATAAATAAACTCCACTACTACTGAAAGTCCTGCATTTAATGTCATATGTTAGTATGTAAGTAATATAGGCAAAAAGTACTCAATTATCCAAAGTAAAAGTACTCCTGCAGAAAAATGGCCCTATGACGGATATATTTTTATGTATCACATTATGATTGTTACTGATGCAATAGCAGCATTTTACTGTTGAGGTGGAGCTAGTTCTTTATAGTCTAGTAGTTCCCAGCCTAGGGGTTGCCCCCTTCAAAAGGATCACAAGATAAATACATTTATCCTTTTTTGGAAAGTTCTTGTACAAATTTGTATTTCTTTTTTTTTTAACTTTCCATAATCATGTGATTTTTGTAATAAAGTATTAGATCTGAGCAGTTTGGGCCTCAAACTGTTATTTAAAAGAAACCATATAAGAAGAACATCTAACAACTGCTAGACATAAAATGTAACAAGGGGCCCGAACTGGACATTGATTTTTGTATGCCAAAAAGGTTATTTAAACCACTGGTTTAATTTCTAATAATTAATTGTATAATACATTTCCCTCTGAAAAGTAGTACAAAGTAGCATAAAATGGAAATTACCTCTAAATTGTACTACAGTACTTCAGTAAATGTATGCTACTTTACACCACAGATGCTAGAACATTCATGATAACTGCTAAGCCTCTATTCTGTTTCTAATAGCTTATTTCACCTGATAAACAACTAGACACTATAAAACCAAAACCTCTCTCTCCATCCCCAATCTATCAGCAACATCGTCACGTTGCCTGACAGAGCGGGCTCGATCTCTCACTTGCAGGGACGGTGCAAATTACTCTCCTTCAATCTAGGTCACCTATTCTCTCACCTAAGTCAGAGAGGATAGAGATATCATGGACAGGCGATACACATTAACGATCAGCTCTCTGCACAAAATGCAGGGCACAGTATGCACACATAGACCTCCTAAGAAATCATAAACTGTACATTGTAAATAATGCTCTACATTTGATGTTAGGAAAAAATCTGCGTCCTGTGTTCAAGGCATCTACCATTGAAGTGATTCTAGTGAACCCAGAGGTAGGTACTTGCACGCAATATGTTCATGTGATCATGTGACTGAGGTTTCCTATTCTATGCCGTTAAACGACTTCTTCAAAGATTCCTTCCTGCCATACTAACGCTGTGATGTCGGGCCTCAATCCCACTTTTTCTTTAATTTTGGGAAACTGTGAAGTGCTGCTCTTCAAAGTCTGGGATGCAAGTACATTCTGGGAATGAGTGACAACAGTGTCAGCACTGTTAAGCTCCTTTCACTTGCTTTGACTTTGGACTGCCATTTCTTAAATTTAAACCCCACTGATGTTAGCTTTTAGGGTGTCTTTCTGCAGGAGTAGACACCTTCTCCAAACTCTCATAGCAGTTTTTGTGGTTTCTCTTTGGGGTTATGTGTTGTCAAGATCAAGGAGTGAGCAAACCTACAACATTATGAAACTGCAGTGCTTGAAGTGGATGAGAGAACATTTAATATCAAAATGCATTAGACATTATATGACCAAAAAGCTGTAATTCTTTAGAAAATGAAGCATAAACAGCTCCTTCTAGATCTTCTGCTATCCATCTGGAGTCAAAGAGAAAACAGTTTTTTTTTAGCTTTAAATCATTTTGCGAACACCAAACAACAGTTACTTTTTATGTTCTAGCTACGCTAATATTGCATATAAACAATGCTTTTCTTGTTGTAACCAGGGAGCTACTTTGCAATACGTCTCGTTTTTTTGCTCTTTCCATTTTCTAAGTTATGTAAAAAGCACTGGTTACCACTACACATAAGTAATCATGTTTATGTGGATTTTTTTAAATATCTTTTACTGTGATTATAGGTAAGGTAATAGAGCCTAGCTGCATCTCTGCTGTATCTAATTAGAGTAACAAATGCCGATGCCAGTATTATTGCTGTGGTAAGGAATATTTTAAAGGGTCAGTAATTTACCTCCAGTGGTATGTGGCCTTGTAGGATAATTTCAGGTTTATGTGCTGCGGTTTGGGGATACAGAGAAAACAAAGCTTATGCGTATGGATACCTCTTGACCCTTTAAGAATGACCCTTTACAGAGCCATGGTCGAATACAGAAGCTGTTTATTGCTCTGACCTCTTTATCCCTGATTTTCTCTTAAAGGTTCACTTCACCAATATTATATGTCAAAGTCAATTTGCCAGTTGTTGAGACACAGCCTGTAAAAATTGTTGTAGCCCTGGAGGAGCTTTGTCAGATCTGAGAAAACTTCTGAGGTATCTCAGTTTGGGCTTGAAACTACACATTTTCAATAGAACACTTGCATTACAAACTGTGGGTATGGAGTTTAAAAAACATGGGTGTTTATGAGGCAATAAAGATCTAGACAAGACAAAGTTCTATCATGAAAAGTAAAGATTTCAGTATTTTGAAGATTGACCCATATAATCTGTCTATCAAGTCTTCCAAGTATTTTTTTAAAAGTACAATACTAAATCACGAGTGTCCATTTAAAAGTCTATGTATACCATAGGTTTAGCACTGCACTCCTATAACACTGTCAGGCCCATAATGGAAAATAAAACAAGGATCAAACTTGATCCCGAAGAACCGGAGACATCGTCTTTTTTTTATCATATATTCTTCCTTCCATGTCAAGTTCTGGCAACATTATCCATAGTGCAACTCTGTTCGACATTTCAGCGTGTTATGCTAGTAGCAGCTAATGGAGCCTCCACAGCCCCAGATTTTTTCATTTTCAAACTTGTCTTCAGCCCCAGCCAACGCTGACTCTAGACATCACTTGAGGTACTTTCTCAGACTTCACACAGCTCCCTCTTGAGACACAAAAGGCTTTATACAACTTTTCATTCAAATGAAATATTCAAACCAGAGATGGGATGTTATTAAGGCTGCACCATCAGATCAGATGAAAATACACATTTCCCCTTTAGCATAACATGTTCGATATATTTATAAAATGTTAGTATATCTTGTGAAAACAGCTTGTCATAATGGACCTACTGCTGGGTCTGGCAGACCTGAAGTGGATAATGGTGCTGTAAACAACATTTTAGGAAGATATAAAAGAGAGGATGAGAAGCTTCCAAGAAACATGAGACTCCTCATAGAGGTCAGCTGTGCTAAGGTGAGTATCAGTTTATCTTTTAATAAAACACACATGCATGGATGTTTTTGTGACTCTGGTGCTCTTTCACTATTTAATGTGGATACAGAAAGACTGAAACACAACACACGCCTGCTAATGTACTTTGTCCACATTGAAAAATAAATTCTCCTGCAGCAGCTCGAGCAAACAGACCAACCCTAGCTAAGGATTGAAGTAGAACATGTTTTGTTTGGTTACTGCTCCTGTGATGGGAAAGAAGGCTTTCAGTACAATAGTTCCAAAGCAGCTCATGTATTGATTTCCCCACAGGACATAATAAATGCGATGCTGGACCTAATTGGAGTTTCATAGCAGACCCTTGATGAGTTATTCATTTGGAGCACTTCACAACCATCCATATGGTTCCTATTCAGGCAATTTTGCTCAGGAAAAAGCATGTTCAGGCAACTGCTGCATCTTCAGATGTACTTAGAACATCTGTCCAAAATCTGTGTTGTTTTGCTTTTCGTGATAAAGCTAAAACAAATGTCTATACCATCTCTTTCGCACTGATGGCATTTTTTATGCAGAACATATGCAGGCTTGTACAACCTAAACACTGTATGTATATGTATTTCTCTTGCTTGTCATTTAATCCATTTTGTTGTTTTTGTGCTGTCTTTTAGTAAAAACAATTTCCACAGCACTTGCATTTTAGTTTGTCAGTCTGACATTTATTTTTGATTCTTGTTTTCTTCTTTAATTTCTTTCTAGGAATATTTTTAAGTCAGAATCTTTTGACCTGTGAGTTTTGTCTCACATGCAATAAAATGCACATTAGTGGGCTTTTTATCATTGTATTTCAATATATTTTTTTGAATTATCTGTCTTATCACAGTACAACTAAAATAATTAAATTAAACACAATGTATTTAGTGTATTCTTTGTTAATACACTAAATTAATACCTAATAAGATGAATGTACTTGTCATTATCACATCTTACATGTTAGTAAGGTCAGCCATGGGTTTTTGTATTTTTATCCAAGGTTTATCATTGTAAAACTTTTCAAACTGTTTAGAATGACAGAAATAAAGTAGGCTATAAACTAAAGGTCTTTGTTCACCGGAGCTGTAATGTAATCACTAATTTAATCACTTACTCATTTCATGTTACTCATCAAAAGTAATGTATGGCAAAAGAAATTGAGTCAAGTTAGAGGTGTTCGGCACATGAATGAATTAATTTAGATCTGTGAATCTTAAAACTGACTGATTACAACTGATGCCAACCCCCCCCCCCATGAAATTGATTTGATTCGCGAACACCTGTAGATCTGATGGCATTAGAAATTCTGCACTTTTCGCATGCACAGCCTCTGATTATTTGTAACCATAGCCTGTATATAAAAAGGTTGTAACTCATTTATAAATGGAACAATTACACCCATTTGGTGATGAACAGACACTGTCCCTGAGATGATACACTCCCACTTGACGACACAATAAATGATTGTGAAACAGCCTCTCTTAGATTCATACATCCAACCACCTGTTAGACTTTTGGATAAATAAACTGTAAAGAATTAGAAACAAAAAAAGATGACGTTTATAAAGAGGAAGAAGAAGATAAAAAACCAATCAATATTCTGCCTTATTTTTCATTGTAATTATCCCGACAATAATCAGCTCTGAGGATACTCTGCATATCAATTTAAGGCCGTTATCAAATGAATAGGGATGATGTGAGGCCCTGATCGCTCTTTGTGAAAGAATGGGTTGTCAATCTGATTTGGCATGGTGCCGATTGCTTGTGCGAAACAGTTTTTGATAAAGTCCCAGTGGAAGAGTTGATTGGATTTCTTGGAACACTGGGTGTCGGTTTGCCGTCGTTCACTGTTAACATTTCTGAGGAACCCTTGAAATCCATTAAGCTGTAACAGTATTACCATTCTTCTCAGAGGAGGGGAGGTTCTACAGCTGCCACCAGACGACTGCAGGAGTCTTTATTGGCACATGTGGCCATCAGCACTGGGCTGGACAATCAGAGAGCTGCATTTGGGGGACAAAAGTCTCCTTTCACACTTGGACAGCCATGGGCCGCAAAAAGTCTAAATTCAATTACAGAGATAGCATCGACAAACACATACAGACACACAAAACCAAACTCATCCACAAATACATGCACATACAGCTGAATGCACAAACATGTAGACAGACAGACAGACAGACACACACACACACACACACATACAGATGAAAGGCAATGAAATGGCCGCAAACCCTTCAACTCTGGACAGAAATCAATTTTCAACTTGGAACTTGTGCTGAGGAGAGACACTAATCGGGGGGCAGATAAGGGCTTGTTTGCTCCTGATAAGACAAGCGGCCGCGACACATGTCCCATAAATTGAGATTTGCCAGATTTGCCTTTAGGGTTGTTGGGGGAGAAAGGTTGGCTGTAGAGCAAGGAGGGGGCAGAAGGGCACAATATCTGAGTGACAACTGATTTCAATGCCAATGGACCAGACTCTTAAAGAGGATCTGTGCCCTAATGTGGATTAAATATATTGCTGAATGTAAACAAATAATTTTGTTAGTTAATTCAACCCTATGGCCAGACAAGAACATCAGTTTTGGATGATTCTACAAATCATGTTTAGTGACAAAATGTTAGTTTAATTTATTTTACGTCCAATGTTGTTTTTGAAATTTCTGCTGATCAAGGTATAGTTAGAGTTAGGCAACTAAAACACTTGCTTAAGGTTAGGCAATGATCATCGTTTTGGTTAATAAAATGGAATAAATGGTCTGTGATGGTACACAAACTGTGGCCACCGGCATGGAGCCACACACCTATTTATATCCTAACCTCACTCTTACTTTCCCATTCCCATCCATATTAGGCAGACTACTCCCTGTATTGACAGTGAACATTGACTGAATGTAAATCACAAGGTTTTTAATCTTCAAATATGAATGTAATTCTTTGGATAGTATGCTGTTTTAATTACATATAGCTTGGAATCATTAATTTGGAAAGCAGAATTACGAATTTGATACCAATATTTTAATTACTGCCTAGCCCAGCATTAAATGTGCCTCTTTATGCCTTTTTTAAAAACAAGCCACTGAAACATGAATTTATTGAAAAAAAAAAACAAAGATGGAACCTTTTACACAATCCATAATGTTTCCTCTCTACCCGTGGCAGAGAGCACAAAACCTGCGACACTGTGAGGAAAAGAAAAATTTCTCCACTCACATCAATGACGGTCCACTGCTCCACTACGATGGCGTCGTATGTCGGGGTGGCTACGTTTGGCTCACCCTCGCTCCCCTCCTGGAAGATGAAGACACTTTCCACCGATTTAGGCAGCATATCTGCAGAAAAGAGAGAGGGGGGGGGGGGGTCCAGCCGTGAAAAGAGTATTTACTGGATGGAGCGTGTCTGTCTTGTCTCTGCTTCTCTTTTAGGCCCTCCAGGCCAGAGGAAATGGAATGATATCATTCAGCCACATTCACACACAACCCTTTATTACATAGCCAGTGGTGTGGGCCATTTGTATGAGCAATGTGCACTTATACATTATGCAGGGAGACAGTGTAAAAGAAAGGAGCAGGTATTCCCCTTCTGGGATGTTAAAAAAGAAGAGGAGACATTATGCGCTACATCAGTGGTTTTCAGGACCCAGAGCCCTGCTGGTTTATTACACTAGACAGCTAAACAGAGGCTAATTACAGGTGGGAAGCAAGGTGAATGCAATAGCTGATTCAGAGGATCAGGACTGAAAACCAGTGCTTTCAGAAGGATAGACAGATTTTAGTGATGGCAAAATGTAGCCAGTGATTTAATGAAGTCAGTCCGTAAGGCATTAAAGCATAAATCCTTTTGCTAAGCCTGCATAATTCACCTTAAAAAGACTTAAATTAAGTGAGCCACATGAAGACACTGACGTTGATGCTTTAGGCCACTAGTGAGATTGTGTGCTGCTGACCAAATAGATTTTATAAGCTTCTCCTCTGTTGAAGACTAACAATTGCAGGATTGGTATCCGAGACAGAAACATCACTCTGGCCCCCATGAGCCGGGACCCCTCTCTACCCAACGTCTCTTGTTATTCATTGGATGCACATGCACTTCACATGCAGGCACACACACAATACATGGCCCACGGTCCAGTCTTCCCGGCTGGCCTGAGTGCTTTCTCATTACTCCCACACCATTTACACACTAATACAGTTTGCTGGGGCCCAGGCACCAATACGAGACACTCTACATTTCATTACTGGGCCCTAATAATAGGGGGATGAAAGGCGGGAGGGAGAGGAAGCTAGAAAGAGAAGGAAGGAATGTGGAAGACAGAAGGAGAGATAGAGTGGAGGGATGACAGGCTCTTTTATTTCCCCTCCCTGAAAACCCATTTAGCACACTCAATTGAAGACATCTACTGGGTCTCTCAAATACAGACATTGTAGTAGTTCACCCCGTTCACCTTTTCTCTTCTTCCGCTCCCTCCATCACCCCCTTCCTCCCCCAGTGCAATGCTTCTCCATCTCATTCGTCATCCCTTTGCATATAATTCCAGAGAAGCATTTTCGGAAAATGTGAGCCACTGAGGCCTGCCATCGGTTCCCTGCCAGTGCGACAGGGATCACTCAGGGGAGATCGACACAGGGTTTCTGTCTTGTTGTACTAGAGGGAGAAACCCGTTACTGTTGATAATACAGACAGAAACTGAGCATAGGAAAGAGGAAGAGGGAGAACGAGAGAAGTGGAGGAGAAGGAGTTGGTTGCTGGGGGCGTTCAGTCCGTCAGGGGAATCCACCGGTTGCGTGCACGAATAAACATTATCTTGCGCCTATTGACTGAGAGCTGAGCTGAGCAGCCAGCAGGCCGACTGAGAATAAGTTGTTTACACTTGCAAAAACCACCGTGCGCCCTCAGTAAAATTGTTCTCCATCCCCCCGTGACTCACATACTCAAGGTCGCAAGGCGAGGCATGCAAATACAGTTGCACTAAAAACAGAGAGTGACAGCATAGGGACTGAAACACAGAAGCAAATGGAGGGGGAGAGTCATGACACCCGGTGACACACAGCTGCTGAAATCAGCACGCAAATGACAGACATCCAGTATGGGTAGACAATGCTGACACAGAGACTGAAACTTTGAGTTTGTAGTAGTTTTTGGTGTGTGGGTGTTTGAATGTAGATGTGAGGTTCCTGGCTGCACACATCAAGTCAGTTGGAAGCAGTTTGTTCCTAATTTTCATGGACATGTTTGCAAACCTGCTGTTGTACATTGATTTCTAGCATACAGTGTTTTAAAAGAGCAAACAGCACAGGAAGTATAAAGGAATTTGTTCCCATTAAGTCGTGTGCAACTGTGCATCACCTACTTATGCAAAATAAGTCTGGCTTTAGAATTAGTTATCATTCCAACTAGGGCTGCAAGTAATGATTATTTTAATAATCGATTAATCTACCAATTGTCTTCTAAGTTAGTCATTTAGCCTATAAAACATCAGAAAACAGTGAAACTTTCTCATCACAATTTCCCAATTATTAGGCTAATTATCCAATGGTTGCAACTCTAAATCCAGCAAATAAGGTTAAAACTAGTCAGTTGTGTATCAGTATGTATCTAAACCTGCAAAAACAGTGGTATAGTCCTTTAAATTACCATTTAGAACATTAGGTTGTTTTACGATAAACAATTAAGCAGCTTTGTGACTAGGATTTGTAATTACTGTCAAGAAAACATACAAAAGCAAAGGCATGAATTTACTGCCACACTATAAAGTCGCTGGGTTTGCATTTGATGTCTCACTAACGTGTTTCAAAGACACTCCCCAGTTTTGACTATAATTAAACCTCCTTTGCTTTCACAGATCAGTAATGTCTCATAATATAGACCTGTTGCAAAATGGCAAATACATTTACCTTGTACCCTGTACCTTGGAACAGTTTAAGTCTAGGTGACCACTGCCAAGCCAGAAGGTGACCCTGCCGCAGGTCATGTCTACTGACCTGATTTAAACATGTCTGCCAGGTGCTGCCTCAGAGAGATGGAGACAGGCCGCTGACAGCTTATCTATATTTTAAACAAGACGAGTGGACATTCAGAGAGAGGGACAGAGAGAGGAAGAGACGAGGGTGCCGATGTGTGTGTGTGTGTGTGGATTCGTTGTGGCTCTTCCCTGCAGAGCCGAAGGTTTGGCAGCTGGCAGGCTGGTACCTGTGGGTTACCAGGCAGACTTTAGCTGGTGACTACTGGATACCAGGGCGTGTTTGCGAAATGTATACTGTATTTGCTTTGGTCTGAATACAGAAGACACAGGGGTGAAAACGCCAAGTAGACAACATGTGAGCAACCATACATCTGCTGTATTAGTACAGAGAACATTTCCATTATATGCATTTAAATCTTTACTAGTATAATTAATTTCCATTTTCTACTAAGTTACAGCTAATATGTTCTCATGACCCTAGCCATGTGAACCATGGAGTGTTCATTGATGCAGCCAATATGATCTGGAGGAACATAAATACTGAGGAAGAGAAATTTGCTTTCTCCCAGCTGTGGGAGGGATTTATCCTTCCTAAAAGATTTATCCTTCCTTCAAGATAAATATATTTTTGTGAATAAAGCTTGTGTGGGAGAACTCATCTCCAGAGGACTTTTGGGTGTAAAACGTGATATATAGTTAACGGACTACATATAGCAGCAAGTGGCACTTCACCATCAGTACTATTTCAGGATAATCTGAAACTCTTTGTTTAACTGCCCCTGTGGTATTGATGTATAACAAAAGGATTAGCCCAGTGTTCAAGATATTCTCAGCAAAGAAATGTCACCTTTTTTTAGGGTAATATGTTGCATTTGAGCCCCACAACTTTGAACATAATCTATTTTTCTATTTAACAGGTTTGTGAGACTGTTTAGTCAATCCAATGCACAGTGATACAAGCTTCAAAAGGTCCTCATGTGCCTAAATACTCTGAACAGATTAGAAAACTAACTAACTGCATTAAGAGAGCACAGTGGCACACTCAACCTGTCTTGTGACTGCAACTCAGAGGTGGAGAGGACACATGGTGTGCTGTCAAAACCTATACGCAAAACTGCAACCACTTGCAAACATGCATCGTGTATATTAACATAAGTATGCACACACATGCACAAACATAGCAGTTCTAATTCTACCTTTCGTCAACTTTTGTGTCAGAGAAACGCTTGCACATCATTTCCTTTCCATGAATTTCTTTTCACAGAAAAGAAAAAAAATTGGAATTTCATATTCCCTGTATCTCTCTCTCCTTCTCTTTCTCCCTCCATTGGCTTTGCCCAAATTTAGAAACCAGTGAGGGCTGACTGTCATGCATATGAATAGCTCAATGTCTCACAACCGGGCTACAAATCCTCATTGTGGCTCTGGCGATAGCTTAAGCTATACAAGTAACAAAGGCAAACTCCCCGCCAACACATTACTTTAGTCAGTTCTTCAGTAAACATACTCAACCCACACCCTGCTCCCAACTCCAGGGAGGTAATGTGAACCTATGTGTATGCTGTGTGTATGTATGTGTGTGTAAATTGGTGTATGTTTGTGTCTGTGTAGATAGAGGTGGATATTTGGAGGCCTATGTGTTTGCAGTCAGTGCTACAGTGTGTATGAATCTTTAATGTGTGTCTTATGACATTGGGGCCTGAGTGCAGCTTAGGATCTGTAAATTCAATTCAACATCGCTATAATATTCTACCCTGTAGTTCAGGCGAGGTCTCTACTCAGTGTAAACAATGCTGCCACACCAAACAGGACTTTCACCGTTTCAGTGATCAGTCATACACACACACACACACACACATACACATGTGTATGCAAACAATGCCCCCAAAGGCTTTCTCATCCAGCTTCACCATGGAAACCCATCTTTAAAAGGAGCATGTGGGACACGATATGGTCTGGCGTGTGTTTGTGTGTAAGTGCGCGTCCTTCTAGACCATGCCAAACAGACAACTGTCAGAGACAATAGAAAGGTAGCACATTATTGAGGAAAGGGCAGAGTCGTGGACTGACTGCACGAACATGAACAGTGATGCATATAATCTATGAACTCGAGGACAACAAGTGTTGGAGTAGTGTTTTATTTTCTATTTGTCTAATTGTCAAGTAACTTTCAAGTAAGAGTTTCATTCTTCTTGCAATACATGCAATGCAATATTTAACTCTAAAATGTATTATAGGTCTTAAGTCTTTAAAATGTCAATAAATCACATTAATCATGCTAATGCTTACTAATCTTATTAAAGTAAAAGAAAGGGTAAACTTTATACACATATATGAATATAAGCAGGTTGAGAACATAAAAATCAGTCATACAGAAGCAGATCAATTCAGAACAATAAACCATTTTATATGAGCGCCAGATACTGATATATCACTATGCTGATATGTCAATATTACCTTTTATTTTAAAATTAATATTGGCTATTGGCCATTACCCTTTCACCTCTCTTTGATTAAGGTATGCAGCTCTAAGGGTTTCAAGTTGATTGTAAATTGTGTTACTATTTAGAATTTAGGCATCAGAAACTCAGAGCTGGATAATTCATTTCAATCAATTACTGAATTATGGACTTTGCAAAACAATAGTGCAATTATGAATAATTGTTCATGTATGGTTTACTGTTTGTGGTTACTGTTGACTCTCAGCACAACAGCGATGGTACTGAAATAAGTATTTATTGTATCTTGGTGGATAACTGATGGGAAAGATGCTGCATGCCAAATTGGACTTCATAATCTGTCTCAGATTACACAGCATTACAACTGCCTAAAACTTTCCAATCAGGCTTAAACTAGGACCATCATCCTCTCCTTTCCTTGTGGGACACGATATGGTCTGGCGTGTGTTTCTGTATCCTTCTTATTAGTAGAAGGATGAAGCTATACCAGCCAACTCCCAGATATAATAAAATGTGAAGCAACACATTTCTAAACAAGACTAAAAGTCTAAAGTCATGTTAGATGCACTGTGAGGCTGTATAGGCACAGCAGTGCTTTGAGCTTAATGCTTACATGCTAACAATGACAATGCTAACATCTTGCTGTTTAGCAGGTTTAATGTTCACTGTCTTAGTTTAGCGTGTGAGCATGCTAACATAATTATCACTGCAACCCAAAGTGAAGCTGAGGCTGATGGGAAGGTTATAAGTTTTACAGTTATTTTATGTTCAAGTTCATTGGACCAATTAACTTTTTACTTAAGCTGTTCGACAAAAAGTGGAGGGATTACCAAAGATATTACAATTCAACTTCAGGGCAACATGGATAACGGTGCTGAATTTAATGGCTATCCATCTAATAAATGTGCAGACATTTCACTCAAAACCAAAAACCTCATGGTGGTGCTAGAAGAAATTTCAGGGGATCATCAAAGACATTAAGATTCACCCTTTTGGCACAGTTTATATCTACACCAAACTGTATGATAATCTAGCAAATAGATTTTTCAGTATAATAGAAAGCAGGCAGGCTCAACACTTCCTCTAAGAGGTAAATAGGCTAAAAATAGGGGTGGACTGGTAATCTGGCATACTGGGCAAATGCCTGGTGGGCCGATGCACCTATGGGGCCGATATAAAATAAATAATTTATTTGTATTGTACTGTTAAAAAGAATGAGCCAACGTACTGGCCCACAGAACTCAGACAGTGGACCATTGGTTCATTTTCCATACTGACACTGGACTGGCCCAATTACATCTCTTACTAGCCACAGTCCCTCACCCTCTGTCTATAAAATAATAAAATATCTGTCTGTAAATAAATAAATCTTGAGACAGCTGCCGCCAAATGTTCCAAAATAACCAAATGTTTGCTACTGGGGCTGCAGTAGTTTCAACATCAGCTTCACTACCTGACGTAATGCAAGCACAAGCACTTGAAGGAGTAAAGGAGGGCCGTGGCAACTGCCAGGCAGAGGAGGAGACGTGAGGCAGCGAAGCAGAGTGACAGGGCGGAGGGACAAAGTGAGTAGGAGGAGAGTGAAGGTGAAGTGGTAAGCATGGAGTAGCTCAACCTGAAGGCATGGAGCAGGGAGGTAGGGTCATAGGAGTCATTTACTCTCGGGACGCTGGGGAAATACGTACCCACCACTTTTTGAAGGCATTTGTTAAAAGTTTTTCTAAAAACTAGCAACAAGAAATGTTAAACAACAAATGAAAATGCTTTGAGAAAGGTTTATTTGCACAATAAGACAACATGCAATGGAGTGTAAATACAGAAGAAACAGATCTGCCTTTTCCAAAAAAGTAACAGTAAAAGCTACAACACAAGCTATTGATTCTTGCTTTATATTATATTATATTTTTATATTCTGATTTGTCATCGGCCGCCTGAATTTTGTTTCCCTTAATATAAATAAAGACAATTCAGCCATAAATTGGTGCAGAAAAGATTTTACAAATGAAGATTATTTACACACTTATTTGTAAAATAAGTTAAAAGTAAAATATCTTCTCGTCTTGTTCTGGTGACCCCAATATTGTGCATCATCATGTCTTGGGCTAAGTGTTTCGTCACACCCCTAATCTGAGTCCTTAAACGTCCCCACCACTTTGTAACACAAAGTGACGCCATGTGTGTGCCATGCCAGAATGACAATAATGATGATTACTTCAATTAAGGTCAATGATAATAATATAATCGCAACGGCTATCATAAAGTGAGAATGTCACCTACTGCTGGTGATCACTCGCTGTCATACATGCAGCAGTAGCTGTTTGACATTGTTAATGTAGCATAGTTCCTTAATGCAGTCTCAACTTCAGTTGACTATCCTAATGGGTGACATTATTTTTTCAGCATCTGGTTGTCTAATCCCACGCTGCTGTGAAAATTACTTGACTTGAGTATGAGATGTGGACTCCATGGCCACCTCTTATCACCAGAGACTCAGTAAATGAGTGCGAATGAGTATACTGATCCACTTACACTGTTATACTTATACACGACACTTACTACACAGCTTTATAGTAGTTTGGGGGAATATTATAGTAGGTACACATATTAACTAGAACTGCAAGGATGGTGAATTTGTGAGGAGTGTCCAACCAATACCACGGCCGATTTTTTGCCCTAGTCCAGACCTGGCTAAAAATGATATACCGTAGTACAACAGTTCACAAGTAAAATCAGTCTTTCTCAACACAATTACCCTCGTTAGACTTCACATTTATCTGTCAGTACTTGAAAGCTGAAGCACGCTGATTACTCTATATCTCAAAACACGGCTGTCACTACAATGTCACATCCAAATGCATGTGTCTGTAGATGTCACTCCATGTCCTTTAGGGTGCTGTTTTTCTGCCAGACATGTCCTTGATGTTTATGAGGTTAAGATGGTCTCCTGCATCGTGTCTAGCGTCTCATCATGAATTCAGAAACTCATCTCAAAGAAGTTGCTAAATAAGGAAACGGCAGGAAAGGATACTGATTCTAAACTCAAGCTGCACAACTGTTTGATGTAATTAGCTACTAACAACAAATGGGATGCCGCTTTGATGTCATACTGCCAGCTGCTCTCAAGAGACCCAAATCCACAAAGTAACAGCATTCACCTCTGTAAAGCTGTCTGTTTTCAAAAGATGTTGAGCTTAAGCAGTGAGCTGAATTCAGGCCTATACGACAACAAAGGCAGAGACAGCTTTTCCTAATGCAGCTGATCTGCTTTCTATCCTAACAAGTAATTTCACTGTTCAAGAGACGCATATCTTAGTAGCCCATGAAAAATGCAAAATATGTAAGACCCTAATAGGCAGAAAAAAATTGAATCATAATAATACACTTCATTACTCCATTCTCAGGACATAAAATATGCAAGGAGGCACTAATTTGTTATCAGGTTAATTATCTAGGTTTCAGAGCTGCTGAGGCGTTCATTTTCCACAATTAATGAATTATGACTATTATTTACTCTGGCTGGCTTATTCCTCCAGTGTCAGAGCAAAGCACAGAGCCGCTGGGGTCTGATGGAAGAGGAAAACCCAAACAGGAAATAGTTTAAAAGAGGATACCAAACAGCTCCATGAACTTTAGCTTCTAAACAATGCTCCATAAAGAAATACTCATAATCACCCACACAGATGGAAACAGACTCCATCTTTCTGTCATTTGTAAAACACCAGAGCCATGTCTCAATTTTCCTGAAAGAGGTCATATTACACTCATTTTGAGGTTCAAAATCCAATTTAGGGGTTGTACCAGAACAGGTTTACATTTTTTTTTCATTTTCATAAAACACCAGATTTTTTTGTCTGCACATTGCTGCAGCTCCTCTTTTCACCATGTGTTTTAGCTATGGAATGATGCAACCCACTTCTACAAGATTTTTGTTGGGAGTTGCACATGTGCAGTTCCTAGTTAAGGATTACTAACCTATCAGAAGCAGAGTAGGGCGGGTCGTGAAAAGCCGGTAAACACGGCTTTGGTTCGGCTGTACGTGTTCCCCTTAGCTTAGCAACATGGACTGGAGCAAGAGTTTCAGAGTGGTGAGTTATTAAGCTGTAACAAATGTATCTTTCATCCATAAAGTTATAACTTGAGCTCTGTCTCTACATCACAGTAACATCTTTATGTCCATTGACTGCCTGGAGGGTAGCTAGTGTTTGGAAGGGAGAGGAGAGGCAGCAGGCAGTCTTGTCACTGTGTGCTGCAGCTTAGTGTGTTTTTCCACCGGTGTTTTTGAGGGCGTGTGAGACTAGCCGCTAGGCGAGCATTATGACATGTATTTTGGAATATTGTCACAGGGATCAAAGGGAAGGCTGGACTACAAACGAGCTGTTTTAATGCAGTCCAGAGCAGAATTTTCTGTGGGAGATGGGAACTCCCTTTGGGGTGGACTTTGGGCTTTTTCACTTTGCAAACCTATTACATGCGCAAAAAAGCTATATAACTAAATAAAAGAGAGGGAAAAAGCCAAAAAGTATAATATGACCTCTTTAAAACTCAGAACAGGGGAATGATGGAGCGGTGCAGCGTCTGATTGGGAATTTGGAGCTTACTCAGCCCCGGGTGACAAGAAACAAACCTGGATAGAAAACGTCTCAGGTTACGTATGTAACCCTTGTTCCCCGAGAAGGGGAACGAGACACTGCGTCGGGGCTGAAACATGAATGAAACTACTCCAATCCTATTGGTGTTGCTAGAACGGTAGCGTGTGACGGCGTAACTGGAGGCGTATATAAGCACGCCAGCATACTGGACACATTAGCCCTTTTGCTATTCAGCAGGCACTCCAGGCGGGGTGAGGTGTGGCGGTCCGACGCACTGCCTCATTCCCCTTCTCGGGGAACTTCAATTAAGGTCACGCCCCACGAGTGAGGCGTCTGTCGAAATAATTGTCCGGCGACATGACGCTCCCAACACGGGACCCTGGGAAGGAACCAAGGCTTCCTCCATACTGACAGGGAACGAAGGCACCTGCTCGTAACCCGTATCAGAGGGAACGGATTTCCCCTCGGGGAGAATTCCTTGGATTTTAACCACCACTGCAGGGCTCTCCTGTGCAGCAGGCCAGAAGGGATTACGCTGGACGCTGCCGCCATGAGACCCAACACCCTCTGAAGTGTTTCACAGTGATGGTGTGGCCTAGCTTCACTCTGGTCACCGAGGACAGGTGGGCCCACATCGTCGAGTCCCACACCACCCCTAGGAACGTAGTCCGTTGGGCGGGCGTCAGCACGCTCTTCTTCGCGTTGAGCCGCAGCCCCAAACGCTGAAGGTGGGCGAGGACGACATCTCGATGCCGAACCGCTAACTCCCGAGACTGAGCCAAGATGAGCCAGTCGTCGATGTAGTTAAATATGCGGATGCCCTAGAGCCTCAGTGGGGCCAGAGCTGCATCCATGCATTTGGTGAACGTGCGAGGAGAGAGTGCTAGGCCGAACGGAAGAACCCGATACTGGTACGCTGCGCCCCCGAAGGCAAACCTCAGGAACTTCCTGTGAGAGGGACGGATGGAGATGTGGAAATATGCGTCTTGTAGATCTGTTGTGACAAACCAATCCTCGGATTGGATTTGACTGATGGCGGGGATGGTGAGCATCCTGAACCTGAATCTCCTCAGAGATTGGTTAAGGGACCGCAGATCCAAAATCGGACGCAACCTATCCGTCCTTCTTGGGAACTATGAATTACCGGCTGTAGAACCCGGACTCCCTGACTGGCGGTGAAATAAGCTCTCTGGCCCCAATTTCCAGCAGAGAGCGAACTTCTTGTCCCAACACTTGGCGCCAAGACGGCGGGAAAACAGCGCCTGTTGCCTGAGCCGCCACAAGGGAGGGGGCCTCGGTCAGCCTCTCGGGGGGGCTGTGGGCGTCCCGGGTTTTTTGAGGGGGACTACGGGAAGCGACGCTTCGCTTCTGGCTCCGGCGGTAGGAGCTAGACGAGGGCTGAGCTTGACTCTCTTCAGCCGTTGCCGTCCTGGACCCAGACCGGCGGGGGAGATATTGCTCAAACGCCTCTCTCTGCGTTTCAGCGTGCTGAAACCTGCTGATGACAGCATCCACCGCCTCAACAAACAGGCCAGTAGGAGAGAGGGGCACATCCAGGAGAAAAGCCTTCTCCTTCCCCTGGATGCCCGAGAGGTTGAGCCACAGATGGCGCTCCATAGCCACCAATGCTGCCATGGAGCAGCCAATGCTTAGTAACACGGAGCTCAGTCAGGTCCTCCTCAGAGGGACCTCCCCCTAGGTCATAGTCTTGAGAAGATCGGCCTGGTACGCCTGCAAGATGGCCATAGTGTGCAGGCTTGCACCAGCTCGACTATTTTTTTTTTTGGTCTGTTCCATGTTTTACATAACTCATTGTGCAAATCAGGAGAGAATGCGGGGGTGGTGCTCGGGCTGCAGAAAAGCTCATAGAGGTTACTGCCGGCCTGCGGCTCCTGCCCCGCCTCTCATAGCTGGGCGCGGTCTGATGACGTCGGCCTGGCTCCCAGAAGTCATCCTCCATGAACACCAACGCAATTCGAGTTCCTTCGAAGGGGAACTACATCAGGACTGTATTCCCAGTAGTCAAACTGGCCTCTGATTAACTAAGTTAGGCTTCATACAAACTTATAGCAACTGCAATGAAACAATGCATTCTTATGGGTGCAAATACCAAACTCCTCGTTAGGTGGACCCGCTAACAAGGAGGCTAAAAAGCATGAGCACTAATGTTGGTCCCTAGCGCATCTCTTAAGGCATCGGGGAGGCATCCCATCCGTGTCAGGGCACCAATGTAACCGGCCCCAAGTTGTATTGCATTATATATGCATTACAACTGCATTATTGTATTGTATTATAGTCCGGACTTGAAGTTACGATCTTGGTTACGGGAGGCAGACGGGCTAACGAGGATGCTAAATTGCATGGGCGCTAGCGTTAGCAGGTATGGTCACAAACCAAAGTATAAATGCCATTACCAAATTTCACGGTGATATGTCCTAGAGTTGTTAAGACATTTCATTCAAAACCCCAAATGTCAATCTCATAGTGCCGCTGGAGGAAACAATGTTTTGTGCCTATGGGTCTATTGTGTCTATTGGGATAAGTGAAAACTTTGACCTGCTGGTGGCCCTACAGGAAATTTACTAAGGGAATAAAACAAACTCTTACAAAGATAGCTTTGATATATATATATCATCAGCTCATTATTTTTGCTACGGCAAAAAAAAAGATTAATATGAGCATCGCATTAGTAAGGTTTCTGGCCACCTGATGAATTAAGTCCAATATCCACTTCATTTATAGCTTTACTTTGATCCACAAATTCCTGAGAAAAGTGTCTGAGCTGTAAGGTGCTTGGTGCTCGACCATTCATTCACATACTTTCACACAGTACATTCTACCGTTTAATGTTTGGCAGCAAGTGTACACTTGTTGGAAATAGCTGCCTAGAGTTTTATATGAGGATCAAAAAAATTTGATTAAATACCGTAGTTTCAAGCCTGAGTAAAGCTTAAGAGTTGGTGTTGGTTGTCTGTTGTTCTGGCACTGGGAGTGAAAACTTTCACATTACAGGTAGTCATTTCATTCGAAGTAAAAAAAAACATATGACAGTCAAAGCTTCTCAATCATCCAGTGTACGTTTGCGTTACAAAATCCTGTAGGATTGCACCACTTCCTGACACTGACAGAGAAAGTATTAGCAGTCATATGTTCTGATCGTGGAAAATAGTGGAAAATGAATGCCAGCTAATGCATAATTAATGTCACGCAGGCCAAGGAGCATTGTTACCTGGCCCAGGCTTTTTATTTTAAATAGGTCGACTTGAATTTGTCATCTGCTTGATGTTGACAGTTTAAGTGGTAATACTGGGAAGGAGAAAAAAAGGCAATTTGGGAACCTTTATCAGTTTTAATAACTGTAATAGTCTGAGCTTTGAGAGTGACTGCAGAAGAACAATTATGAAGAATCTAAGAAGCAAAGGTGAAGGATGTGTTATTTTCATTGTTTGTGCACTGCTCACCTCTTGTTCTAATGTTTTTAAATTGTGTGTGAGATGTAATCTAAAAAAACAGCAAGTGTGGAAGTTAAAATTGGTTTATTCCTAAGGAGACATGTATATACAAACGCATATACACATACTGTATACATATAATGTCCTACATCTTTTTCCTGGGAAAACTCTGTGATCTGCACTAACAGCGAGTCATGCCAGCTTACCGTTCACATTGCCCAGGTGGAAGTATCCATCGACCAGTGAGGCTCCATTGTTGAAGTGTTGGGTCATGTGATCCAGCCAGTTGGCCTCCACACCTTTGACCCCCTCATCACAATTTTGAACACGCAGCGGCACCTTGACAGTGTAGTACTTCACCTGGCCCTCTCGGACTGGCGGGTGGTTGTACAAAGCGAGCAGCTCCACCCCTGTTGAAACATGATAGAAAACAAAACCCAGCCACTGATTTAACTCGGTAAGGGTTGTGACAATACAGATGTAGCCCCTGTGGAAGTCCCTCATTTTACTGCATAATTATTGAACTACTGCTGTACATTGGCCACAATCCAAAGTGTGATTTGGCTATCTCTATTAGAGCACTTTACCTCCCTTCAGCTGTCAGAAGTTATCCAGAACATCTATCTGCAATATTAAGTTCTGATAGGATGCAGGGAATTACCACTTTTTCGCAGTCTTGAAAGACTTCTTACTTTAGGAGAATTTATTTTCCTGTGATTTTCAACACTAATTACACAACCACACTGTGAGCAAAGTGGTAATAATCAATTGGAAGTACATGTATTTTCTATGAGATAAGCAAACAAGGAAACACAGCCAATGTGTGGACAGTCAACAAGGGTCTTGGCCAAGAAAAGTTGGCCACAGCGTTCCTGGTCGTCAGCTGTCAAAAGCAAATAACTGTTTGTGTGCTTTCTTGTTTTCCAGCCAGTTAGATTTTCTTGTCCTGTGAAAAATGTAGCACTGTGGAATTTCTCCAAAAACGATGGACATTAAAAAAGCCAGCTTAGTAAAGTGTACATGGGTCCTTGGAAATAATTGCAAAAGCTGAGCTCAAGAAATTGGTCACAGAAAAATAGGCCAGCATTGACATGAAATTAGTATACTGAAATTGGACATAGTTTTTTTTAAATACTAATTGACCTTGACTTGTCAGTTGTCTAATTGTGGGGTTTAATTTTGATGTTTCCATTAGAAACCAAATCAGAAGAACCAAAAAAACAAGTCGTTTTTTGTTTTTTTCTGTTTTAAAACCAAAATGGAAAAAAGCAAAGCAGCTGCCTTTTTTTCTATCTATTACCAGTGTTGTAGGCTATCCCTACTGGTTTTTCAAACTAACTGGCTGCTATACACCTGCGCCTGTTGTTTGCAACAGCTGTGGTCTGCGTCAGGCTCCATCCAACCAGAGAGAATGATCACTGACCGTCCGCAGTACACCAGGTCGCTCCCGCGACCTCCTCTCTCTCGCCCTGTACACTCCAGCGCCCCACTTCCTAACCTGTAGACCTAATATGCCTTATATTGCCAGTGGAACCGGCGCACTGGACAGTCAGTGGTAGTTCCCCCTAGCAGGATGAAGTTCGATGCTCCTGTTTTAGCATAGCCTAATCCATTTACCTACTGCAGCTGGATGCTGAAAATAAAATAAAGGTCAGGAGGAAACAGTGTAGAGAAGCTGAACGAAAATTACCCGGACCTTTTAATCCGTGTATGATTCGTTAATATACAGCTCGCTGATTTAACTAATAACAGTTCATGTTTGCTGTGTAGGGCCTACCATTGGATGTACTCACAACTATCACTGAATTAATTTGATACTGAAGAAATCTTAAAATCCAGAGGATTCTTAAGGCCTTTTCACACGGGAAGCAATTTCCGCGCCTCGTAATCATAGACTGTATATGCTCGTAATTCATTTTCAATGAAAGGCGAGCGTGTACGAAGGGAGGCATTGCGACAGGCGTAGCAACAAGCAGACGTGTTCCCGTGAAACTGAAATATATGTGTTCACTGAACAGTTATCGGGACATTAACAGGAGGGCGTTTGCATGACTAGATTTATCAGCTTATTGAACATGAATAATATCCATCCATCCATCCATCATCAACCGCTTATCCTGCGTACAGGGTCGCAGGGGGGCTGGAGCCAATCCCAGCTGGCATCGGGCGCAAGGCGGGGTACACCCTGGACAGGTCACCAGTCCATCGCAGGGCCACACATAGACGAACAACCACTCACGCTCACAATCACACCTAAGGACAATTTAGGGTCAACAATCAACCTAGTCCGCATGTCTCTGGATGGTGGGAGGAAGCCGGAGCACCCGGAGAGAACCCACGCGGACACGGGAGCAGCGCTCTAGCTTCAGACAAATAGACACCCGTGGTCGGACTGGACTTGCTCGAGGGAGGAGCTCGGAGTAAACTGCTTTTATTAAATTAGCTTTTTACTTTAGTTTGTAGGATTACAACGTTGATTTATCTTCACTCGAGCTTCTCAGCAGCTAGATTCCGTGTACATCCAGTTCCAGTGTTGTTAGCGTCATTTGGCACTACGTCATATTAATATAAAAACCGGGGAAAACTGGACATTGCTGGGAGAAAAGAAAGCGAGCAGGTTTAACTACCTGGTGAGTTCAGAAAACACGTGTATGTAACTTTATTCGTTGTTATCGTTGTACTTTACTGATCCGAACTCCATTCAGAAAACAAACATTTTAGAAGTTGTTGTCCTGCTGTCTTGCTGACAGACCTGACAAAGCATGAATTCATATGTTTAACAAAACTGCATCATATTGTAGTTATTTCGGCATCAGTTTGATCCGTTTATTGCTATTTAATCACAACAAAATGTTTACTTTGGGTTCATACAGCTGTAGTAATGGCAAGTTGTGTTTATCCTGTAAAATCGCCTTCTTGCGTTGTGTGTGAACACTTGCAGCGAATGTACTCACGCGAGGAAAGCGTCGCGAGGCGAAAATTCGCGTTTGGTCTGAAAGCACAGTTGGGAAACTTCTGTGGCGTTTCTGTTCCTGTCCCAGTAGCTAGTGAGTTAAAAAACTGAACGGTGAGCCTCCTGTTTTTCTAACTAAAAACCCACCTATGTTGATGTTCAAGCTCATCTTAATTACATTTAATCAGGCACCGCCCTCGCCCAAGTGTATCTGCTGCAGGTTTATTAAGTGTAACACACAGAGCTACACTAATCGGACACATTAAAAATCAAAATCAATATTTTTCAATTGTTTTTTTGTATTGTGTTTTTCTGTTTTGGTTTAAAAACCAAGTTGTTTTTTGGTTTTTCCGATTTGGTTTTGAAACGAAATAATGAAAGAAGGAACCATACACGGATTTGTTAGCTACCTTTGTCTCAAAAAGTCAGGACTATTTTTTGATTTCCGATCTTAATTTTTCTTGTATGTAACGATTATACTATATATGCTGTACATGATTGTGTAAAAACTACAACATATAATTATTGCAGTGGACTTAGTGAACTTATGTGAAACTTGTATTGTTTTATGTACTGCATTCTGCATCTATTTTACATTAATTTCTTGTCTTGTAAGCCCATGCAGGCAGAACAAATCTGTATGCAAGACACTATAATAAAAATTTCATCATTATCATATCTTGAACAAAAGTTTCACCTGGCAGGTGCAAAATAGACAAGAAATGAAACAGTAATACAAGATGAGATTTGTGTTGCCCCAGGCTGGACTGCACAATTATGCTGAAAATCTTTTCCAAGGATGTTGCCTCTTTTTTCAGTTAGTTCTTTTTCAACAACAAACGTGAAGTGAATCAAAAGCAATTTGATCATATTCATGCTACAAGTCATCTTTATATTCCTTTTTATGTTTTCCAGAAGCGATGTTACTGTGCTGATGCAGAACTTAAAAGGGACCATTTCATTGTAACCAAGTTAATTCGTAGTATAACCTTGAATAATGCATTAAAAGCTCTTCAGCTAGCTTTTATTTACATCAAGCGGAAATATACATAATGCGGTGGGCCTCAGGAGGGAGAAACAGGTTTGGAAATTTGCCTACGGTACAGAGACCACTGCTCCTCGCTCATATCAAAGTGGAAAGAGTTTTTGTTTGTTGTGATGTGAGTGAGTGAAATATTTGCTTTGCTCAGCTTTGTAAAAACACAAAACGTGAGATGTGAGCAGGATTGTGAATAGGGCAGAAAGCAATTCAAATCGAGTCTGTAAACATTTTCCCCTTGCTTTCCAATGTAAATGTCGGACTGTCATTCCCTGAGTGAACCAGATGGATGAGCAGAATGTGCGGCACTGCCACCCACCCGTCCACCCACACACACACACACACACACACACTTTGACGTGGGGTGGTAGTGGTGGGGGAGTCATGGCTCAGTTGCTTTGGTTTTTCAGGCCGTCCATCCGTCCGGCAGACACCCAGGAAGAATGAATCATTTATAACCATTTCTTGTCTGGCTCTTCTGACTGATGTGACAGCTGGACACCAAATTCCCTAAATCTTCTCATTTGTCACTCTTGAGAAAAGTTGAATCAAAGCAGAATATTCACACACGCTCCCCTCCCCATGTTACCCATGTTACAACAAGGACAATATGGCAAACAAATCTTGGACAACACACAACAACAAAATGACTTGACTTCCCATCCAACATGCCTCCAAATTGCCAAAACAACACATTTCCTGATTGATTATGTAGCAATCTGTATCATATAAACAGGTTAACAGTTTATGTGCACAAGCCTGAGATGATCTGTCACTACAGTTTGTCCCATGAATCCTTTCTGTATATGTGAGCTTCAGGCAAGTCATGAAAAAGACTGCTTTTGAAGAATTGTGTTACGTATACTAACTGATTTAGAAATGCAGTAAAGCTTTGGGTCACAGCTCTTATATTCTGTAATCATGTTGTAATTAGATAAGTAACAACATTAAACCATAATCGACACAGATGATTCCATTAATAACAGCTTGACATTAAATAAAAGCCACTTGTAAGAAACATTCTGCCTGGCCTCTGTCTTTCTCACAATATTAGATTTTTTTCTGTACATTAGCTGAGAGCTTTCCATGCAAGTCTAATTATACCATGATTATGGCACTAAGGCTTTCTGGGTCTGAAAACATCTTTTTAGCAGTGCTCTGTTCACATGAGACATACTGGAGCATCAGAGTGATTAAGTGGAAACATCAGGTGGAAGAGGACTATCGTCTCATATTTATATGTAGGTAAAACATGTCTTGCAGATGTCCATCATTCTGGACTGCAGGGAAGATTGCAAGTCAAACCCGTGCTTTAATCAGGCATTCTTTGGTATTTAAGAAATTATTTTGAGAACTTTTTAGGTGTGTTATTGTACACAGACCGATACAGAATACAGAATAACAGCATGGCAGGCTATAAACTTGAAAATCCTGATTTGAGTACTGCCCTTTATATCTGACTCTCCACAGTATGTGCAGAAATTTTGCAGCTGAAACACTGTAAAATGCAAATAAAGTCATTTAAACAACAGAATTTCACTTGAATTTCAATAACAACATACTGTTTTGTTTCAGGGTGGGCTGTGATTGACTAGATGCATCATTACAATGCATCAAAAAACATACTACATTGTTCTATTTCCAGCTGCAATGCAAGTTTCAAAGTGCCTGAGCTTCGCAAGGTAAAGCTGTGTCAGAAGCACTGGGAGTCAGTTGGTTGTTGCCACTTTGATTTGCAGACGAGCATATACTTTATTGTTAGGAAGAACACAAGGTTAAAAATAAATTGATCTTTAAGAAACTCTACTAATAACCAACATAAATCTCTTAAGTATCTTGCCAAGCTCACCGCTCCTCCTGTCCCCCTGTGCTACAGTGGCCTGTAAATGACACAAGGGAGCATTACTGTACAATAGAAACAAATAAACTTTTCAGAGCAGATCTGCTGGAGAGGTTTCTTTTGCCAAGAAACAGTGGTAATAATACTGCAGTGTCATTTGCTTTTTGCTGAACAAGGTTTGAAAAGTAACTGGCCCTGATCAATAACTATTAATGTTTGAGAGAATTATTATGGTCATTTTGTGCTTTATGGCAGTAAAACGGTACCTAATGCCCCAATTATTTCATATTTATAGCTATACTTGAGAAGCCTCGTGTCTGACACGCACACAAACACACACACACACACACACACACACACGAAGAGTATGACTGAGTCGTTTGAGCCAAATCACACAAATTCAATACATCAACAGACGACCTAAGCCTTTCAGAATAAAGTCTGTGCAGCTAACCTGACTCTTGTTGTTGCTGGCAGCCTGGCTAACAAGAAAATAAGTGCATGAGTGTCGTTAGGACTTTGAAAGCATGTTGCTTCAAAGGCTTATCTGATGGCAGCCAGTCTGTCCAAATGACGAGGTCAGTGGCAGTAACCCTGCTATGATCTTAGCAGGGTGGCTTTCCAACACGACATGTCATCATTTCAATGTCTGTTTCCATAATCTGAGAAGCTGGACACTGATCCCATCAGAGCAGAGATAACACTGATCCCAAGGATAAGCAGCTGAAAGCACATTGATGAAGATGTTCTGACTGATAGTCCTCAGGGTTTACATCTATGATAAAGCTCTTTTCTTAATTCTAGGTTGTTTGTTTAAAGCTTGTTATGTTTGTTTGTGTTGATAAACAAGAAACTCACTCAAGACTTTTTAGCATCAGAGGAACGGATATATCAGGTAATTAAACACTTTGTGTTTTAATTGTGTTAATTAATGTTGATGGAGCCTCAATATCCTATTTTTCCCTTTTTTGTGGATGAGCTTCTCATACATTTTCACTTCATTTTCACTTATAGCATCTCCTGCACACTTTCTTATCCCAACTCTATCTTCTATAATATACTGTACATTCATATACTACTGATTTGCATTGTGGGTAATGTTTTTCCCGAATCCAGGAACATTGTACAAAAGACAGGGCCCATGTGTTGTAAGATTTAGGCTACTAAAATATTTGGTCAAGGTTACGGAAAGAGTTTTTTATGTTGGAATGAATGTTGGAAAGTCAACACATCTTGTCCTTTGCCTTCAATCAGCTTTGACTTTATCAATATTTTATCACCACAACCTCTCCCTTATCTTACCTAAGAGCATTGAGTTGCCTAAACACAAACATAAAAGTGTTACTCATACTTTAGGTTCCAGTAGCTAAAAAGACATAAAAGAGATAAATATTGTATAGTATGAATGTTATTAAAAAATAATCCAGGTGGCATTTAATTTCCCACAAAATATTTTTGCTCATGCAAATTGTATCTGTGAGTAATTTTCAGGAAACAGGGTTGTCTTATCCAGACATAATTGTACAGCTGTTACTAGCATGCTATACTTTCCATTTGCTCCTCCATCAGAATCCCTTTCCTTCCAACCATCCAAGCATCTGAGTCCCCAAACTTATGGGCTCAGTTTTTATCCAGAGCTCCAGTCTCAATAATGGAGATCGTCTTTCGCCCGTAAGCCACACACGTTCGCCAGGACCACTGCCAACACTTGCACAGTGTTCACCTCAAGATCTTAGGATTAGTGAGGACAAGCCAGCAGTAGCCGAGACTCTTGGTCCTCTTCAGCAGACTGGGCATTAGTAGAGAGGGACATGGGAGCTTGGCAGGCTCCCCTACCACCCCAGCTGGCTGCTACACCGGCGCTGCTGGCGTTGTCGAAGAGATTCAGGGGGATGAAGGTGGGGGTAGAGGGAGAGCTGTAAAGCTGAGGGAGGTAGAGGACGAGGCAGTGGGGGATTATCTCACTGCAAAATGCACTGTAGGGAGGCCCAGATGGACCAGTGGGCCGTGGTGTCTGCAGTGATGCCAAGAGTGTTAACTTACCGCATATACATAAAGACACACGCAGACCAAAGCACAGAGGATGTGCACACCAAAGAGTACATTCATTACGCAAAACCCCGTATTAGGTGGTTAGAAACAAATATACAGTATATATACAAACATGCGTTAACGCTCCCACTGGGTGTCAAATGTGCAGTATGCACAGTATGCACTGACACGTATCACAAATAGATTCTGTGAGAGGAGGAGAGACTGTAGGAGGGGGGTGAGAGTGGTGGGTGTCTCCATCTGTCAATTTGAAATGCTCAGATAAAGCCAAAACTATAAATGTCTGTGCTAATTTCAACACCATTCCCACAGAAAAGGGGGCTACCATGAATAACTTAAAGATGTGTAGCTACGCCTCACTTTCTGGGAAGACAGAAGCAAGCCATGAAATTTTCTGTTTCCAAAAAGAAATCGACAAAACTATTGTGGTTAATTTCACAGACTCCCTGCTTCATCGGCTAAGTCTGAGTGTGAATTTGTATACATCACAGCTATATGGCAATTCCTTTTGTGTAAAGGATAGAGAGGATTATATCCCAAGGCAGCACATTGTTGTGTAACATTGAGGCAATAGGCAATAGCAGGAAATGACACCTCCGCAGCTGCCAAGTGTTTCAAGAGGGATCTACAGTGGCACCATGCTGTTCTTTAGACAGCCAAAAGGTATGACTCCAGATAAAACAAAAACACAAGTAACACAGATTTGCAGAGGTGTGGACTCGAGTCACATGACTTGGACTCAGTCAGACTCCAATCACAAAAATTATGACTTTAGACTCGACTTTGACTTTAACACCAATGACTCGTGACTTCACTTGGACTTGAGCCTTTTGACTTGAGCTGACTTGACACTCCCCATGCCCAAATATAAATTATGATATAAACTTGCGCGGTGCTCAATTAGACTGGTGCGTGTGGCTTCCTCCAGCAAGAGGGAGCAATCACTGACACTCGTTTTGTTCTATAAATCCAGCGCACCTCTTTCCTTTACAGCTGAGCCGCTCGTCCCTGTCTAAAAGGTATGTTCAGTGTTGCTTTACCTGATCGGTGCTTGTAAAATATCCACTGTGTCTGCGTCTTCTAACGTCATAGCGATTTATAGTTTTCTCACCGCTGGTTTCTGTCACTGCATCTCCCGACAAAACACCACGGTTTTATTTCAGCGTTCTGTAACGTAACTTTGTCAACTCGAGTAGTTCACCTGTCTCCTGCTCTGCTCCCTTCCATGTACACACACACACACACACACACACACACACACACACACACACACACACACACACACACAGCCATCCGTCACCCAAAGCTGTCAACTTGGGGGAAACTGTGCTGCTGTCGTCCTCTTGCACTGTAGATGCTGCATAAAGTTAAAAATGTTGGATTATTGTTTGTTATTTCATGGGCTATATTAAATTTTGGAGTAATGCATATATAATAGTTTTTAAAAAGAAAGTATTACATTTTAGAAGTTAAATAGTTTAATGTTTCCTAAGGCAATGAGTAATACTGTTAAATAATTGTGATCTCAATATTGACCAAAATAATTAGCAGCCCTACATGAACATTTAATTTAATTCATGAAATTATGGAACATTTGTTGTGTGAAACAGCACCTCTGCTTTCTTTCTGTACAGGCTAAAGCTTCATTCAATACATTTTTTTATTTTTAACTTGTAAAAACTTTTGAAATGGTTTTTAAATTTGGTGAAGAGCGAATTATGACTTGTTTAGGACTCGAAACTCGACTTGACTTGGACTTGTTGGTCCTTGACTTGAGACTTGACTCGGATTTGCCAGTCATCGGTCTGGACTTGGGACTCGACTTGGGACTTGAGCGCTAAGACTTGAGACTTGACTCTGACTTGTAAAACGATGACTTGGTCCCACCTCTGCAGATTTGTAGACAGATATTGGATAAAGATTAGAAACTGTCCATTTAAATCTACGTGAAAATGTGAGACAAGAAGCTACAGTTTAGGACTCAACCTCCAACTGCTTTAGCTGCTCTGGGACCAGCTGTGTCACTGTGTTGTTTGATGAGGGAGCTCACAGGTATGCATGTTAACATGCCGCACAAAAGAAAAACATGCAGTTTCATTAATCATTTTGGAATTAATGCTATAACATTCATCCAATGTGCTTAATGATGTAGAAGTCAGCCTGAGTTGCATCAGTATTGAGCCTGTTGTGATGCAGCAGTTGTGGCCTTTCACAGTTTGAAGTTTTGACCTTTAATTATCTTAATTATCATCCCTCATTAGGCCTTTCTGTGTAATTTGTAAGGATGGCTGTGGGACAGGTCTCATGTCATTTGGACTTCTTGTCAAGTTTTAAAGCTTAGTAAAGTTTTGAAAATTTGACCTTTAATTATAAGGCCCCCATTGGGCCAATTAGTGTATTTTCCTTCAAAGGGTCTGTTCACCAAAATAATAAAATAACATATTTACTCACTCCCCTCCAATGACATGTAGCCATGTGAATACATTTTATTTATTTTATACACCCTCATTCTGAGATATCAGCCTCCCAGAATTCTGCGTCCACCGTGGTACAATGGCTGTTTACAGTACTGTGTCTGTAGTGCTCACTTTTTTTCCCTCTCTCTAAGTTTGGAAAAAATGGACCAGCTGTTGGCTGTTTTGGAGTAAAATGTAAAAACAAACAAACAAACAAACAAAAACTTCAGGTACCCAACAACAGCCAGTGAAATATTAAAAAATAATCAAACAAAATGCGAACATTTGTTTCTGAAGAAGGAAACTTTGCTTTTACAAACCTTTGTTGTCATGGTACCGAATTTATTCAGAAAAATATCTTTACTAATGGTTCTGAATATTTACATATATACATGTATATATCTGCACTTGTACCTGTAGGTTAATTCATGTAGATTACTTTCTGTCTCTTAGTACTTTCTACCTTTATTTATTCATTTATTTGTATTCTGTATAACTGCAGCAGATGAAATGTTTCCATGTCTGTCCATTACCCAGAACAGGAATCATCCAATAAAAACATATCTTCACCGACTGTTGCGACTGTCCCCCCTCTTTCCCTCCAGGTTCACTGATTTTTTACAGCACAGTATGAGTTTCACAATCCTAAAATACATTTTTTGTTTAACACCTTTCCTTTTAGTTTGAGTTTATGATGGGAACAACAGAGACCACTCACCTTCGCCCCTCCGCTGACGGTATCTCGGCCTCTCCTTTGTGTCTCTGCCACTGTCTTTGTTGTTATTGTGACACGGAGAGTCCTCCTCTGTCAGCTCCTCACCATGCTCCAGATCTCCCTCTGATATTGGAGATGCTGCTGGCGAGATCTCATCCACACTGCCCTCCACCCGGATCCCTGAATGGTTCTCAGTGTTCTCACTTTGATTGTTCTCCCTACCCGGTGCTCCTTCCCCGGCCTCGCATGATGCTTCCTCATTCCCCTCTTTGTCCACTGCGCCAGCTTGAGCTCCAGGTTCTGCGTTGTTTCTGGGGCTTGAGGGATTAGAGGGGCTGCAGCTGCCCAGGGAACCGAGTACAGAGCTGGGGCTGGAGTGCAGGGAAAGGGAGGGGGTGTCTGGTTCTCTGATCCTGGTGCATGGGGCCCCATAGGGTTCCTGGACAAATCCCACAAACATGACCCCCTGGTCAGCAGCATCTTGGATCTGCTGTTGGGAGCATGAACAAAAAAACATAAGTTAGAATGACGAGACACATGCTACAAATACAGGCCACTGCTGCCACATTGCATTCACTGATTTTGATTTGATTGGAGCTAAAATGATTAGACAAGCAACTATTTTGAAAATGGATGGAAAAATACCAAACATTCTCCGCTTCCAGCTTCTTAAATGTAAGAATTTATATACTTATGAATTCATTATATTTAGGTTTGAGCTGCTCTGAGACATTGTAATGGGTATTTTTTTCACAATTTGTTCTACAATTCAGAGACTAAAGGATTAAATGATTAATCGGGAAAGTGATCCTCAGACTAATCAATGATAAAAGTAATCTTTAGTTGCAGCCCTAGATCTGATTGCATGTACTGTTAAAGATTTTGGATGTGAAGCTTCTGCAGCACACATTAGTTTTGGGTTTAGAGCATCAGCAAAATGCCAAAAATGTAAATTCATGATGCAAAATAAGAACAATCTACCAAGCAGAACATATACAAGAAGTTATTTCCCAAAGGGCTCAAACTGAAACCAAACTTTCAGAATTAATTTGAAATTGAATTGTTTTTCCCACAATACTTTTCATGGAGTCCTCTGCATCTGTTGGATCTTTGTTTTTTCTAACTCTGCATTCTTTTCATTCCTACCCAACAGCTTCTCCAATCACACAGATGTTGATTAGATTGGAGCAGTCACAACCCTTGTCAGACCTGGGCCACATCCCAAACCCAACGCTCCACTTTTTTTGCTCTTGTCTTATTGACATCTGGCATTTTCTGTCAATATTGTGATTCTGCCGCGGAGCGAGATTGAAACGTTAACTGTCAGAGAATGTTAATGATGCCATTCTCCATTCTGGCGGTGCCAGTCTCTATCTCGAGCCACAGTGAGGGAAGAGAATAAAAATCAAATCAAATGTGCAGGTTATTCACTATGAAATTAAATTGGAAAACAGTCACATTGTTTCCAGCCATATTGTTTAATATCAGTGAACGCTCTCTGGGTGCTTCCACATCATATTCCTACCAATATGTTGAAATGGAATTGCTAAGATAAAAGGGAGCAACTGTTGTATCTCATTTAATGGTAATGCAGGCAGTCAGAGAGAGAGAGATGAATGGCTTTGACTGTCTAATGTTGGTGCAGATGATAGCAGAAATGTTGGCTGTTATGGCTGAATTTATTTTTAGTACCATTATTATCATTATTTTTATTTTATTAAATCCGTTGTTTGACAAAATAGAATCATTCAGATTAGATTTCTTTTTCCAGAGACATCTTACCAACAGTCCAGCAACAAATATGGCAGATAAACCACAAATAGAGTGCAGATTCATCTTTCAGGAGAATTCAAATAAGTAAATAACTAATAAAATAGTCTAGCACTGAAATCACTATCTGATTAATTGATTAGCCGACTAAGACGCAATTTAAGTAATTTATTGAGCAGAAATTCCAAACATTTGCTGCTTCCAGCTTATTAAATGTGAGGATTTGCCGCTTTTCTCTGTTTGTATCAGTATGAAATGAATGTTCATAGTCAAAATGTGTCAGGCTGAATTTTCGGGAAATGTATGTGTATAAACTAAGATTTGTTGCTACAGCCATGCCAGCGGGTCCTTGAGTCTGTACTTGAGCTAAATGCTAACATCAGCACGGCAACATGCTCACAATGACAATGCTATCATGATGATTTTAGCAGTTAATGTTTATCACGTTATCCATTTTGGTTCAGCATGTTAGCAAGATTACATTATTAGCACTAAATAGACAGTACGGCTGAGGTTGACGGGAATGTCATTAGCTTTGCAAGTATTTGGTCATAAACCAAAGAACTTGACATGTTTATTAACCATAATGTTATTTCAATTCATCCTGGAGGGAATCTAAATATCTGAACCAAATATCAAGCCAATCCATCTAACTGACATTTCACTAAAAAACTAAAATGTGATGCTAGGGGAAAATTAAGGATTCACACAAGTCATTAGGATTTATCCTCTCAGGAACATGACTGTCTGTACAAAATGTCATGGCAATCCATCCAACAGTTGTTGAGATATTTCAGTCTAGACCAAAGTGGAGGATGACTGGCTGACTGGCGGACCAACATTGCATTCCTGGAGCCATGCTGCTAGGGTGGCTATTGATGCATGAAGACATTTAGAATATGTCCATTTGATTTAATGATCGTGCAGCTGTAAAAAAAACAGTATGGTCTTAGGTTTGAGTGCCCTCAGTATAAACACAGTTTTGCTTCATTTTAAAGCTGGAACAAGATGCTACAGATAAAGCTACTAACCAGAGGGAAACAAAAGTGGAAAACTGGACGCTAAGAGACAAATTTATTATGAGAATAATTGCAGGTTGTAGCCCTTTAAGAGTCATGTCCTATATACACTTGTGGGATCTACTGTAACACATTTTCAATACAGAATAAATAAAGATAAGATCAAAAATTAGCAGTCTTTTAAACTTCTTAATTGAAATGAACAGACAAGTTGCACTGGCTCAGAAGGAATCACCTCAGGTCAAGAAAATGAGGTTTCGAGGTCGAAAAGGAAATCTACGCATAGCATCATTTCTCTTCATTAACCACAGTGACGACGAGGACAAACTTGATGAAAAATATTCTGGAAGCAGCTTCCCTTATTCTGCCACCAGAATATCAACAGCCTGCAGTGAAAAACCCATTTCAATTTTGACTTGAGACCACATTTCCTATTTCCCCCGTAAGTTATTAAAGTGGCACCAGGAGGAGGTGTCTGAAGGTCAAGATGAAAACCCCGGAGAGAGAGGGATTGAGCAGAGAGCATGAGGGGAGAGATGACAGAAAGAGAGGCAGAGGGATAACGACAGAAATTGAGATAGTGAGGAAGAGAAAGGAAAGAAAATGAGAGGAAAAAAAGAGACAAAAAGAGAGGAAAAACTGAAAGAAACAGAATCCAAGAGAGAGAGGCTGAAGGGAATGTACTACTCCGCTCACTTCTCTACCACTCATCCATGTCCACTTCCTTTTTAATAGATTTCTAGCATGGCTTCCTCCTCCAGCAGGCCTGTAGCAGCTCAGAAGATTAAAATGATAACCAACAGTAATGAGGTCCTACAGGACTGTGGTTGCATGACTAATCGAAGGGCAAAATGTACAGAAAAGTTCAGGAGTGAGGCTTCAAAGGCCGACACAACAGTCAGTAATATACAGATTAAGCAGGGGGGGTTGAATCATGATGATGCAGCAAAACCAGGTCACAAGAGAGGAGGGTGTGTTAATATATATCATCTGAAGTGCCATTTCAAACAGCCTTTCTACAGCAGTGCATTCATAATGGTGACATACACTACAGAGCCAATTCATTATCAGATCGGTGAACGTGATTTCAGCATTCTGGCTCTCTTAGCTGCTTTCATCCCCTCTATGGAAAACACAGAAATGTTAAGCTATTTGGTTTGCTAATTAACACTAAACCATTAAGAAAACACAGCTTTTAGCATATTACATACATACTTTTAGATAGGGGAAAGCCCTACAATTGAACAATTGAATTGCAGCCAAATCAGAAATATTTAACTCTGTATGAACCCAAAAATAAATCCTTTCATCTTGTGATGTCTTGAAGACAGATTTAGAAAACTATTATGGATTTGAGGAGAGAGACATTTATGGATTATGGTTTTAAAAAAACTGCTAAATAAAAACAAAAGGTGAAAAATGCATTTGCTCAAGTAGTGATCTTTTTGGCTACTTCCAGTACCTGTTAGTGTACAATTTTTGAAGTACTTTCATTATGTGTAACTTTATACTTTCTATGCAATCTTTCAAGGGGAAACATTGTACGTTTTACTCCACTACATGTTTATGAAAGCTGCTTGTTACTTTGAAAATAAAGATTTTACATACAAAACACTAAACTTGTAAAATGGGTTATTCTTTGTAATGAGTATTTTACTTATGTTACTCTACATTGTGCTGCTAAAATATGTCTGTATTTTTTCTTGTATTGGAGCTTTTTTAAACTGCTGTATTGCTCCTTTCACCTTAATCAAGGATCTGAATTAGAGCCCTTACAGGTCTGCTCAGTTCCTAGTAACCAAGACCTGACCTGAGGACCTGAGGCGGCCTGGCTCTGAGCTACTAGCTCTGTATTATAATTATAGCAGGAGGAAAATGTATTATTTTGAGGTGAGATGGAGAGTGTGAACTGTGAAATGCGGGCAAACTGACATGTGTTGCTGCTCTTTGTGACCGCTGTTGCTCGTTAATTGGTGGCACATCATCCTGCAGTGTTGGTGGTCTTTCTCTATTTGTCAGGTCCACCACCTTTTGGATTGGGTCCAATTATCCTTAAGTCTGTCCTTGAGGCAGTGGTGGAAAGTCACTAAGTACATTTACTCAAGTCCAATTTTGAGGTACTTTTACAATTAAATTTTATACTACATTATACCTTCACTACATTTTCTACAGAGAAATATTACACTTTTTACTCCTCTACACAGTGACAAGTTACTTCACAGATTAGGGTTTTAAAGACAAAACCTTTAATCAATTTATAAAATATGAAACTGTGCTATGGATTAAACTTTACAACGGTGTGTAAACTGGTTAAAATGTGCTCCACCTTTCGATCAGGTCTTTTTTTTAAATACAAGTTTGGGTAGGTTTTGATCAAAAAACCATGAGGAATACAGCTTCTCACTTTCTGCTCTCCTGCCTTAATTTGACACCATGTAATTCATGATAAATTACTGCATGACAAAACTACAATTTATTTTTGTTTTTATACAACTTCGTTGACACTCCGATGTTACTTTGGCTCAAGCAGAAACTGTTCAGAATGTCAGATGCTGAAGTTAATAATAATCTACCACAAGCACATTTTTTGTAGTAGCAGTAGAAGCCTGTCAACATGGCTCAAAGGAGGGGCAACAAAATCAAAGTTGTAAATTTACCACTTATTCATACCTGACATCTCCTGAAATGCACACTTCACCATTACCCTTATGTTAAAAGAATCCTTTTATTGTCACTCCTCCAACATGGTGTACTTCATTGGCAACTGTGCTCCAAGCATCCTCTGACAAGCTGCTGTTAAAAGCCTTCAGCCTGACAGCAGCGTGCTTGCGAGCAAGTTAAACCATGTGGCTGATTCACGAAAATACAATTGTAAACATACAAACAAGGTGTTCTCTGAACCTTCAGACAGAGTGACATGCAGAACAAAGAAATTTAAGTTTTGGTAAGAGACTGAGTTTATATTTTGGTATTGGGAAAATTCATAATGTTCTCTTCTATGTCTGTGTTCACTCAGTATTTGATGTTAGAATATGCATCTTGGAAACAAGTCCCTACAATGTAAATGCATTCATCCCTCCCTATCTCTTGCTTCCTTCCGTCCTCCCTGCACCCCTCCTTCCAGCTGGGCTCAAACTGACAAAACCTTCAGCTTGGCATTTGCAATGCAGCCCTACCTTCTTGACGTAGCCCTGGATGAGCTCTGGGGTGGGCACCTGCTCAGCAGATAGACACTCTTCCAGCTGTAGTTTGTACGGTGGGCAGACTGACTGGCTCCTTTCCGCCCTGCAGGCACCACAGTGGGGGAGAGAGGACAATGAGTTTCAGCCTTTCAGCCAGCCGGCCTGCTGGACAAATGCTCACGATACACAAGGGTACCCATGCATTCACACACATGCAAACACACATTCACAAACAACCTAGATTTATAAAATTACAGTCATTCTGTAAAAAATCCACAAAGAGGGTGCTATTCACAGACCCAGGCATCAAATCTATAATGCAAAAATAATGCCCCATCAACAAATTACACTGCATCAAGAAGCTTAGTTAATGTTGTTGTTGCCCTGTGGGAGGCGAGAGAAAAATACAATAAAACACTTAGGTGAGACAAAGATCCACATGGATGAAAGAAAACACATGGGGAGCACAGAAAGCAGAAAATTCAATGCAAATCTCATCTTGCCCCCCACCACCTTCAGCCCTCCCTGCTGAGGCCATATCAGTATTTTGAGCGGGGAGAATCTATTTATATGGTGTTGTATTTTCCTTTTCAGTACTCTGGAGGAAATCCCAGACCTAGCCCTGAGGAGACTAATGCCCCAGCTTCCATCGCCCTGCTCCTTCTCCTGTTGACAAGGGGAAGGAGCCCTGCACGCCCTTTTCCTCAGTGTGCAGTGTGAGTCTATGTGCATATACAGTAGTTGTGTGTGTGTGTGTGTGTGTGTGTGAGTGTGTGCTCTGCGTGAGCTCTGGCTTTACACGGACACCTGATGTGTGAGAGGGTAAAAGATGCATGCGTGCATACTGGTGTGTGTATTAAAGGCTGTGCTTGCAGCTTCCCAGTATACGCAAGACTTCATCTGAATGCACACACATGTCCCTGCCTCCTTGTGTGTGTGCGTGTATGTGTTCCTGATGCCTTATCACAGTGATTTTTCTGTCTTGCCCCCCCCCCCTTGGGTGTAGATTGACCAGTTTAATGTTTAATTAATGTATAGCATAACTCCCCCCTTTACATTTTGACTACTAACTAGTTACATGACGTGTTTTTGTTCAAATGAAAGATGCCAATTAAAAGGACGCTCAACTATTTAATACTGTACTTGCAGTTCAAGAGACAGATAAAAAAAGAAAATCTGTGCAGCAGAAGGAGAGACTTCTTTCGTTGCCTGGTAAACAACCATTTTTCAAACTTCAATTTGTCACATAGACTTTCAATTAGTCTCCAAGCCCAAGCTGAGATAACTTGAGTAATTTTCTCAGACTTGACAAAGCTCCTTCCAGAGCTACAGCAGACATTATACAACTGTTTTTACAGACTGTGTAGTACTACCTGTGACAGACTGTGTAGTACTACCTGTCATTTTGACATTTAAAGTTGGAGTGCCCCTTTAAAGTTTGCTCAAGCTGCCAGAGTTTTTATACACAAGCTTGTTCTACTTTATTTACGGTGGAAACCGAGAGCAAGATTAGCCTCTTTATATTTTGCTGTTTGCTTTACATGTTTGCATGATGGGCCACACAAGTGTTTCTTCTCTGCCCTGTCAAAAATATGCCTATATTTTACATGCCATTTTACTGTCTGAATACATTTTGCTAACCTAAATCGTCTCAGACTTGCTAGAGTGAAACCACTCTTGTATTTTTCCCACATAAATCAGACTCACACAGTTTGAACATCACTGCATTATCACATTAAATCCCAGCTTTTCTGTTGGACTTCACAGCATAACCAAAGGCCCTCGTTCATGACACCCATCTAAAAATAAAAAATAAATTAAAAACACAGCGTCACCACCACACTTCTACTCTACTGTCACTGACACCCGTCGCTATGCGAATATCACTGTCACAGCACATTGCAGAGCAAAAACTGGGCCGGCTGACTTGTTAAGTACAAACTTTGCACGCTCTGTGAAACATTCATTACGACGAGATGAGAGCAGGCTCTCATTTTTCGCTGTGTCATAACATTCAAAGGCACAATGGCAGACGCCTGGTGGCACTGTCAAAAAAGGTGGATGTGTCCCTTGTTGGTTGCGACATAAAGCACAATCAACCAGCTTGGTTGTGCTCCAGGCACATCTTCAAGAAACAAAACAGAGAGAAACAGAGATACAGACAGGCAGCATAGTGTATACAGTGTAGTTAAGTGCAAATGTGTTGCATTTCCTTTCTTACATTCTAACTTGCTTTACAACATGTTTTGGCAATACTGTACTGAGAAGTCTGCACGTCCATGATTTTTTTAAATCAAGAACTGGCACTAGAATTCATATAATTTTGTGCTATCAAATGTTTTGTACAGAGAGGGTGTCCCTTCTTTTGAAATGGTGAACCACTCATTTTGGAATAAAATTGAATGGAGTGTCAGAGAGGGAAAAAGGCGTGTCAGAAGAACAACAATTCAAACGGTGCACTCAGTCCTGGAGGGAGGCCTCGGGTTAAAAATAGCAGCTGCATCACCTGCAGTCCATCTTCTCTGTGAAACAGTGACTTTTCATGCGGCGTGCAGCTCTGGCTGTCAGCCTCTGAGGTCTCGTGTGGTTAGACGGGTGTCAAATGCCAGCCTGCCCACCTGGAGCTCCCTCCTGGGTGAATACACCTGCTTACCACTCCCACCCCCTCTGTGTCTGTCCACAGATGGGTCACATGCTTCTTTTTGCCACAGAACATCTTGTGTTGGACTAATCGCTCCCGCTGGAGCTGAACGTTCACATGGTAACTAATTGCATATTACCTATTAATGGCTTGCTTTGGGATTTGTTTTAGCAGTGTAGTGGCTACACCATTTGTAAATGTGCGGTTTCCAATTACACTGTGTTCACTGAGGTATGAAAAAGGATTGTTTTGACATATTGTTTTTCAGAAGAAGTCAAACTGTAAAAAAAAAGGAAAAAAGAAAAAAGAAAAAAAAGGAAAAGAAGTCTACACTTTAGTCACTTTAGTCTTTGTTTAAATTTGAAATGTTCTCAGAGCAAACCTTCAAGCTCAGTTTGATTTGTTCAAATAATTTATATACCTCACCTTATCACATGATTGGCACCATTTGTGGCAATAAGTGCAAACATGCAGACATGATATTTGAGACTCAAGTCAGACTTAAGTCATAAAAATAAGGACTTGACTTACTTGAGATTTGAAGCAAAACATTTTCAAGTTTTGACCTGTTAGAATCCCAGAACAACAAGCACAAATTTGTAATAGCTGTGTACACACATTTATGTATTCACACACACACTACCTCACACTCAACCTCCAAGTTTCAGCCTTTTAGGTAGAAAGTTCCCTGCAACCATGAATTCTATAGGTAGAATAGAGTTGTAGGGTGGGCAAAAATTTGTGGACCAATGAAATTCTTTCTATACTGTATATTTAGCCAAAGAAAGTGAAGAAAGAAAAACTAGCTTGCTTAGCTGTGAGGGAGTAGGGCTGATCCCAAATAGTCAAAGATTTGATGCTTTGATGGGCGGAGCCTGATTCGACTGTCAATCTCACAGTCAAAGCTTCGCAGCGAAACAAGGATCATGCCATTTATGCAATATGGGGGTGCTCAACGTCTGATTTTACATAGATCTACCAGTTTTCTCCCAATAAGTTAACATACAGCCTATTACAATAAACATTTCAATGTTTAATGCTGTAAATAAACATGTAAGAAGAAAAAAAACGTCCAATAAATGTTTTTAAAGTGTGTGAATGAATCCAAAATTGTAACCCTAACCCTGGGTCGTCAGTGCGCATGTGTAGGCGTAGTGTGTATGTGTGTAGTGGCAGGAGGAAAACTTGCTGAAGAGACAGAGCTACAGCTTCACCAGTGTTGTGCTGAGTTGTCCTATGGTGAAATGCTTTGAGCATTTAGCTCATAACCTCAGCATTCTAACGTGCTCACACTGAGAATGCTAATATGCTATTTATAAGATATTTAGCAGGTATAATCTTTAGCATGTTCACTGTTTTCCATGGTTGTTGTGATATTTCATTTTGGACCAGAGTGATGGACTGACTGATCAGTGTTGGTCACAATTAACAGCTTTGAAAGGTGCTAAAATCACAACTGTATCACTTTTTGTGTACAGGACTGTATTTTACAGGAAAGGTGTAGCTGAAGCTGAAGTCAAATCAGGTTATATATTGTTTAAAGCAATCATTGCCAGAGAGTAACAAATTAAGCATTCAGTTAAGTGTTTTGAATTATTACTTTGCTGTACAAGGAAATTGCTTGAGAGGACCTGAATTGCACTTAATGTATACAATAAAAGCTTTTGCATCAAGCTACAGAAAAATGTCAAGGCTGACTAAAAGCATTTTCACATCGTTGTCAGTCTGAGTGAAAATGTGAATTCGCTCTAGTTCTTTCTGCATTAGGAACAGAGTCGTGTGTAACCTCTCATCCACCACCTTCACCCACCGTTTATCTGTTGGTATGACGACACAGTCAGGGAGCAAACATGAACCCATGTTTAGCATTCTGTCACTGTGTGGGGCTTTGATAATACAGTATAGCACACCTCTCCTACTGTCACATTTTCACACATTTGTGAATATTTTCACCAGAGTGAATCCCCCCTAATGGTTTTTAGTCTGCACCTCTTTATTTTCCTCTTTGTCCATCTCTCTCTTAAGCTCTCCACCCTTCTCCTCCCTCTCTACCCATCTTTCTCTTTCAATCCCTCTCTTTCTGTGCCTAAGCACATGGGAGCTACTTGCAATTACCCAATAATGATGAATATATCCCATCAGACATTGCCTGCTGAACTGTAACCCTATTCCATCGCAATCAAATTGAACACTGGGAAATTTGACAGTTGACATTTTAAATTTTCAAACGGTCCAATCCATTCTGTCTGCATTGCAGGGTTTTTTTCTTCTTCTTTCCCGCAGCAGGTTGTAACGGGGGGTGGCCGCTGCTGATGACAAATCGCTGTCTATAGTTTCTAAAGTTATAACCCACTTAACCATATATGTCAGTCAGGTGACAGTGTCTTAACATTTACAGATGACACGACGCTGTATGCCCACAACCTTTGTGTAGTTCCTGACTGTGAACGGATTCCTGCAGCGTCACCCCCTCCATGTAAAGTGTCTTGTTGGCTGATCCTTTCACACTGAGGCTAATACTGTAAAGACTCCACTGGGATTGTGTCCATGGACATAATGCACATGCTAAATACTGTGCAGCTGCTGTACTCCAGTCAGTTCATCTACCTTGACTTTCACTTTGTTTTCAGTGCAGTCACAAAAAGCTATTCGTTTTGGAGCGACGGATGAATGAGTGCTCACTGTCATGCTTTCAATCCCATTCATTGTAAACCCCCCCCACCCCCCCACACACACACCCAACACCATCCCTGTCTTCTTCTTCTTCTTTTGATTTCTGGGTCTGACAGCGAAAGGGAACTGGAGAGGAGATGCTATGCTATGCTTTTTGGTTTCTCTTATTTATCTTCCTTCATTTTCCCCTGGAAGAGATTTGGATTCCCTTGGGCTTATGTTGATGTGAGCGGCTGTCTCCACGGTGACAGACGCCGGAGATAACGCCTGGTCCTGCTTTCGGCTGGTGCCACCAAAGGATGGTAGTCTTCTCTGCCCTTTTCACTCAATATATCTTTCCCTCTCTCTCCTTTTTTCATCCCATTCAGCCTCCTCCTGCCTTACTCTCTCTACTTCTTCACACTCCAGCTGTGATTTTCTTTTCTTCCTCTCTCCCCCCTCATGGTGTCTTTTTCTCCAGAGCAAGGCAAGCACCTCTTTTAAAAAAGAGAGAGAGATGCGGGCCATTCAGCTGTAGCCTTTTCACGCAGAATCAATATTTCTGTTGTCCGATTTTGCAGCAGCAAAGAGCTGAGGAGTGTTTCAACTGTTTGTACGAATGTCTGGGCATGCCGAAAGTGAATCCGAGTTGTTCTACAGAACAGCATGGGAGGTGATTACTAATGGCCACAATCTGCAGGAAGGGAGGGCAGATAAGGTGCCATGCATTTCAACTATATTACCTTCTAAAATGAGTGGCTGGCTGCCTTGTTTTCACCTCACACCAGGTGCATTATAGTCATCTTTTTAAAAATAATAGATGTAAACTAATAGGAGATATTTCTGGCATCAAGGGTTGCAAAAGTTAAAGTAATGTTAATTTTCTGCATAGATAATGGTATGTCCCTGGCAGTCAACTACAACTCTCTAGTATTTCAGTAAGAAACATTTAATCACTGGGCTTAAAATTTAGTTTTGTGTGTCACTAATGCCAAGCTTAAGCTTTATACACTTGTTTAATGTAGTGCATTCAACAGTTTAAATCAGTTTACTTTTGGATTATGGGTCAGTTTTGGATTAATCCAGCAAGTGTTTTTCTCCCAGTTGTAATGACGAAGAGTTCTGAATTTGCTACCGCTCTGATTCAAGCCTCAGTCTGCCTTCTTCTCAATGGCTGCTGGGGCTCAGTGGTTCTGTAGCATTAAGTGCCATCTGCTTTACCAAACTGATGGGGAAAAAAAGGATTTCTGATAAATAAAGACGGTCATAACATCAACCTATGGTATATTATAATATTGTTTAATAAGTTTTGACTAAGTTGGAAAAGTTGGCTGACTGAAAAAGAGAAATAACCTTGACGTTGCTATTTCTTCTTGAAGTCTGAGTGAGGGTGTCCATTTCTGCAACATCCAGGTTCAAGTCTAAATCTCTGTCATTATAGCAGCTGATAAAAACACAAAAAAGTCCACATGGATAAAAAGAAAACAAATTAACAAAGACATCTTAGGTGGGGGCAGCAATGAAATGCTTGATGTATCAGAGTTACTGATGCCTAATTAATTATGCAATTCTGTCACATTGTCTTAAAGTATATTTATATAAAGGCAGGGGACGGAAATGAAGTGACTAGCATTTTATTTTGCCAAACTTTCAGAAATGAGCTAAAAACGTATGTATGACTTTAATGAAAAATTACAACATTTATTGCTTGTTCAAATGAGCTCATGTGGCTGTGTAAGTAATGAATGTTCTCTGTGAGAAGAAAAGGAATCATTACTAGAATGCCAAACATCTTAAGGAGGTCGTTGGGGTGGATAGTTGGGTGTGGGTGTTTGACTTTGGATCCTATGGGGGTATTTATGTTTCAAAATTATTTTGTGTTTGTGCAAAGTGTTTTATATTTCCAGATTACACATTTACACACAGATCGCTCATCTGTTCACACAAATAATATTGAAACATAAATACCCCCATAGGATCACATCTCCTTCTACAGTTTGTCTATTCACATCTGTAGATTTCTCTGAAATTCAACAAAAGTTAGCATTACATAATGCCTCATTTGAATATTTCAGTATAACATTTCAGAAAACGAAGGTTACGACAGCCAAAGCCGACCACCACATCACCTAGTGACAGAATGGTGGGACACCCCTGAGACCAATAGGGGTTTGGCCGGACCATTAACACCTGGACTGCCCTGACTTCTCACCGGAACGTCAGGCACTGCCAGTGTATGTTCCCCCTCTACACCCAGTAGTAACCAGATCCTCACTTTTCAGATCCTAGGTTGCACTTGCGAGCTGGATCCCGAGAAGGAGCCCGACCTATCCAAGAGATAGAAACGCACAAACGGGCACAGTAAGGGCCAAGATGCCATTGTGCAGATCTCTTCGACACACACCCCGCTGAAAAAGGGTCGTAGACACTTCCACACTTCCGAGTGGAATGTGCACACACCGCTAAGGGTGGATCTGTTCCCGCCCGTGCCCAGGCTTGGGAGATTCACTCACAAAGCCAGCTGGCCAGGCTCTTCTTGGACAGAGTTATACTGACTGACATCACTGAAACAGACGAACAGCTGACCAGTGCATCGAATGGGGGCCGTGTGCTCTACATAGGACGTTAGCCTAGCACACATGGACACAACAGATGCACTCTCACCTCCCTGCACCCTAAGTGGGGTAGGGGGGTAGAAAGCATCCAGATTTATTGTCCTGGACCTGAACATGCTCCTTTTGTTTTTAAGAACAAAGGAGGTGTGTTGTCTCAATCTGGCTGCATTGTCAACACCAAGAACCAGCATGCAGCTGGGGTGAACCGACAGGCACACAGCTCACTCACCTTCTTAGCAGAGGTGAAAGCAAGGCACAGGGCTGTTCAAGAGATAGCATTTTCAATGAGGACTTCTCCAGGGGCTCATAAGGCGCAGATATTAGAGCCACCAACACAAGCAACAAGTCCTACTGAGGCGCCGAGAGACACGACACCGGTCGCTGTCTTCTCACACCCTGCAGAAAGCGCATCACGAGGGAGTGGGTGAAGACTGTTCTGTCACCAAACCCCCTGTGACAGGAGAGATAGCTGTAGAACAACAGCCCCTTCTCCATCAGACCATGCAGGAAAGAGAAAACGGATCCCACCGAACAGGTAGGCAGATCCATCAACGCTGCAATGCATCAACGCTGAAAGCCCAACCACTTAGCTTTACTGCAAGACGTGGATGGTCTGTGCGACCTCTGCCCGCTGCTTGGATGGTCTGTGCGACCTCAGCGGCTAGACCAGCCTGAGTCTGCCTCTCCACAATTTTAGGAGAAAAACCTGGAGAGGCTGGTCCAACACCAGCATTGTGCATATGAAGCCTCACCCGTGTGACAGAGCCCCCCAGACCATAGGTACAGGCCAGGGCTCTGTCACTGTAGGCTGCTTCACTTCTACCAGAATGACGAACGATCGTTCCCGCCTCACCTAACTGGAGGGATGAGATGGGGTGGGGGGGAATGCAAACAGCAGCCCTTCTGGCAATGTGTATTGCAATGTGTCCTCGGCTCTCCTCAGGGAGCCACAACACTCACTGCACTCCCCTGGCAGGTCCCTCCCCATCCAGTGAGAGACTCATCTATAAAGACTGACACGGATGAAGACACCCTGCCAAGCAGCACCCACGCTGCCAAACAGTGAGAAACCCCCAGAATCGCAGGTCCTCCTGCACTAGAGTTGAAGGTGGGGGGGGTCACCATGCATCACCTTTGCCTCTTGAGGTCCAGATGCAGGCTGGCAAACCAACATTGTAGCCGTCGCATGTGCAGCAAGCCCAGTGGAACCACCTGATAGACTACTGCCCTGAGGCCAACAGCAGCATCACTGCTGCAGCCTGTGGACCACCAAGCGACGCGCACAGATACACTCTTGGAGTGTTGTAGTTGAGCACAATCCCCAGATACTCAGCTCGCTGCAGCGGCTGGGGGGAGCTCTCTTCCCAGTTGATTGCAACCCCAGGCTGTTGTGGTGCAAAATCAACTGGGCTGTGTGGAGATCACTCAAGGCTTCAATCTCTTCATGACCATGAGGTTGTGAATAGAAAGGAACCCTCATGCCCTTCTCGTGCAACGATTGCAGTGCGATGCATCTGCTGAGGGTGTGGGGGGCTAGCGAGTAGTTGACGGGGAGCCTAATGTATTTGTAGGCTACCCCCTGAGAGGAGAAGCCTAGAAATTCCCTGTTACTGTGTCACCTCGACATGAAATAGGCGTCTTTCAGGTCGATGGTGGTGAACCAGTTCCCGGGCTGCACTGACTCCAGCACTTTCTTTATCGTCAGCATGTGGAAACGCCCTCTTGTCCACTATGCTGGTTCAGGTGGCCGAGATCCAGAATGGCTCAGAAGCCTCTCGTCTTTTTGGGGACCAAAAGTACATGGTGCAAGACCTCTGTGCATGTCTGCCTGCTTCAGCAGAAGTTGCTAGATCTCGGCAGCCAGGAAGTCTACTTCCTCTTGAGAGGGTAGACTGGCTTCCATTATGTCCAGGAAAACTGGTGGTATGCAGCAGAACTGAAGAGAGTAGCCTCGTCTCAGAATGCTGTCCACCCAGCTTGTCAGCATGCAACGGCGTCGCCATTCTGCATGAAAATGTGTACACGTGAACAACGCATCTTTGGCACTCTCCACCGCCAAACTTTCCATAAATGGAAGTTTAGCCCAAGGAGGGGGGCGACGTCGAATGGGCTAAAGTGTCCACGCAGGGTTGCTCCCTGGTGCCTTTGAACGCACCACAGCTGCGATGTGGTTGCGCGGGCCGGACAGCCGGCTAGCGAGGAGGAAGCCCAGGTCCTACTACCGTCTCGCTCGGATGGGCTTCTGTCTCAGTGGTTTGAATAGCGCAGCAAAGACCTGGGCCCTCCCACTGTCTCTCTCGAGCTTAGCAAGGAGAGTAGTGTGGGCCGTAGGTCGGATCATTAGCTTAGCATTGGTGAACGTGCAGTTTTGTGGAGACTGAAGCGCGTTACGCACCGAGCCGAAGATGGAGGGGGTTCGATGGGGAGGAGAATGCTCTTTAGCAATGCACTGCATTTAATCAGTTGAACATTCACAGCATTTTCAGTGTGTACACACCAGCATATGAAACACAAATAAATGCATGCTGGACACATAACGGAGAGAGGAGGTCTGGTGGTGTGTATCAGCCTCTGTCCCTCTGTCACCCCTTTTTCTATTTTTGTTTAAAATAATAAGGCTTAGACTTTGTCCAAGGGCTGCAATCGAAAAAGGCTGTGGTGTCCTTGAACGCACCATGGGCCGTTTTCGAAAGGTTGAACCGGCAGTGGTGTCTTAGAACGCACCAGGGCCGGAGTGGAAAAGGCCGACCGGGCCTTGAACGCACCACAGCAGTGGCAGGTAGACAGCCTCGCCTGCTGCAACAGACGCTACGAGCCGCTCGTGGTGGAAACGAAAGCAACCGAAGCAGCGAGTGATCTCTTTCGTCCTGCTATACCGAGAGACCTGACTTTGGCTGTCTCTCTCCGGCTATAGCGGACTAGTCTAGCTGTGCTGTGACCGCTCGGCGAAAGAGATTCTGGCAGGGCGGCGTGTCTGTTTATGTAACAGGCTTTCACCGCCGGTGAGCTAGCAGCGTGCCCATGCAAGTCCTCGTGGGCACACTGGGAATGCAGAGCTACAGTAGATTGCTGCATTGCCCAGTTTCCACAGTAAGAACAGCTCGTTTCTCGGCTGTCACGTCATGAAAGTGGACCATTATGGCCGCGCGGACTCAGCGGTCAGGCTCGTGAAAGTGGATGCCCGGGCCTCACCCAGCCTCTCACTCGGTTCTGACCGGGAGGGCGCCGTGGGCCGCGGGGGGCCTGGACTCGTCCGGGCAGGACATGGGTCACCTCACCTGGGTGCAAAGATCATTTTCTAGAAGTGGCGACTCCATCCGTGGAGGTGGTGAATTCAGTGAGCAGTTTGCTGAAGAAAAAAGGATGCTGAGGCAGTAGGGACACTGCTATTTATACGTCATGCACGTATCGGTAGCAACGTCCTATTGGTTGGCTGATAAAATTTCAGTGGGCAAGTGCGTGCGTGTGATTGGAGGAGGTAGTACCCATAGAGTCCAGTAGAGGGTGGAGCCTGTGTGAGATAGAACTTGTAATGCAAAAAACAAGTGTCTTAATTTAAGTAATCAACAGGGGAAGTATCATGGTGAAGTTTTTACTCTATTCACCTGTAGTGTCTCCCCTTAAAAACTTCATCCAATCCTGATGAACCAAGAAGCCTCAGATGAGAAGGCCTGGATGTGAGGAGTAAGACTGTACAGCAACAGGTTTTCAAAAGATTTTTCCAGACTACTGTTTCTTCCCGCTGCTGTCAGGTGATTGACACTAAGCAAGGCATATCACAACACCTTGCACAAAACAACTCTGGCAAAATTGTAATGAAAAATGATAAAACAGAAAGTTTGACACACCCAAATTAAGTTGTCATGTTTGCAGTGATAAATTATCTCATGCTGTGGAGTTTGTTTCTCATATTGTATGATAAGAAAAAGCAGTGGCTGGTTTCTTCTGAAGGGATGAAAACAACAAACACCAGCAGGGACGAGGGAGCTTGGCGCTGACTTGAGAACAGTTTTTCCTCAGGGCACAATTTCTGCACACTGCACCTAAGAATTTAAATTATCATCTGCATACATTAGCACAAACTTAATTAATCACTTCCCTTTTAATTTATTACTTTTTAACTGCGTTATACTGTATTTACTGCTCTTATCTTTTGTTATGTTTTTGTTTATTGCTTCCTTTGCTTCTGTTTTCTTCTTCTACATTGAATCCTTACATTTTCTGTTATAACTTAGCTCTGAGGTATTTTATCTTATCTTATCTTATCTTAAATTCATCTTTTCACCAAATTCCCTCCGGTCATCTTCCATTTCCCTTCTGAATTATATCCCTGATCAAACATTATCATTACCATTATTTTTTCTGACAAAAACAACAACAACAAAATTCTTCCACAGTGAGTCTTTCTCTAGTGTTTTTTTTTATGTCTTCTGTTAGATGATCAGTCTGTGGTTGCAGCAGAACTGTCAGGGCACAGCAGCTCTGATTATTACACTCCTCACTCTTGGTTGCATGTAATATCGGGTATTGTTTTTTTGCAGTTATTGTACTGTCGCTGTGGGGGAGAGCTTTGGCTAAAGGACTGAGATATCAATGTAGATTAGTAGCAGTAGTGTTGTGTTTACCCTCAGCAGTGAAGAAATTACAGAATGGGTTGTCTGCGTTCAGAAATGTGTTTTCTGGTGGATTCTACTCAGGAAATTTATCCTGTACAATGTCACACACTCTCATTCACATTAAGCTACATGCTATATGCACAAAGAGAAATGTAAACACAGGAAGCTTTAGTATGCTCACAAAAGGTTCAAGTGCTGGATCTCTAACCTCTTCAGAAACAGGCATGTCTCTCTCTCACACTCACGTACAGCTGACACACACCCTCACACACATCCATGCCCTGCAGCCAGGGAACAGTGTTTTGGTAAACAGGCCTGTTCTCTGGACTTCAGAGCCAGACAGACCGGCCACTGGGGCTTCAGCTGCTGGACTTTGCCTGTCTGCATGTCACTGCTGCCAGAGAAAAAATATTCTCCCCATAGCTTCAATCTTTTTGATTGATATGTTTTTACTTGAACTTATACATGGTCCTGAATAAGCTCATCATGTTTCATGACCCCTGGGGCCATCAGCTTCATTTAAAACCAACGATAAATTTCCCCAAACGCTACAATACTTTTTTCTGCTTAAGTCCAGAGAAAGTGATTTTTTAGATGGATTCTAAACAAACAGAAAGCAACCTCCACCCTACACGGTCCATCACTCCCCCAAAATGCCCTTCAACCACCCTTGGAGCCACTCCCTGGCGTCCTGCCTTAACTGAAACGTGCGCCCACCCCCACAGTTCCCAGGACAGATAGGCTCAGGCACAGGGCTGGAGGGCAGATGTAGGGGGCCAGGGTGACTTCTGGCCATACAGGCGGTTTTGGCCAGATCATTGAAAGGGCTGGAGATAGAGCATTGAGATTACTGCTGACTCACATCCAAATACAGCTGCCCACATGACAGCTTGCTGAGCCACAAACAGATGTTGAGATGCTGAAAGGTTGTACGACTGATATGAAATTTGACACGAACCGCCATTGTGTTTTTAGGTGGTAACCATTGTGGAGATCTCTCATAAAACAAAAACTTTTTTTTTTTAAACACTTCATCTTATCATCATTTCAGTATATAATGTTACTAATATCACTCCCCAACTAGCCAGCATACCATTTTTGTACCATTCAAAACATGAAGAAAAAGCAAAATCTGATTCCCATCAAGTGTTTTCTACATAATGACACCAATTAAGGTACATTAGTAATCTTAACATATTTTCTTAAGTGACTATAATGGCTACATTATTTTGTCTTATTCTCAGGGGTGTAGCTAAGAGGTCTGAAAGGCGATTTTCTCAGAGCCCGCCCCCGCCTTTGTTTAGTAAGATACATTTCTTTTAATAAGGGCCCTCTCCCTTTAATCCTCCCTACTTACCACCTCACTGGTGACAGAGAGGCTTATTCCTGTAAAAAATACACCTTTGTGTTAACTTTTGGTCCTGGAAAAGTTGTAATTTAGGATTTTTCACTTTTCTGATAGTTGTTAAATCTTTAAAACTGTATAGGTCAGTGAACTCATGCAGCAGGAAACATATAAACATTTGGGTGCATGCGACCTACAAACAAGGGTGTAAATTGATTTAAACTGAGTGTTTTTCAGTAAATTTGCCAGTGCCAGTATCCCAAATATACTGTGCTTGGCCTTAATCTTCCTTGAGCTGACAACGCAATAAAAAATACTAATAATACTTTTGCATAAATTATTTCACTGGAAAACAAAGGTCACTGCTGCAAGCCTTTAACGACTAAATTTTCTGAAGAAACTATAGCTTAGGCTGGGTTGTTTTGTATTCCCATGGCAGATGATCACACATTTAATAGTCAAAAATCACTCATGTGGCTCTTACCCGTCACTGAGTCGGACCAGAATGGCCCGGTAGAGCTGGTGCTGTGGGCTGTTTGACTCTGGACCACAGGGGTGGATGAACGGGTGAACGGCTGCCAGAACAAAGCCCTGCTGGTAAAGCTCCTGCAGCTGGCCTGGCAGCTCCCGCACCGACGAGAGACGCAGCGTGGACGTCCCACCTGAGAGACAGGGAAAGAACGTGTGAGGCGTGTCATGTGGAATCTTGAATTCACACATCTTGAATGTGTGATCTTTGAATTCTGTTATTTGGACACATCTTGCCAGCTGCCACTTGCTAATGACTGTGCTGTTTTGCATTGGACTTTCTGGATAATAACAGTTCCTTGGTTATAAAATAGAGGAAGCGGGACTGTTGCTTTGGATTTCTGTTTATGAAATTTGAGTTTTCTCTATTCCTTGTCTGTCAGCCATGGTGGCGGTCACTGCTGAGTCTCTGAAGCAGTCACTTCTGTTACAGAGTTTTCTCAGGAAAAAGACAAATTGTTTTTTTGTTCATACTCGTTATTTGTTCTTAATTATATTTCCTGCAGTGTGAATCACGTTCAACTGTCAATAGTGAGTATTTAAATAGATATTCACTTTATAATGCCATTTGACCTGTCTGCTTACCCTTTAGCCTCACAAAATCTTGGTAACACCTGACTTTTCAATGACCTTTCCGGACCTTATGATTCCCCACCTGCCCACCAGATGCCCTCAGACGCCACCTGAGCCTGCTCCTCTCTGCAAACCTGACAACCATCGTCTTGCTGTCCCACACATGTCCCTTGTTCCCTGATATGGACCCAACACACAGTATCCCAGTCACTCTCCTTCCTTCTTGTTGCTGACTGTGTCTGTTATCTTTACCATATCCTCTATTGAAGACCCTTTAATTCTGTTTTTCCAGTGTCTGAATTTGTGTTTTCTTCCTTTTTGTACCTGAAATGTGATATATATAGTATACATAAAAAGATTTAGCAGATTTAATAGTTCCAGTATTAATGCAGCTCAGTGGATAAAGAATTTCCAATGAATTCAGTTTCAGGTAACGCTGAAGTAAACTGATGAAAAGAAACCACATGAGAAATATTTTTCACTGCAGTTCTTTGTATCTGAACTATTTCTGTCATACAATGCAAATGATGTAAATGACAGTCCTTTTTCACAGCAGTTAGCATTTTTCATTTCACTTATGCGTGAGGTCTTTATTATCGTAGAAAGGTTCTGCTGCTTTAAACCTGCCTGACTTCATACATTGTTTAATGACACCAAACTGGTAGACAAGAAGGAAAATTGCTTTCCCCCCCAAAAACACCACACATGAAGATTTGCAATTCAGATACCAACACTGATTTTAGAGTCATTCCCAGTTTGTTTTGGTAATTAGCATCACACTTTTCACTCCATCCCCTCAATCTGGGAGTTAATAAGAGTGGATCAAAATCCAATCAGAGCTGATTGCTTAGGCTGTGTATCACAGCAGCTATCTATATTCTGACACTTACTTTGATTCCCTCTCAGCTCAACCTAACTGTCCAAGTAGAGTGGACAGGAGCCTGACATTAATGAGCTGCAATCAGTGAGTGGCCAGCTGTTTTTAAAAAAGTAAGTTAGGGAGGGAGTTGCTGTGCAAAGCTCTTCCTCAGCATTACCCCCCCCCACCACCACCTCCCTCAGGGACGAAAACCTGCAGCAGACAGCCACTGGTGACAGCCTGGTTCAGGGAGCAACCAGCTGTGTTACAACAAGCCACACAACAGCTTCTGTCAGGCAACATCAGCCAATCAGGATGTATGGTAATGAGTGGGGGAAGGGAGAGTGGCTCAGGTTCAGGAATGGGAGCAATTAGATTAGAAAAAGGGGAGCTTGATAATGGGAAAGAGAGGGTAGGAAACACAGAGGAAGAAATGACAGTGAGGTCAAAACAGAGAGGAAGAGAGAGAAAGTTAGAGAGGCCGTGATCAAGATGGCCCTGGCCCCACATGCATGACGGCTGGGATCCCAGCAGTGCGCTGTATGAGGCGACATTTACTGTAGGCCAAAACAGCTGGGGTGCGTGGGAGAGTGCCAAGGCAAAGACATGAATGCAAAACCAGAGACCAGGGAGAGAGGGAGGGAGAGGTGGTCTGGTTGTGCGAGCTGTCACAAGACATGGGAAATGCCACTTTGGCTAATTAGAGTCAATGAGACTATACAGAACAAAATGTACAGATCCATGGGAAAAGTCAAAGTACAGAAGTTCAATAGGAGGTCAGAGAGAGGGCGAGTATGGGTGGAGCAGCCATGCAAGTCATGTTATTTGTGTGTTTTGTCTCAGGTAGTCAGCGACACCAACAATACTTTCAAAGTATTTTGATACAGTCTAATCAATATTTGAAAATCTCAAAACTCTAGATCTATTGCAACTTATGTGTAAAATATCTTTAGTTATTAGTTTCTGAATGTGCCTCAGAAATCTGCAAAACTTTACACAATCAGTGCAGTTGTTTTTCCCACAACGCAACACAAAGGCATCTGTTCAGGCCAGTCAGCCATCCCACATTTAAACCCCTGACACGAAACAACGCACTCTCACACATACTGAGCGTTGTTGCTCGATTGATGTTTAAGTCTTGTTATTGTGTGCAAAGCAGTTCTGCATGACATCTGTGTCATTTACTACATTTGGCTAACAGGCTCTTGTGTTAGTGTGATAGTAACACGTGGATCTGTTGGTCTAGTGACTAATTTACTACACACAGTGATGCCGATGTATAATTATACATGCTTTCTACTATCTAATGTTAATTATTCTGCATGTCTTAACATTCACAATGGCATTTTCTCCTTCATATTGTGTCTTTATATTTTATACATTATTTATCTAAGAAGTCATCAAAGCATTTTTTTGCGCATGTAATCTGGTATGATGAAGCACAGATGACCTGAAAAAGTTTCAATTTTAGTGAAACATTTGGACTAATCTGAAGCTTTATGACTCCAATTTTTTGAATATAGAGCACTAAGAAGAAAAAGGAGAGGTGTCTGAAAGAGGCATTGTTGGCAAGTTTTAATATCAGAGGCTGAGCTGTCACATAAACAATGCACAGATACACTCCGCACATATACCGTTGATGTGTATGTTGCCAGAGAGTCGGTACATACGCTGTTTGAGACAAATAAACAGAGACAGCAGTCAAATTTGAACAAAGAGGGGTGAAAAAGGTTAACAACTTAACAGTTGATACTTGTACTGGGCTGTTCCTTCAAATGTCTTTGTTTAAAAGCTTTGAAAAAAAGGAAACATCAGATTGTATCTCTAATTTGATCTGTAATATATTACAACTGTAATTCTTTAGATTATAATAATTCTTTTGCATTGAATGTGTCACTCCCCACACTTTTCACATTGAAGAACCACTCCTTCCTCCGGCAGACAAATTCAACAAAAGCTTGTCATCATTTCATTCAGGCTGTAACACTGTGACGCTTTCAGCGTGCTACACTACATCATCAGGACTGCAATACAGGAAAAAGGGATTTCTGGAACAAGCCTGCTAGTGCCAATCAGGAGGCAGCTCCTGTGATGTAGCTAGAGAGCTGATTCAGATCCCAGCCTTTCCTCCCAGGCACAAATCCAGAGGTTCATTGTGAAACCACGAAAGAAGTAGAGGAGGATGAAGGGGAGAAAAAATCATATGCTGTCCCCTCAGGGAAAGTGAGCGCTTTTGCTAAAAATATTCCTCCAAATTTCTCAATCACACTCTGTCCTAGTGCGCCACAATGCAGGAGCTTTAGAAATTAAAAGGCGTGGAGGAATTAACACAAAGAAATAGGCCGCCATCGCAAATGGGTTAAACGTATTCATCTTTCCCCCCTCTGCTACTCCCTCCCTTTTCCTTCTCCATCCACCGCTGGCTGCCTTTGGAAATGGAATTAATCCTTCTGTGATCTTTGATTTAGTTTTTTCTTCCCTTCCCTCTTCATTTTGGTGCAACACGAACACCCTGTCCTTTCCCCAGAGGGATGCTATTGCATGTGCGCATGATTCACGAGGCGGTAGATATTAAGTAGGAAATGAAACCGTCTTTGCTTGCTCTCTGATCCCCTTAGTTGAGATGAGTAAATAAGGAATGGTTTCAATTAGGCAGTGGGAACACAGCCGCTGGCGACTTCTAAAGTTGGCTTTAATCGCTGTGTGAGCTGCTAATAATCTCATCCAGAGGCCTTTAAATACACAGGCTCTACATTTATTTATCAGACCAAATTTTATTTTTCATGCTGTCCCCAGAGAAAAGTGTTGCCCAGTGCTAAATTTCATGCTGTTGTAAGGATGTTTACTATGGTTAGTATGCCCTCAAATCGTGTTATCCAAGGAGTATCTCTTTGTTTGCATAGATGAGAGCAAATTAGCTGCTGTATAAGTGCTGTATGTGAGTCCATGTTGATGTTTAATACTGCAAATATTTAGGGCTTTGAAGGAGTCTGTGGTTGATCAGACAGGCAATCTGGTGAACCTTTCATGGCAAACTGGCAGCCAATTACTTCATCCCGTCTTTATGTTTACCCTGGAAGAAAAATCTCGCACATATCAACAGAAAAGAGCCCTAAACTCACAGGAACAAATCGCTTCATGACAAATAATGAGAAAAAAAAGCCGTTTCTGGCTGACAACCAACAAATTGGCTTTTTGGAAAATTGTGTTAACGCAGAGTCATCAAACAGACACTGCCATTAAACACGGAGGAAGAAACAAAAGTCGGGGGAATGTATGTATTAATGTACGGAGAGGGAGTGATAGTTGTGTCTTCAGGCTAATGGAAAGACGCACTTCAGCTGCTCATTGTTCATGTGGTATGACAAGGCGAGGGTCAGAATAACTTTTTTGTTTGTGCGTACGACTATCAAGAGTTTTGTTATATCAAAGCCCTGCAGTTTTACAGTGATCATCATTACAGGTGTGGGCAAACACCAGTGCCATTTAAGGTGAATAACACAACATCCAAAAATGTAGAAAAAATGTGGATCAAAATATGGCGATCAACTAGTTTGTATTTGACTCTATTGATATAGTTTCAGATATTTGCACTTCAGATAAATCCACACTGTGTTTATTTGTGGAATTCGTTATTAAATCACCATTTAAAAGATTGAGGTTTAATGTTCATTCAAAAAAATCCCACCACAACGTCATTTTAGTAGCTTCTCTGAAGCTTTTGATCACGTCACATGATATTCATCAGAACATGGCGATGTTACCAAGGTCAAGGGTGAACATGGACGAGAAGTCCTTAAAGTGTTTCGAAAAAATTAAAACCTTTACAATTCCATGACAACTGAGAGAACTCTGCCTAGAAGATCGTGAGATATGATCAAAAGCTCCAGAACAGCTAATAGATGGCAGAATCTTGTGGTTAAGTTTGTTTTCTTAACAATGTTCAGATTGGACTGTTTGATTATCCTTCTCGGACAGGAGTAGCGACTCCAGCGAACGCCACCTGGCTATGCCATCCCAACACACAAAGCAATCTCAGTCCCGGCTGTTCTCATCTGTGACTCCACAATGGTGGAACGAGCTACCACATGTTATCAGAGCAGGGGCGTCCCTCTCTGACTTCAAGAAGCGCTTGAAAACTCATCTCTTCCAAGAACACTTTCTCTTATAACACACTATAAGTCCTAACCTCTAACATGCACTTCCTGTGCTCTTCTCCGTCTACCCCCTTACATTTCTCTTGTATTGATAGCACTTTTTTGTTAACTCTTACTTCTTACCCCATTGATGACATATATGTGTCATATATGTATCAATATGTGTCTTCCCCATTGATGAATATGTATGTGTGAGAGAGTTCATCTAAGGAGCAGAATAAATAATAAACACTGGTTCAATTTATAATAATTAGCTCTTACTAGCCTGTATTTCTGCCCTTAGTAGTATGTTTTGTCAGTCACAGATCTCGTGCTGTATTTGATGCTTTGTTGATGCTTATATGTTGTTCCTCAAATGTAAGTCGCTTTGGATAATCCAATTCGCAAAAATGTTAATGTAGATGAGAATGATGTTGAGAAAAGTTAATATCTCAGCCCACCCAAAATAAAAAGAGAGAAAAGAAGAGGATGCCAAAGAGGAATATGGGCATTTATTTGAAAAATTACAAATAATGCAAGGAGGAATTAAGAAGGCAACTAAAAACAGTGGGGAAAGAGTTTAGTAGTGAGAGGCAGATTGTGGTTGTGTGTCAGTTCAGAGAAAGAGAGAGAAGAAAGATTGAGTGTGTTTAGAGTGAAGATATAAATATGCAGTTTGAATATGTATGTGTGAGAGAGTTCATCTAAGGAGCAGAATAAATAATAAACACTGGTTCAATTTATTTATCTGATGCTGACCTTCCACACATGGACACACATATTTAACTGACTCATCACTTGGAATTAGCAGCTGTCCTCATTTCATGTGTCTCATATCTGGATAAAATCCAAATATTATTTAATACACAGCTGGAGCCGATGTCCTGATGCAACATAAAATTTAGTGCACAGATACCTCCACCCCCACTTTCTGACGTTCACTTAAATATTTTCAACATCTGGCTGGTATGCTTCTTTAGCCTCCACAAAAACCTAAGAAAAGCTTTGTCTTAAGGTGGTTTGAGTGATGCATCGCCAATACTTCTTTGTTGTATTAAGCTGGAGTTCAGACCGAAAACAGCTGCTTCAAAGGTGCCAGTTTGAATCCTTCTAAAAAGGCTTAGAAAAAGACATACAGTGGAAACATTTTTCGCTGTCTCAGAAACAATGTTGTCCATGTGCCTTTGAGCAGGGCATTTTAGCACCAAACTGATAAGTGTAGCTTTTGTATTGAATAAGCAGCACAGTAAGATGCCGTGTATGCTCGGTCAACTTTCAGCGGATAATTCTCACTTTCCATGAATAATAAAAGAAAAAAGAGATCCCTCAACTTTGAATTGAAATCCTGCCTCTGACACTGGCTCACTTCCCCTTTTAAACCCATCTGCCATGTAAGCACCTCTGAGCTGCAGCCTGCCGCATTTCCATCACTCAACACATTTAAAAATAAATGAGTAAATATGAAATTAATAAGCTGAAAGATTGGAGCGCAGAGGCTCTGCACACACGCGCCATGCTCTGCCTCTGGGAGAAATGGTTTGACCGCATTTGCATGGGGGAGAAAATAGCCCAGCATATATTATCCACCCGCTGCAACTGATTTCTGATCCTGCTGATCCTATCCACCACATCTCCTCGCTCGGTGATATTACCTCGCCTCATCATGATTGGAGAATTGTTTGTTTCTGCTAATAGTAATGGCTCAATTAGCAGCTGACGTGTTCATATTGATGCACAGCCTCTTAGAGTGTTTTTATTTTTCTTTCAGATAAAAAGAAGTTGAGGGAACTGCTGCTGTGCCACTGGGGACAGGGGGAATTCTGGTACGACCCAACATGACTTTCAGTACCTGACAACACAGGAATTAAAATTACATTTAGTCAAGTATAATTTTGAAACACATCAGTATTTTGCTTTACTTGAATCAGCTATAATCAATATTACTATAATAACAATGGCTCACAGACCTACTTAGATGTGAAAGGGGTTTGCTCTTAGTGATAAACCCACAGAGAATTATTTCCCAACTCTGTAGTTCCCCTCAGCACATTTTTGGCCCACAACTTAATGTTTTGGTTCAGTTTCTCTGCTCTCAGCATGTACTTTTTGAGTGCAGCAGGCAGCTGTTTTCATAAAGACACTGTACACTCAGCACCAAATAGTAGAGAAACTCAGTTAGCAACTAGCTGGTGAACATAGTGGAACATTTAGCTACTAAAGAGTCAGAAATTGTTTTCAGGAGTTACCAAAACACAGCTAAAAGAGAGTTAATAATGGACTTCCATTTGCCAGGTGGCCAGAAAGATAACTCAAAATAAATAATGAGTTGAAAAGGTGATTGCTTCCGTTGCCCATATCCGTTGCAGTATTGGTATTTCTTTTGGCCACTTGAGAGCGAGTTATTAATACAATATTGTCATATTGATTCACATAACAATATTATATATGGAGTATGTTTGATTGAAGTCCTATACTCACTCTTCTTTTAGCAATGCAGCCATTTTGGTCTCCAGGTAAAGGGAAATATGTCTGTTTGCTCAATGCTCCACTATGTTCACCAGCTAGCTGCTAACTTTCTAACTCTCTATGCTAACTCTCAGCTGGTAGCATACAGTGGATTTATCAGGGCTTTTTTGACTGAAAACAGTTATCTGCTACTGCAGGAGAGAGCGGTGAGAGTGAACCAAAACAATGAGCTGAGAGACACTAAAAACTGTAGAACTGACAGGAACTGCAGAGTCAGGTGATAATTCCCCGTCACTGTCACTGTATAAAAGTTTTAATTAGTACATCTTTAATACTTCTCTTCACTGCAGCATGTACCATACAATTGCATTACTCTCTGTGCTGTCAAAAACAATGTGTATTTTGTCAGCTGTGCTTGTGCACTTACATGTACGTCCTAATGCTCATGCCAGTAGAGTGAAAGATACACAACACTGGGACTCACTCATGAAGACATCACACCAAAGCTGTTTATAATTTTAATCTCCTTCTCATTACATTAGCACAGCACTAGTCAAAAAACACGATTTGGCGAGGGCTATTTATAATCTTAATCTACTTCTCATTACTATACATTGTTTCATGACCCAAAGCAATCACTCTGCAGTGGCACATATATGCATGTATATTCCCTGAGAGGAATTAGTAATAAAACCCATCAGAATACAAACCTGTGCACCTTCATAAAGTCTACATAAAAGCAAGACAGCATGAGTATACTGTAATTGGCCTTTTCGAACTGAAAGCACCACCTCACTATTCTCTCTGTGAAGTAGTCATATCGTTATTCAGTGTCCAATTAAAATGGCCTTAGACTCCTCAGGAGCTCTCCACTCCTGTGAGGACCACCTGCAATATTCTTGCTAGGTCCCAGCAGCCCGCCTTAAGTCATTAGCCTTCATACAGGCTCAAAATGGAAATGCCAGTAACTCCTCTGTCCTCCCCACCACCACCTCCTTTATTTTATTTCTCCTCTCCCCCAGCTCTGATTCCTCTCACCCCTTTGCCACAGGAGGGGGAAGTTTCTCTGCTTGGCTCCTCTGCACATTTAGCCTATTTTTCTTCCTCTGCTTTCTGTGGGGAATCATTCCCCAATCTCTTCAACTCTCCTTCTCTCCCTCTGTCTCGCTTTTACCACTACTGCTTTCTGCACCCCGCCCCCCCTCCATCTATTCCCTACACTAGAGAAGAGTAAAATTCTCTGAAGGGTCTTTTTTGCTCTTAACCTCTTTCTCTGCCTCTACATGTGAGTGTCTATTTTCTGTATTTTTCTGTCATCACTTCTCCTCAGTGTCAAGACAGTGGAGCAAGCCAGGGCAAGGAATCAGTGGTATGATGGTGAAATGAAAATAAAAAAGAAACTGAGTGAGTGAGCTATAATCCCTATTGGTCAAACATTGGCTAGTATAAACAAACTTTTCTGTATATTTGACTGTCCACAGACTGTGAGGCATGATTTAGACACAGCGGTGCTTTGAGTTAAAAACAGTGTCAGCATGTTTACATACTAACAATAACCACAATATTGGACAAAGTGGAAATTTGACTTGATGTTGGCGCTAGAGGAAAAAGTTAAGAGAGCCAGTTCTAATTTCATGGGGATTCACTGACCTGAGACTTCTCAGTCTTAACCAAAGTGATGACGACCAGCCGATTCAATGTGGGTACCAACTTATGCTACAGGAAACATTTAATATAATATAATGATAATTTGTAATGTGGATACAACGAAAACAAGTAGAATGAATTACTGAGCTAAAATACTCAAATATCCTAAGATAATTCTGTCAATTAACAGCCAGTTCAGAAACATTGTAGATACAATATAGAATTATCCAGCTCCAAGTACAACAGTGTTTTTTTAGAGCAAAGAAGAGCAAGAAGAGGTTTTAAAGTTAAAATTCTGTTTTGGTGACAACACAAGTTATTAGTGATAATTATTGCCACTATAGTATAAAAATGCAACAACTACCACCTCTAAATAAAATACAAGATTTGTTACATTTCATTGTTTATGTTGCAAAAGTTAGTGAATTCTTCATAAAATCCGAGTTTAGGCGGGTTTACTGTCTATTACATCGCTGAAGAGTGTGAACAGTATTGACCCCTCTGTCTTTTCACCTCTCTGTGTGAGGAGCAGTCAGGGCCTCTACTGTGTGGACCAATCTATGTCTCTCTGTCCATCTCTCTCTTTCTCTCTCTCTCTCTTTTTCTCTGAGGTCCATGACGGCATCATTAGCAGTCGCAGCTCAGAGTGCAGCTTGGTGGAGCCTCGGGGCCGAAGCTTTGTGCCTTAATTACCCACCTAATGAGTCACTGGGAAAGTCACTGGGCCTGCTGGTGCCTCCCTCACTCTCTCTCACTCTCTCTCACTCACACACACACACACACACACACACACACTGTATTCACTTAATTCCCTTTGACTTATACGCTTAATCACTCATTGCCACACACACACACACACACACACACATTCACAAACTTGTAACTTCCATCTAGTGACTGCAGTTGTACTCACTCACTTAGTATTCACTCACCTGCTCACTCTTTGTCCCTGACTTTCACACACATATATTTATTTATTCACTCACTCACTTGCTTGTTTGGTCCCTCAGACTACTGCCACAAGGCTAAATCAAACAAACAAAGCTGTTTAGGTGTGAAAATGATAGATCCACACTAGGGATCCACCATGAAATGCTTAAACAGTTACTTTGGCAAAAATACCAAATCTTTTCTTCTTCCTTTCATTTGGCAAGCAGTAAAACTGTTAACATATGGTAAAGAGCTGGACAGACACAGGCCAGTTACTCTGCTCAGAGTCTCATCTGGATAAACCTCTGTTCTATCCCCTCATGCTCTCTCTGTGATCACCTACAGTGTTTTGATATAGCCAACCGACAATATAATTATTCTCATGTATACACTTTTCTGTTTCTGTTGTCAGACAATGGAAGAAGCATGAAATAGTGATTTAATTTGCAGCTCACAGATGCCTTCTGTTAACCAGGCAAACAGTAGTTTGTGTGCTGCTGCTACTGATACGTCAAATACACACTTTTCATGAAGTTGTCAAAATGAAAAGAATTGACATAAATGCAGGTTAATAACACAACCTGTATCAAGTGATGGACCATCCTGACATTCAGTCCAACACACAATCAATGAATTTGTGTGCATAAAAAAAAGAAAATACACATAAAGTGTAAAAATGTGCTTTGGACAAGAGATGGATGACTGAAAATCAAGACAAACTGTTACTCAGGCCAAGAAAACATCACTGCATGAAAAAACACAGCCCTGTTTATTTCAGGCAAAGAATGTATTTAACCTGGCTCAACCTTTGCTGGAATGCAATGTCATCTAACAATGTAGTGCATTGCCCAATTAAATACTAGATTTGCTCATTTACCAACTCAGTTTCTCCTACCTTCTTTGCATTGCTCTATCTTGCTTAATCACTCAGTCACAGCTCACATGTAGAGAAGCAATCAGATGCACAATTCCACAAAAGAAACACTGTACATTTGGCTGCAGTTATTCAGATGAAATTATATTATTGAAGACAATTTCTTGCGCACACACGCACGTACACACACACAGACTCGAGACAAACACTCTCCCTGTGCCTTCACACCTCCTGCTCTCTCCCGCCTCCTATTCTCACAGTCACACTCAGACCGATGGGATCACACCTGCATGTAGAGCAGAACAGTCTGCTCCTGTTCACTTCCCAGATGCTGTGAGCGGACATGATGACACTTGCCGCGCTAATAATGTAGGACTGAACTGCTGCCAGGGGTTGAATCCCACAGCCATGAAGTGCTTTATTAAGCAGGTTCAACCATGAATCTTAAACTGAAAACAGAAATGAACAATGTAGCACATGTAGATATTGAGTTTAGCAGCTTTCTTACGATCTGAAGTATTTCAATTAGAACTGGATATGTATATTTTAGAGTGGAGGGCATGGATTTCTACCACACATTAGATTTACACTGGTATCAAATGTGACATAAACTCTACTACTACAAATCTCTACTTCTGCAGTTTGTGATGTTCACAACTCGCACATTCACATTACCGTTGTAGAGAATCAAACCATTAGGGTAACGGGCATCAAAGGATGGGATACAAGTGGAAAAAAACTAGAGGAAAATGGTAACAGGAAAATTGGTGGAGCATCTGCCCCAAGGCAAAATTTCAAAAAGCAAACTCGTGACCGGAGGAGCGAGGAAAATCTGGACACGGAGAGCCAATGAGACACGCTTTTATTGCTCTGTCAACAACTCCTGTTAAGATGCCCTTGAGCAAGGTGCTTAACGGCAGACGGCTCAGATGGGGCTACTGACTGGCACCAGACTGTGGTTGTACTGGGCAACTACCAGGTCTTAATGTAACCGAGCGAGTGTGAAGGGCGTTGCTGAAAATGAGCACACAGCAGAGCTTTTCTGGGTAAATAAAGATAAAAACAAATAGGCTGGGTTAAATGCTAATGTAATTGCTTTCTCATTGTCTGGACAAAGCATTTAAGGCTGCTTGGGCAAATTTCTAAATACATTTGCATCTTTCAATCTGTGTCCAGAGCTCTGGTGGAAGCTTTTACTAAATATAAGGACTATTTCCCTTGTTAAATGACTGGGAACACTGTATTTTGAAGGCAAATGGCTAATGAACAGGCACCGGATGTCTTAATGTGGAAAAACTACCTATAATTTGTTCAGCAGGTAAAAAGGTTTATATATAGAAAGAAAAAAGGTCTGTATCTTTTCACTTCGTTTCATTTTCTCTCTCTTAGGAATTGCTTCCTTCACTAGCCTTCATGCTGACAGGAGGCCTCCAGAGTGCGTTTTGTCCGCTCACCGCCACGTCCTCCACTGACAGCCCTCAGTTGCTTGGAGCGCTGCTTGAGAGACAAGCTGTGGTAAATGAGCAGGTTGTTGATCAAAGCCCACGATGACTCCACTGCTGCATTTTCAACAGCTCACCGCTCTGACTTCCTGTTCTCTGCTAACTACAAGTTGCAGGCTTTTTCCATACAATACACCCTGACATTAGCCTCCTGTCGAAAATCACATTTGAAGCGTTTTCTGGCGAGATGTGCCACCTTGATTGGGGGGTTTCTTCCATTAGCATTGCAAAAGAGTGTAAATTTGAATTTTAAAACATGGGATTCTGCGATGATTAAGTTCTCTGACAGGCTTGGGATGTTTTAGTGGCACCGTGGGTCTGCCATTAGATGCTTTGTGCTGTTGATTGTGGTGCATAATTTACTCTATACTCTGAAGACTGCAACCAGAGCATTTTATTATTGTTGTTAGATTTCAGACAAAAAAAAGTCCAGTGTTAGAAAGGAAAAAAATAAATTCAGATTTTTTTATTTTTTTATTTTTTTATGTAGAATGCTCCAGCTGATTATTTAAAGTGGTGACAGGAATGCGTATAAGCAGTGGTGAAAGATGTATTCAGGCCCTTAACTTTGGTAGCAAAACCACAGTGTCTCTCTTCCATTACGTTACATTACATTACGTTAAAGTAAAGGTGCATTTAGATTGCACTACCCACTGTGTCTGCCACACAGCAATGTCTGTGTATTTAGAATGTCGGCAGCAGGGCGCAACTACGCACAGTGGTTACAGGCTACATCCAGTCCAATTTTCTGCTAGTCTACTTTAATCTCATCCCACAGTCAAATAGAACAATTTGCAGCTTAAAATTGAGGGAAATGTTTATTAATATGACACAAGCAAGTTCAGCTAAACAACTGTTTATTCCATGGCCCATACCAGATAATCACATTTGCTGATGTTTCTCCAATTTTGTTCATTGATACTGTATGTTCACTGCCCCCAAAGAGGTGTATAAACTCAGAAACAAATAAAATGAGCATTTGTATTGTTTCCCTTCCTGGCAAACAACAGTAGCATGAGAAAAAAGCTCAACCATCATCAACTTGCAAGCAGTAACAATTAGCTGTGTGCATCCACAGAATGCACACATGAACAGTGGCAGCCGGCCTCTCTGTCCTCGATGATGCTGCCTGATGTGGTGGCACTGGTGCCATTGTGTTTGGTTACAATGGACACAAGCGAGGCGGCAGCAACCTCTTGCTGTCTGAAAGTACCTTATAAGTACATAAGAATTATCAGGAAGATGTTAAGATGTTAACATATCTGTGTCTCATCAAGTAGAGAAGGTTGTTTACTAATCGAAGATTCCCTGGCTTCTCCTGTCCATGTGCTAAAGTATGTTTAGTATGTTTTGTATGTCTGTGAATGGGTGAATGAGAAACAAATTATAATGCACTTTGGAGAATGCACTATAGGAAAAGCAGTCCATTTACCATTCCTTATCACACCTAAAAGTATTCATTATGCAGAAGGTCCCCTTTCTCTGTTATATTATTATTATACAGTATTTTATAATATATAAATAGACTATTATTACTGATGCATTAATGTGTATAAAGCATTTTTATGCTGTTGCTGGCTGAGAGGGAGCTACTCTTAATTACTGTTGACTACTCTTAACTACTATATACTGTTGATAGATTAATGTACTTAATGATAATGTATTGTAATTAATATTCTTATTATAGTTTTATATACCTAATATGCAAACTAAGTAGTAATTACAACTGAAAAATACATGTTCTGAAGTAGTATTACTTAAATAAAGTAAATAAATAAAAGTGCAAGTACCTCAGATCTATATTGATATATAGTACATGGTTACTGTCATCCCTGTGTTTGTGTGCATATCAAGGTTTGCATCTGTGGTTAAAGTAAACACAGGAGAGAGACAGGCACTGAAAACGCGCACACACACACACACACACACACACACTTGCACCAAGCACTTGACATTCCTCCAGTTCACCTGTTAAAATGTCTGCAGTGAGAGCCTGCCTCTTCAATTACGACCCGGAGCCCTGACGCGAGAAGAACCCAACATGTCACTTTAGATACTCTAGCGAGCAGAAAGCTCATCCAGGCTACCTGACTGGGAGAAGTTCAGTGTCAGTTTTAAGCCAAGGTGAGCGTGATCGGGAGTGTCAAAGGTAGCTTTGGGACATCACAATTTATTACTGGATGTGTTGTGATCTAGATTCAAGAAAACATCTGGGAACAGGCAGTACATGTAGGAACTCACTTGTCACATTCCCCCCTGTCCTCTGTCATCTGAGCCATACTTTTTCTACAATGGGATAGTAGTTATACCTCATATCCTTTCTACTGGTGATGCTTTACTATTGAGCATATGGACAACAAAAACTGAAAAAAGTATTTGCTAAGTTACGAATGCCAAATAAAAGGTGTATGCAAAATTGGAAATGAGAGTGTATATACCCTGTCCATTTTATTTTCATTAAGTTGTCAAATCTTCAAGTGGGAATGTGACTACTGTCCTGAAAAGAAACCAGTTGTACAAAACCTTGATAATACAGTATGTTGGCAGCAGCAGAAGAAAATGCCAACCCTGTGAAAAAGAAATTACATTAACAAAAAGTAAAACAATCAATATTCTAAATGTATATGTATGGTCAATTACAGTTGACATGAAAGGGGCGAAAGGTGCCACTGAAAACCAGATCAGGCCAGCCACCCATAACCGTCAGTGTTGAACTAAATATGTTTCTCCTTTAAAGACTGTTAGCCAGTCCGTTCCACACTTACAAGATGAGAAGTGAGCCTAAAAATAACAAATAAGTGTGAAATGGTTTCAGGCTTGCAAATTGCTCTTGACTGTGAAACTGTACAAGGGCTCTTGTGACCTGTTTGTTGCAGAGCAGTTTAAAGTTGGTATCTGGGCCTGTTCTGCCTGGATTCTCTAAACACCATCCCCAGACTAAGCTCAGGATTATCTTCTTCTTTTATTCCACATCTTCAAGCTTTCAGAACAGAGTCTTACCATGAAATATTGAGGGTTTTCCCGTTACTCAGGCTATACCTTCACCACTAATCCATCATCGTATTTAATGTGTTGCATTGACACAAGCCAAATGCTCCTGTTGTGTGCAGCAGTGGAGGGGAGTTTATGATGTAGGAATCAGTTGGATGGTTCCATCAGAGATATATAATGTGTTGATATGCCAACAAATTGCTATATATATATATATATATGAAATGTATTAAATATGCCCATAAAAACTCCTGGTTTTAATGTCACTGTGGTCAGGGAAAAATATCCATCACAATCGACATGGATGACATCAATGGTCAGTATCCAGTACACAAGACTAAGGGGTAAATTCACAAAGAATGGATTGTGGCAGCTGATAGCACCATCACTTACAACCACTGTCTGCCCAGTCTCAAGGTCTCATTCAAAAAATATATTGCACTTATGATAACAGTGCTAAAATTCCCAGCTTAGTGCAATTTTCTGTAGTATACTGAAGTAGCACATTACACAACATGATTTACCAACATTTGAATCAAAACATTTTAGAAATGCAGCTGCAAAAACAAAACTTTCCATCTTCACATCTTAAAATATCTGATTTGAAAGAGACAGTATTCTGATTCTAATTTTAACTATTTCAATTAACTATTAACTCCCCCCCGCTCTGTCATTAGTTTCTATCTGCTGCATCTCGTTTTTATTGTTATTTGTGGTGCTATAACTTGTCTGGGTGCATGGAGAGCTGTTTTCTCTTCTCTGCTCTGTGCTGGACTGTTACAGTGCGTACTCATCACATCTCACAGCAGCAGGTTTGATGTTGTTTTCCAATTTTATTCCCATGGTGAATATCAGATATTGTACTGTCTGTGAGCATATGATGTATTGTGATGTGCAGCTACTTGGGCTGGCTACAATAACTGCTGCCATGATCACTGGAAAATCTGGATGTGACACTCCTTATAAATGTGCCTCAGTTACCACCAACTCTCTGAAAAAGGTAATAATTTCATTCTAACTGCACGTTGCTATTAGTAATGGTGTCTGTAAATTGGACTTTTTTGCATAGAAATGGGGAAATTTTGTGCTTAATGTATGCATAATACTTAAATATGTACAAATAGCACCGGAACACCGGGACGCTATTTGCTTGGCAGCACAGTTAGAGGTGCATTTAAGCCTTTGCGAGTACTTTGAGAACTATAAGGTTTCTTTTTTCTTATTTGTGCAGGTTTAACGGAGGCAAAAGCGTGTGAATTCGCCCGTAACAGTCAACAGCCATGCTAGCAGCTCTGTGAGGCTGTACATGCTAAATGCTAGCACTAAATACTAGGGCTGCAACGATTAGTCGACGTAATCGACAACGACGATTATAAAAATTTGTCAACATGAAATTTCATTGTTGATGGGTCGTTACAAAGATACTGTAAGACTGCTTGACTGTAAGACTACTCACGAAGAAGAAGCATTCACGCGAGAAGCGGAGAAATAGGCTAACGGCAGAACGGTTTTGTTTTTACAAGTTTTGTATGCTATTTCATCACTAAATACTATATATATATATATATAATACAAGGTTAGCTGTGGCAGCCGGCCGGCGAGTCACACCCGCAGAACTCTCTGGTAACAGTTACTCAAACCACTGCAGCAGCAACAACAGAGGACAGGCCACAACTGTGAGATAGTTATAATGTTCGTACCTCTGTTATTCTGTTGTTACTTCCTCAGTAATAGTTTAAAGCAAATCGAGACACATTTGGCTCTTGATGTAGCCTACAGAACATTCTCCACTTTTAAAACTTATAAGCACTTTGGTAAAAATAAACTACAGAAGTAACGTTAGTATGAAAGGGGGCTGTTGCTTTATTATTCTAAATAGACATTACATTGTTAGTGTACAGTTGTGGGTATAGTAAGTTACTTGCTTTAAATTTGCTTTTATTTTATTTAGTTCCAAAGCAAAAATCTTTGTTAAATAGTTAAACGTTTTAAAGTTAAAACTTACTTGGCAATAAATCAGATTATGAGTTTATTGTTTTGGGTGATAACGCCTGGCTGTTATCTTGGAGCAGCCTTTCCATAATTCTTTGCAATCTTGGTTTAGAGGTCTCAGGGATGATGCTGGCTAAGAGAACGCTCTTTTAGTTGTGTTAGCAAACACATAAAGAGCAATAATAAATCAGTGAATTATAGGAGGAGCCTACGCTGTCTTGTCTTCTTCCCTGGTTTCCCTCTGGCGTTGATACTGGTGTTCAATCTGAATAGTAAACCTCGTGCAGTGGGGACGTCAGCGAGTTAGGCTGTGTGTTGGACATCAGTATTTTCACTTGAAAGATATTTAATTAGTTAAATGGTTTAATTAGGGTTAGGGGGTGACAAGAATAATCATGATTAGTCGACTAATCGAATAAATACTTAACAGATTAGTTGACTACGAAAATTATCATTAGTTGCAGCCCTACTAAACACAGCTGAGGCTGATGGGAAAGTCATTATTTTTTTGCAGGTATTTAGTATTAAAACAAGTATTTGACACCCTAAAATTCTGACCTGATGGTGGTGAAAAGTCAGGGAATGACCAAAGTTATTACAGTTCATCTTTCAGAGAACATAAATATCTTTATCAAATTTCATGTCAATCCATTCGCAAGTTGTTGACATATTTCAGTCTGGACCAAACTGACATAACTTTATTTAAGCATTTTATACTAGCAAACAATCTAAATCTAATTCAGACTTTGAGGTGAAGGAATATGGATGGTTAGTTTTAGACAATTGAGAGTTTCACTGGGCTGCACTGAGGGCCATGGGGAACCAGAGACCAAGCATCTGCTAATAAAAACACAATGCTAATCCATCACCCAGTCTCTTCAGAAGTAATTAAATCAAATTATAAACGGCCCCCGCACCCGCGCTTAATCTGCCTCCAGATGGGGATCCTGCTGAGCAACAGGTGGCCTCTACATACAAACCTGCATCCCACCACTGTCATTTGAATCCTTGGAAACAATGGTGGACCCAAAGAGCCAGACACCCAAGTGAAATATGAGAAGGGTGTGTAATTATGATGGAGTGAGTGTACGTGTGTGATATCTATTTCATAATTAACAACCTACTGTGCCTCTGTGACACCTGTTTTTTGTCCATGATTGTAACAATAGACTGAAAAAGAGATGCACAGAATCATTGCACACAAGTGGCTGCCTCACATTTTCATAGTGCAGAAATTTCAGATCATCATTAACTATTTTCCAGGGTGAAACAAAACAAAAATTCATTATCATTTTTTAAAATATGCTGATTTTAATTTCAATACGATTTCTCAACTGTGCTCATTGGACATGGCATTAAACTATGCTGATCAGCATCTTTTTCGGGCAAAATAAACAACATTTGGGTGAGTGTGGAAATAAATCCCAGATTCTTTGCTTTTAAAAATGCAGGTATACGGTGAAAATCTGTAAAAATGTCTGGCTGGCTCAACTGCATGTAGGTGACCAGTGCACTTTAATTCCACAGCAGGTGATGGCTTCTGCACAGTGTGTTAACACATATCATTATGCCATATAAACTCTACCTAGCAGGGTACTGTCACCTGTTGTCACAAAGGAAAAGAGAATTATATGTCTACAGTACGTTGCAGCTGGGGACAGTGAACTCTGATTGCTTTCTCCTCATCTCTCTTCCATGACTGCAAATTCTTCACACCGACAAATCGCTCTCTGCACCCCACTTGGGTGTATGTGCAATCAAACTGTAACGTGCACGCAAATTGACCCCAATCAGCACCCTATTTTTTGAATGCCAGCACTTGATGTGATGGGTTGAAAACACAAGCAGGTTTGAAGCGTCTCCATGCATGTTTGACAATGGCTTTGGGCAAATTGTTAGCCCATGCTTCCAAGAATGAAATCACATTAAAGGATCCAAGGCCACCGTATACACAGCTAGTTGAAGCATGACTCACAGTGCAGTCTAAACAGGCTGCTCTCATCGGCACAGCTTTAGAAAGAGTCAATTCGGCTTAGCTTAACAAACATTTTCCATGAATTTCTCACCTCATTTGTCAAATACACTTAAATAAAACAGCTGCTTTTTTCACTTATTGATGCTATGAGTTTGTTAGGCCTTACTGGAGAGCTGGTTTCTTAGCAAAGAGGCTCTACGGGGGGTTGGGGGGTGGGGGGGTGGCGGTGCAGCAGAAAGAATCACACCGCTTCTGCCAATTTATACTAACGAGGAAACTTCAAACATGATTTTGAAAAATGTCCAGCTCCCAACGCCTAACACGTCCAGAGTGGTGGGAGGGGCTCACATAACTTCAGAAGGTCTTGGAAGTCTCAGTGCGAGCTGGTTAATGGTAGTGGGAATAGATTTGGCACGAGGAGAAAGACAACCACAACTGTCTGTAAAAGGACTATTTGGATATCTTTAAATTGCTGTTTCATGGTCTCTCATCTATGCAGGAGATCCAACACTCACAGAAAAGACCAAGTGTTAAAAGAGAAACTGGATCATTTAATGAAAGAGGACAATAATTCTTCAATCTTCCATCAATGCTATAACAATTTCTTGGTTGTGTTTAACATTTAGTGCCTATTTTAGAGATGTAGAGGCTAAATGCAAAGCCTCTTAATTACAGTTTTCTCTATTAAATATATTGATTGTTGTCCCTACTGAGCACACAGCATGCAAAACCAATACCACACATAAACAGTGTTGGGTTATCTGCAGTCTTAATGGAAAAGCTCCTTTGCATGCACTAAACCTCATTTAAGGAAACTTTTGTTTTGTTGTCAGTGTCTATTATTTTGGGAAACTGAAGACTTTCATATAACACTGCTACTGGAATATGACACCTATTCTAACAAAAATGATTGATGGCAGCTATTTACTATTTATTATTTTAAAAGTGAAACTCAAACTTGTTACAATTAGTGCTATAAGTCCTTCTTTCTTACAAACCTGTTGTGTCTTTGAGGACAGAAAGAATTTTGTTGTTTTTGGTAACAGTTTAGTTACCAAAAACCACAAAATCTTAGCTAGCAACTTGTTTTCCAAAATGATTTCATGACATTTTTAAACACTTCATTAAAAATGTATCTTTTCAAACCTGTGTAAAAATTTTGAAGGACAGTTTCAAATGAGGAGCAATTTATAACTGAACAGTGGGGAGGCTGCTGAGAGTTTCATTATAAAGCTGACAAATTATAGTCATTCAGTGTTCACAGCATTGTCTTCCTCTTACAGTTTTTCTCAATTGCTTTTACACTATAAACAGGCTTTCAAACTAAAATTTCTAAACCTTAACTGCATTTTTCAAAATGCACATCCATTTCTCTAAACTCTACAGACAAATCCCTTCATTTCTCATTGCCTATACCATGTGGTCATTGAGAAAACACTAATTCAATATTGTCCACTCAATCAGCACAGGTTGAGCTCAATTAGCACACAGCTACCCAGGTGGAAACACAAACAGTCAAAATTGATAACACACCAATCAGAACCTTCAATAGATAAATAAAAGGGCCAGAGTCTGTTCATTCAGTTTTGGAACAACGGATCCAGAGAAGTCTGAAGGAAGAGGTGAAGGACACCAGAGAGTAGGAGGAGGAAGAACAGTATGGAGAGGAGTAAAAGCTGAAGTAAAAGGACCAGTAGGAGTTAGAGTAGGAGATGGGACAGGAGGAAGATGAAGAGTAGGTGGAGCAAGAGTAGAGCGGAGTAGGTAGAAGAAGGAGGTGGAGAACAAAAATCTCTGGCTTGTTGTACTGTACAGTACACTAAGGAATAAAAATGTGCAAATGTTTACACTTACTTTTGTGTTCATCATGTAAAAACGTTTTTGATGGGGAGGACAACACGCAACATTACTAATAACCGTTTTTTGTTGTATTGTTTTGAATTTATCTCACCAGTGTGTAAGTCTGAGTTGTAGTGTGTGTGTTTTTCAGGGGTTGTTTGTTGTGTCTGAGTGCAAAGTTTGGTTTTTCAGCAAGATTGAATGATTTTGAGTGGAGAGCTTCATTTTGCATATGATGTTTGGGGAATTGGGTGAGAAGTTGTGGATTTGTGTTTAGAGTTTTGAGAAAAAGAGGCATAATTTCAAGAAATGTGTTTAAAACTGTAAGACAAAAGTGTGGCAATGTTGAGACTGTGCCTTGTAATGTCATTGTGTGAATACTTGCTGTTGGGAGAAAACTCATAACTCATATTTAGATTTTTTTTTCACTTCAGCTGAGCAATCACGTGGTTCTTTATGAGCTGAGAAAATTTTCCAAACTCATAAAATCATTTCACAACCCCTGGAGGAATGTCAAGTATGCATTTTCCTCAAGCTTGTTTATATGTCAGGTAGCCAAACAGTGGCAATATCTGAGTTTGCACACAACAATTGTTTTGTTTTTTTTACATCTAAAAGTTTGTCCATCACAGGTCTGACTTTGAACCCAAAACATCTTTTTGCTTTGACAACAGGAAGTGAGGTCAAGGCTGAGGTCACTTCCTGCGCATTCTGCTTATGCGGCCTCACAGGCTTCTAAGAGAAGCATCTAATAATAGCTGTGACCATGTGAAAGGTCCTCTATTTCTCTCCACACACATAAATACATTTATTCCTCTTTGGGAGGTGCTATCAGGGCCGGGCTGAAGGCCGGCGGAGGTGTTTTGTTAAATTTAGATTGTTTGCTCCTCTGCTGTGGCGACCCTGATTGCATTTCAACACAATCAATACTGGCATAGGGGATCTGAGTGAGATGGCAATAAGAGCCAATAAAGCTTTGAGGGGGCGCTCGGGCGTATTGTCTGTCAGGCTGGCAGGAAAAAAGCAGAGGCCACGTTAGAAGAGGCAATAAGCAGGCAGGCTGGATAAAAACACAGGAGCGTACAAAGACACCTAAACACAAGACAAACCAACAAGGCCCCAGACACAGTGGTTCTGAGACTGAAAAGACATGCCATCCAACTACATGTGTACACAAAAACAAACCAGACACACCACACACAGTCTGTATCTTGGTTTCTATCTTTCTCCCCTCATTTCCTCTCTCTTCAAGACACTCACACTCACTTACTCATCTAATGACGCACGCAGGTCCCCCACCCACATGCAAAACTTGTATCTCAAAAATAAAACCCGGAGAGCCTGAGGTTGTTTTTTCGCTGAAGCACTGGGACAGTTGATGACCACGTCATTTAGAAAGTGCAGTCATGACTGCAATCTCAGAAATCTCTTTTAGATTAAAATCCAATAGCTCCTGTAGGTTTGCTAGACTCAGTCTAACTCAGTGTCTGCTTTCTTTTATCGTATTCCCTGGCACTCTGACCCTCATCTTATTTTCCTAACATCCCATCTCACAGAACAACAACTGGCATCCAGTTGAGAAACCTATAACACACTTGCCTGGACAACCTGAATCAAATCATGAAGAGAATATTTCTCTGAGCGAGGGAAATTGCATTTGCTGCCACACAATACAAATACACCTCACACTGGAGTTCAGTTAACTGTAATAACAAAGCCTTCAGACACAGGAAATAGTCGGCACAGAATATGAAGCATTACAAGGAAAGCTAATCTTAAACATACTGCTGAGCGAGAGACAAGGAGGGAGGGAGGGAGAAAGAGGAAGGAACCAAGCAGTTTCCTGTTGCTGAAAACTTTGTCAGCAGTTGCAGCCGTTTGAAGCGTAGCGAAAGGAACCTGCTGAGCTCTGGCTCTGTCACACGACTAAAACGCTGCTCTGACATCTTTGTCTCAGCAAACGATGGCTTGGCATTTTGCTGCCTGACTGGCTCCAAACAATACAAGTAGCATCCACTTAGTATGCCACTAACTATGGAAGGAGGCAGAAACAAGAAGCAGCGACACAAGGCTGAATTTGTCCTGTCAGTTTGGACGGCAGCTGATGCATATTTCATGCACATTTCTAAAAGATTCCACAATTTACTGGTAATCACATTGAATACCTTCATCAGCAGCGCTCAGTGTGCGATGACAGGCCTGTTCCAAAGGAGGTCCGGATTATTAATTCAGTGTTTTCCAATACATAACCTCCACTTGCCCGTTTCGATTTCTCAAACTATCAGAAACACATTTCCCATTCAACTCACTTAGGCCTGCATCTAATTTACAATCATGTTTTGGTGTGAGCTGCACAGACACACCCTGGGCAGAGGGAATATAATGGAAATATAATGTAAAAACCAGATGACCGTGAATTCAGCCTTCAATGTCATTCTCCCCTTCAGTAACTGCGATTCAATTCCACCTCTCAAGCTGGGGAGCCAGGGGATAAATCCCGGCTCCCCCACCGTCCACGGACTAATCTCCCCTTGGAAAGCCACTCTGGCGCACGGCGTTCCTGCTGACCTCTCCTGCAGCTCGGTCTTATATCTGAGTGGAGTGACGGTGGAAAGGCTGTTCCTGCGTGTCACTCACCTGCCGCCACTGCTACAGCTCATATTAACAAGGGGACTTGGGGCTCTGGGGGTTTTGCATATAAATGACATGTCTAGCTCCTGAGATGATATCAAACGGTGTGTGTCTGGGCCCGTGTGTGTGTATGTGTGCGTGTGCAGGCCTCACATGTCTGCTCACCGTCTTTGATGTCAAGGGCGACTTCTTTATATTTCCGGTATTCCTAACCTGCCTGCCGGGAAGCTGCGACATGTTGAGCATTTCATTTTTCATTTCTCCTGACATTTTGAACATTTCGAAATCACATTTTGGGAAATAAGATTCATGCAACACATCCCTGTGTCAGTTGTGCTTGTGTTTACGATTAAATGGCTTGTTTCCACACCATCTAACACAGCAACAGCGAGGCGCTTTCTCAGCTCCCTGTAGGGTCATGATCTCAATATCAAACAGACTCTCCTTTTTGTTTTTCTGTCGTTCTTTCAGAGGTTACTGAATGGTAGCAGAGTGACCGTGAAGCTGTATTCATGTTCCAAAATGATGCAGCAACATGAGGCAACAACTCATTGGTGGGCTGATGCTGCTATTTAGTGCAGAGAAGGTTTATTACCTCCAGCTTTCCACCGATTTACTCTCCCTTTCATCACTGTTTCTGCAGTGAAAGGTGTTATTTTTGCACATTTGGTGGCTGGTTAGTAGCCTGTGGGCCATTGTGGTGGAAGTTGCAGAAAGATATGATCTAACACTGTGGCAAGGAATTATAACAAATACAGTGCAGTTGTCATGGTGAAGTGAACTCAACATCATGAGGGTGTATTTCCCAAGAAGAAAGAGGTGAAGTAGAAGCAAAAAGTCATCCTTAATTTGTCCCCAGGTAAAAATGCTGATGCAGATGTTTCTGCTGCTTCTGGTACATATCCTTTCTCTCATTAAGCAAAATTGGACAGTGACAGGGAAAATGGTTCCTGAATTAGAAGTTAACAAAAAAAAACTATGTCCTTCCACAGTTGCTTCTGTTTTGCATATGACATTGTAATTGTTTCAGATTCTGCTTACTGGCCTACAGGATCAAAGTAACATGGATCAATTATTTTGTGTCACAATACACAGACTAATTCATTAATATAATCATATTATTTGTTCCTGTCACATCAGTATATGACATTACTGTTTCAATTGCATAAAGATTATCATCAAGAATATCCGAGTTGGGGTAAAGTTGACAAGAATACGCTTCCTTTAAGGAATGCGTAGAGTAACTACTTTATTTTAATGAATATACACAATACCAGTTTCTACTTTGAGCCAATTGTCACAGTCGATCACAAAAATGATCACAGATTTTTGTTGCAGCTCACACTGTAAGTATCTGTATTTATGTGCACACCCTACAGCTCTACCAGAGACTGTTTCCATATTCATAATCTTTGACTGTGTCGTAAATATTTTACAGCTTTCCTGTAGAAAAAGGCCAGACACATGAATCATTACCTATACTTACATACCTGGTACAAGGTAATTACAGCCGTGAGTAACACGCTAACCCTTCAACCTGAAAACCTGCTGATGCAGTGAAATGATTCAGCTGCTGGGACTGCGCGTACAGACTCTGATTTCTCAAACTTAATGTGCTCCTATGGGAAACAGTCAGACACACATACTCGTGCGCATACACACACACGCACATATTTTTAAGAGATGAACAACAGAGAAACAGACAGAGGCGTACTGACAGTGACAGAGAGACAGCGCAAGAGGAAACTGATTACAGTAAGTACCAACCCCCACCATTACAGAAAATACTTGAAGATAATAATGTGGCCATGAGCCAAAGACACACACAGTTCAACAAAAGGGAGGCACTCGTCCACCTCCCCTCCTCCTCCCGTCCTTATGTCAGGTCCCATACGAGGGGGGGGGGGGGTGGAAAACCCTGCATGTCCCCCAGAAGCCCAAGATCCCCAGCTCCTTCATCCATCCAGTCTAGTCAGCCTGACAAACTAATGGAGACTAATCAACTGTCAGGGCGAACAAGCCGTGCACTACATCTCCAGGCTTCCCGTACCACCCCACCTCCTCCACCACAACCCCCTCCCACCACTGGCACCAAACTCCCCTCCAAACATCATTTGAGCTATAACTGTCATAAGCAGAAATAACAGAGTGATGGCTGCATAAAGCACCCTGACTCCTCCTTGGCATAGAGCGCACACATACACACAAACACAGACACAATCTTCCATCAGCACATTAATTTCCCATTTTCTGACCTTAACCATAATGACCTCCATTATAAATTTAACCTATATCTAATCCTAATTCTTCACCTAATCTTAAATTTACCTCAACTTCAACCCCAATGCTGATATACTGTAAATCTGTAGAACGTGGCAGATGACATTACACTCAACTTCCTGCTCCTGGCGGAAGGACAGGCAGCCTAATAATTTGATTATAATCAGTGTAAGAACAATACGTTGATTATTGCATTGTCATTTGAACACCTTACCCAGCTCTCTTACTAATTGTCTAATAATGGAGCTGCTCTTTTAAATGACTCTGGGTATTGATATGCTTTAGTCCAGTCTCTTACTTTCTTTTGGTTCTGTGTGAAACCTGCAAAATGTCATGGAAGTGAATATGAGGCAAAGCAGTATGTGGGATTAGCAAAATGCCTGTCCCATGACAACCAACAGCATCAGGAATATTGGTTGTGTTGTGTGCTTTGTAAATTCAGTAGATTTGTATAGGGACAAGGCTGTAGCATACAGGAGTGCAACACCACAGCAGTTAACAACTTATATGTATGGATGCAAACATACTGACTGTGTCTCATCAGACAAGCAGAGCATGTTACGTATTTGTGCAAGTATTAACATGCAGCCATACCAAATTACACCAAATGCTTTGGAAAACAATACATATACATTGCTCCCGACAACCCCAAATTCCCTACATTTGCTGCATGTTTTTTTATTTAAGCACATCTCTTAAACCTGGAACAACTGATTTATATTTGCCCACTTGGCGACAGCTGAAAAAAGCTGTGAACACAACATTGACACATTACCGCATCACCTAAGTTGATATGGCAAACTTACGGTGCAACATTAATCATTAATGTGGAGCCGTGTTTCTGGCCACCTGGTGAATTTAAGTCCAATTACTCACTCTCCTTTAGCTCCAATTTTGGTGTTTACCAACTCCTGAGGGAAATATCTGGCTCTATAGCTGCTAAATGCTCCATCAGCTAGTTGCTAACTGTAGCAGAAACCAACACTATGAGAGTGGTGAGAGTGAACTAAAACAATAAGGTTGCAGTCAGACAGTTAGACACTGAGTTGAAACTCACTATTCATGTGATAATTCTCTGTAGGTTCATCAGTTTAAGCTACCCCTTTTATATACTCACATTGTTTTTGCATTGGATACAGTGTCATTTTAAATGTATTTTAAATATTTTTTTAAAATGCATTTTAAATATTTGTTATAGCCGCTCTAAATAAAGTCTATATAATAAGATTTTAAAAATTTGCCAAAATCAGTTTGTGCAAATGTTTATCAATAAACTGACCATATATGAACTTAGCTTAACTCTACCCTATCTTAATTTAATGTGACCTACCCTTTTTTCTAATCTAACCTAATTTAACATGATTTAACCTTATTTAGTATGTAAAACTAATCTAGACAAACCTTACCCACCCTAAAACTGATCTAAATGTTAACGTTTACTTTAAACTGCAGCTTCTGTAGGAAAATAATCTGCCTGTGTTGGAAACTCCTTCATACACATCACACAAAGAAGCATCCGAGCAGTTAATTTAGGTCTTGGCATCTCAGGAAGCAACACCCACCTTCCATCGTATAAACACCTCAGACTGAGGAGAGGAAGGAGAGGAAGGGGCTCTCTCTCTTTTTTCTGTGTGTTGGTGTGGGGATGCTATCTTTGTAAAGGGAACTAATTCATTTTCATCCACAGCACAGGGAGCCCCTGTTTGACTATCTTTTCTGTTTAACTGGCAGCAACTTGTTTAGGCCTACATGTTTACAGCTCAGTTAGACCAGTATGTCACCAACTGAAACATAATGGAACTAACTGAAAAGTTTTGTAAGGATCAAACCTGTGACCTTGAACAAAACAATCTCTCTACCCAGCAGACCACCCTTTACTTTGTTTGCATCCCCTGCTAGCGGGTTGGACTCACTGCCATGCATAATTGATGGGTGCCAGCAGGATGTTTGGCGTGGACTGGGCTGGAAAATTCTATATCATTAGCACAACGTGAAAGCATGACTGACTAATTGTCAGAAACGAAATTACAACAGTAGCTGCTATAGAGGGAGCAGGCGTTAATTAACACTCCATCATTACAAGAAGATCTTGATGAAAATTACAGCCAATGTGCTGTTATTCCATATACATGAGTGATAGATTTTGTCTGCTTCTGAATCCTCAATGTTTTTCTGCTGGGAATTACTACAGCTATAATGGCATTTTCAAACAGGGTGTAGACAGATTAATCACACTGGAGGTAGCATTATTCAGAAAAGTACTACAAATAGCACAGAGTTGTAGATTGCAGTGCAGATCAACCCCTTGCAGAACTTGCAAAGCATATTGCGGCCTTATAATGCAAAGGTATGACTCAGCAAAATGCCAAAGGCTTTGAGCTATTCATATCATTTCAACTGTGCATGTGGAAGGGGCAATAATTTAGATTTTTATGACCCCCCAGCAGCACAAAATGACCATAACATATCTACAAAAGCGGGCTGTGGAGATTACTGATCAATAGCAACCACTGCTATGCTGAGCTTTCTGGCTTTTAGTGTTCAGCTTTGTGGGATATACTCTGTTTGCTGTTGAATTTCCCTCAGGCTATCAATAAAAAACAGTAAAGGTCACAGATTATTTGACGCCATCTTTAAGCACTGGTAGAAATTCATGTCTTACCATCTTTGCCAATGAGGAAGTCGAGGTAGCGGTAAGTGTAGGCCACGCCCACCTTGGTCTCCACCTGTGGTCTCTTCAGGGTGGAGTAAATTTTCCCTGGACTGCACTCGTCCGACATTGGCTTCATCTTACGCAGCCCACAGCCCATGGCTTCACAGTGTGTCTGTCTCTCTGCGCACAAACTCTGCCAAACAGACAAAACAGACTGAGACAGTGTTTCATTGTCACTTGTGTGTCTTTGGCTATAGCCAGTGAGGAAATGAGTAAGTGACTAAGTGCGCATGGATTAGTGTGTTTGTGTAGTGTTAAAGAATTGGGGTAACCTGTGGTGAAAGAAGTACTCAGATCCTTTATTTAATTTAGGATTGCTACCATCCCAGGCAACCACAGATTTCCATTCATATCTATATGATGAAAATCAATTAGCAAACTGGTTAAGATAAGTAATTCTTCACACATTGCATGGTAATGAAGTAATGAAGATCATAACAGCCTTATTTATTTTAATACTCTGTAACTTTCACAAATATTGTTGTATACAATGTTTGCAAAATACTCTGACCACAGACATATGTCATAAACAACAGTCTTGATGGATGGAGCACAAAAATAAAATAAAAAAAGTAAAAAGTGCAAAGGATAAAATAATATAAAATGGGGGAAAAAATAAGTAAAAGTACTTATTTACTTTCCTCCTCTGGGTATAACTGATAAAGGGCAGATTAACCTTTCTGTAAAATACTTTACAAACACACACATATATGAAAGCTAACATTCGTGCACTCAGATATCCATGATTCCTCAGGGATTTTAGAAGCAAAACCAATAAACAAGAATATGCTGGATAAGTGTCTGTAAATAAATAAATAAAGATGACTAAATTAGCCTGATTTTTCACGGGTTTCCTCTCCCTAGTTCCCAGGGAGACCAAATTAACAGAGACAACCATGGAGGAAGAGGAGGCCTTAAAGGGACGCCTCACCCCAAATGGTTTGTGACAGCATCACTGCCTCTCTTCAGCGGCTGTGTCTGGGAGCAGGTGACATCCTATTGTGTGCCTCTGATTAAACTCATGGATGGATGGATGGATAGATGGTGGTAGTGCCCCCCCTCCTCCCCTTCCACCTCGACTGATGAAGAACCTTCTCTATTATGCTCCTTTCTAATTACAGAATGTCGCAGGGCCTGAGCTGGAGACTATGAATGCGAGCCGGCCGTCGCTTCAGAGACGACAGGACAGGAAGTGAGGAGGGGCGGGGGGTAGGGAGGATTAGGATGTAGGAAGGAGTGTGAGGCAAAATAGGAAACGAGCAGACAGGGGCTCCGTTAATGAGGTGAGCGGCAAGAATGGAAAAGGTGAGAATCAATCAAGGGAGAAAGAGGAAATGGGGATGGCCGGGTTAGAGATTGTTCGTCGCAAAAGTGGGGGTGGGGGCAGTGGGTAATGCATGGCAAGTAGAGTCTGGAAAGAAAAAGAGCGTGCAATTAGAGTCTGTTGAATAGAAAAGGGGTGATCAACACACGACAAGGGAGAAAGGAGAGAGATGAGGCAGGCGATTCATTACGATTGTCATGAAAGCCAGTGTTTCCAGTGGCACTTACATGGATGTCTTTGTTGGGCTTTATAAATCTCAATGTGCATCACAATCATATCTCTACAAGCCCCAGAACAGCTCCCTGAAATAGACCGCAGGCTGATGGACTTCTGATTATTACCAGAACCCACTGAGTCCTGCTTGCTGCAAGCCCCTCAGTTTGTGTGTTTAAAACTTCAGAAGCCTTCTAAATGTTTAGTACGTGTTTGAGATGTACCGAGGAATTGTGTTTTTGCCTCTCCGCATGTGCCAAGCAGGACTGATGTCTGGCTTCCTTTTTTCAAGAACAAAGGCCAAACACAATCTGCACAAGCTGGCATACTCAAAGTCCCTAAATGTGCTTCACTCCCACCTTAAATTGTCACTCAGGACTGCGCTGCACTGTGCTGCAGTTCACCAAGCAGCATCACAAATGGCTCTACCATCAAAGAAAACAGGGTAAAAAAAAAAAAGCTTGAATTTTTCCAAGTCTTGGATTTCCACTGTTGCCTACAGTTACTTGTAAATAGCTTTTATCATTTATCCCCCTACCCTGGAGAGAGTAGGAACAACAAGAGGGAAGGCGAGGCTCTGTCATGTAGTCTACAAGAGATAGAGAAGAAGTAGTCAGAACAATAGAATTGGGGGCTTTGAGGGAGGGGTGTGATAGGAAAACAAAGCGGGAGAGAAAAAATATGCAGGGGCTGGAATTTGCATAGCTCCTTGAGACCAGAGAGGAGGCGATGTGAGGCGAAGGCGAACAGGAGTATTTTTAGAGCTGACAGAGGAAATGTGAGATGTTTATGATTTTTTGAGTCACTGTTTCTTGCCTCGAACCTCTCCTCTGAGGTGGGAGCTCCGGGCAGTTGCAGCCCCCACCTCAGCTCCTCTACACTTTTGGGGGGAGATTGACAGGCAGGGAGTCCGGGATGCTTGACAGGGTAGACAGACGCTGGGTAGCTACAGAAAAAGCAGGAAGAGGACCATTGATTTCCCTTTTGCTGAATTACCAACGATCCTCTTGCCATTTTGTTCTGTCTTTTGTCTCTTGCTAATGGCATTTTGAGGTTTTATTCGATAAGAGTTTTTATTCGATTCGAAGATTCCCTCCTCACAAGCTGAGATTGACGATCAGATGCTTTGTTTGTAGCTGGGATGCACTTAGCTTTGGCCATTACAACCAAAACATCCCCTAGCATTTTGTGCTGAATGTGAAAGTCAACATCAGGGAGGTGCCTTCACTGTCATGTTTTATCTGTCAGTCAGATAACAACAGTTTGTCAGTCGAAGGCTTGCTTTGTTTTCTGTGCTCACACTGGTCACTGGGATCATTACCTGTTGCTTCTCCTGGGATTTGGCACATCATTAAAGCTGAAATAATTGATTTTTGGGACAGAAGAACTCTACTACCAGCTGAAAATCACAAAGCCCTGACAGTATCACATTGTCACCACATGAAGTTGTTAATGCAATGACATTAGAGCTGGCCACTTAACAAATTTAAGTCCAATACTCACTTTCTTTTTACCTCTGTTTTGGTCTCCATCAACTCCTAAGGGAAAAAGCTGTCTCTTTAGCTGCTAAATCTACTATGTTCACTAGCTAGCTACTAACTTAGTTTTTTTTGTGCTAGGCTGGTAGTGTGAAAATGTATCCTTGGTGTGATGCAATGAGAACGGTGAGACAGTTTTGATCTCAACCAACTCCCAAAACAAAATATCACTAAGCTTGTCTGTCTCCCGTTTGGTGCTTAGCAGGTAGCGTGCAGTTGGTTTATCAGAGCTTTTTGAGGTGAATTTTCAGGCCATAAAACCAGAGTAACCAAAGATAAAAAGCCTTGTAAAGCTGCAGACTTGGCTGACAATTCTTTGTGGATTTGCCACTGCAAGCGATAGCCTTCACATTGACTTCGCATTCACAAATCCTGAGTAGTGGAGCTTTAAATTGGGCTGTTGTTCTAATGCAGAATCAGAACTTACAGATAGCGATGCCTTTTGCAATGTAGAAGTTGATGTACAAAACCCCACCTGCATCACAGACATCACAGCATCGGCAACAAGAAGCAACTGTACTGAATGATTTTCCTTAATTCTGTCTTACTGAGATCTTCCACATAATACAAGACCATGTTACAAAGCTTTGATAGCAACGTTGCTGAGATCAAACCCAGCAGCATGGGAGGCTTCAGAGTAGATTAATGGAGGAAGACATTAATTAGGACACTGCGTTCTTGTGTTCTTCTCCATGTAGTCTCCCTTTCAAGTCCGCTCTCTCCCTCTCTCATACTTTATCTCCCTCACCCTCTTTGCCTTTTTCCGACTTTTGATCTTTTTAATCTGACAAGTAGAGTAGAGTGCTGAGCTGTGTTTGGCGGTGGGTACTGCTGGTCAAATATCATCCATAGTTTATTGTGAAGGGCAGACTCAAGGGCTTACCAAGGTGGAGTGGTTTAGGTGCTTTCAGACCAAAAGCGAAGTGAGCGTTGGGGGCGGTGCATTTACATACAAAGTCAATGCAAAGACGCGTAGAGTTGCAATTTCCTATTGGGCAGTGCGATGGGGGCACCGCCCAAAAAGGCCTTTGCTCGAGTTTCTAAATTTTCAACTCGAGTCGCATGCCGCTGAATTGCGATAGCCTATCAGAGTTCAGATTATCTGGACGTCACCGACAGCTTCAGACCGTTGTGTGGAGAAGGCCAGGCAGAGCGGGCTATTGAAATGCCGCTGGCCGACAGAGAGCTGCTAAACTTGGGGGAGAAGTCGAAACAGCGCTGCAGCTTTTGGACAAATAAACACCTGTGATTGGACTGGATTATGCTCTGAAAACTAAACCATTTACTCTTGAGTGGAGCTCAGAGTTTTGCTTTTATTATATTAGCTTTTTACTTTAATTTTTGGGATTACAACGTTAATTTATCTTCACCCGAGCTTCACAGCAGCTAACTTCCGTGCACATGCGGTTCCACTATTGTTGTTAGCGTCGGTTGGCACCCAGAGCTCTGATGGACTTCTACTTCTTATTTATATAAAAAAAAACAGACAAAACTGGACATTACTTGGAGAAAAGAAAGCGAGGAAGTTGAACTACCTGGTGAGTTCAGAAAATATGTGTCTGTAACTTTATTCCAGCTATTGTTGTACCTTACTGTGAACAAGTTAGCATGGCATAGCCCTGATCGATCAGAACTCCATTCAAAAAACAAACATTTAACATGCTGACAGACCTGACAAAGCATGAATTCATATGTTTACCAAATCTGCATCATATTGAAGTTAATTTGATCTGTTTTGTTGCTATTTAATGACAGCAAAATATTTACTTTGGGTTTATACAGCTGTAGTAATGGCGAGTTGTGTTTATTTGGGTTATTGCGTTGTGTGTAAACACTTGGCAGTTGTCCAGCGCTAAAACCCCATTGAGGATTGAATTCGCGTTTGGTCTGAAATGAAGAAGACTGACCTCACAAGAAAAATAGCAGTGTTTGTAGGTTGAAACACAAATGACCCATGTTTACAGTATGTATTCCTGACAAGCAACCTCTTGTTGGTCATGTCCTCCTGAGGAAAAATGACAATATTGGTGACATTTTAGACCTGCATTTTAGCAATTATCAACAAAATATCTGTTATATTACATATTAGTGGGGAAATATGTAACATAATTCATGTTGATAAATCATGCTTGGGGAAATCCAATTCCAAACACTAACAGCAAGTCATGTTACATTTGTTGAACCTGTTTATCTTCTCTGATGAGTTCACACAGAAATAATTCATAATTTGTATTATTAGTTGAGACTGTAACTGGACAATATATCATATAAATATTGATGAACAGATAGAAATTTAGGCATTCTGTACTGTAATTTTACAGGAGGTAAGTTACAGTATGGACACTATGTTTCACTTGATTTTTATTGGGGAACTGCTAAATTAGACGAGTAGGATGCACACGCAACAGACTTCTGTTTTAAAGCATTTTTACTTTCTGGTGTATCAGAAAAAATCCCCGCTCTCATGTGCTAACAGGTGTAGGTGTTACCATAGTTACCAAATTGCTTTGCATAAATATAGGCTATACATGCATGTAGTCTGATTAGAAGATCGCTTTCTTATCAGTTCACCATCTGCAGATGGATTTAACAGTGGTTTAGCTTTGCTTTCACACCACAAACAAACCTCCCTAGAGTTCTATTGACAGCTTTCACACCAGCCTAAATAAACCAAACTAAACTGGGAAACGCAACAAAGTTTGATTGAACCGACTCAAACAGGTTAGGTGTGAAAGAACCAGTTGCCAAAGAAGAAAATGCTGAAGATGTTTTTTTCTGGAACAAGCACTTACAAACAGCTTATTTTGAGGAAAGGTCACAGGACACCACAGTATATCAAATAGCCTTATGTTCAGTTAAATATCCTTCACCAACCCTCTGTGCTTCAGCCTCAGCTGCCTGAAATGTTAACACACTCCATTTGGGAATCCCCACTCTTCCCTTTCTGTCTTTACCTCTTTGAAACCTCACCTAAGTGGGACAGAGAGGATGGAAAAAAACAAGGACCTAAGAGAGAAAAAACAATGAGAACCAAGGCAGGATGTTAATGCTGTAACCTTTTAGAGATTATACAATCCTTTTAAGAGAGGACCCTACAGTGTGTGGCTACATATACTGAACATGCCATTTACAGGACCCTTTTACTTTCTGCTGTTGTGAGTCTGAGCTGACAGTGTCTTTCCGTCTCACAACGGAGAAAACTACAAACTTTCCAGAGACACCATTTAACCACTAAAATGTGATGTTTTAAACATATGATTCCTTTAAGTCTCCATTTGATAAAACCGAAAGCTTGGGCAGATGGTCAGAATTCACATTTAATGTGGTTCTGTAATAAACAAACGTATACTGCCGATTATGGTGGGTCGAGATACACATGCGGACACATATACAAGCTGCACCACCGCTGTTTTTAAAATTCTGTTAATTATAAAAAGAAAAACACATGACTTTCTTTGCGCACTATAAATTTATGCTAGTGTAATATCCAGTATGCAATAAATCAGAAAAATCAGAAAAAAAAATTTTTTTAGGGCCTTACGTTTTAAGGCTAAAGTTCAGAGGAAGGTTTTGTGACATCTTCAACGAATTGGACACAATTAAACAGTATAGTAAGCCAATGCATTATAATGTGAGATGCCCCCGAAACCTTTATACATTGAAGGTGCCACAGTAAAGCTCAAAATCTGTTTTTGGAGAAATCCACATCTAAACCCTTACAAACTCCCAACACGGTGTTCATGGGTGCTGAAGGTGGAATTGCTTTTTTAACTCACTAAATTTGTTATACTTGCTTTGAATGCCCAAGGACGATACATAATGGCAAGCATGCAGTGGCAAAAAAATGGAAGATGAGGGGTGATGAGTGAGGCAGAGAGAACAGGCGAGTAAACAACAGTGTCTGTCTGAGATTCTCCGCCGTTTCAAGGCTCCTGGTGGCTCAGAGGTTCACTATGGCCTCAGCCAACCTCGTCGCCGTACAGTCTCAAGGCCCAGCTACAGTCTGTCCACACACACACACACACACACATTGAAGGAGCTATTGCCATGGGAACCAACCCCTCCATGACTATTCCCCTTCTCAGGAGAATAATAGGTACCAATCTTTCTCAACCTCTCTCTCTTTCATTGTCAATTCCTCTCTTTCTTCAGTTTTTCTGGTCGCTGTAAGCTCTCACCCCTCTTCATCAGCAGGACCGGCCCCCTCTTTCCCCTCGTCCTCCTCTTTTCTCCCCTTCATGTGCAGAAGCAAAGCATGTCCTCCAGTTCCCCTCCTCTCCTCTCTGCATGTCTTTGACAGTCATGAGTTTGATTTGTAATGCATAATCTATCCACACTGGGATTACAGTACAGTACTCACAAGTGAAAAGCAAAAACATTATCTCAACCCAACCTGCACAAACACTACGTTAGTTGTTTTCAAGCTGCAGCCAAAGAAACATGGTGAAAGAGGGATTGTTTGTCATTTCAAGAAAGCAGGAGAGAAAAATACTTGGTTAAAAATAGATAATTCTTTGGTTCCCCCCTTTTGCTATTTTTCTCTAAAACACAGAGGGGTTTGAAGAGATCTCCTGTGAGTGACTCATTGCTTTCTGTGAACTTGCTCCAGGCAGGTCATTTTTTATTAAAGCCAGCTGAAGCCAAGTTCTTAGGTTTTCAGACACCCTATCGACATGTCCATGTTGAACATTATCCGATCAATACTGCTGCAGTTTTCTTGACCACCCATTACAACAGGAGTCAATTTGCCAAATAGAAATATCAAGGGGGATCTTTGGTTTGAGGCTAAGCTACTACACGAATGGCTGAATATTGGCTCTTTTGTTTTCTGTCTTGCCTGGAGGACTCATCCAAATATGCTGTCTCAGGTCTAGGGCAATGCCAGAGGCTTGAATAACTTAGTATCTTCAAAAGCACGATCACTGTCACCTAGAACGGGAGTAAGGGAAGAATAATCTTTGCCCGAGATCTTGTAACTAAGCCTTTCAGAGGGAAAAGATGTTGACTTGCAGCGGAGGTTGCAATCAAGATGACACCATGCCATGAGAACTGCAAAACTCACGCCTCATCTACGTGTGTCACTCAGCCACGTTTGCTGCCCAAAGTTTATATTACTGCCAATGAAGATGCCACATCCGATTTCTGTAACAAATGACACCAGAGTTTCTATAACTAAAACTTAAAAAAAAACCCACCTGAAATTAAGCATATCTATAAAATACAGACAACTCTGTCAACCAAAGACTTACATGTAGGTTGTCATTATCAAATTTTTGTACTCCCTTTGATTTTGCAAGAGTAGATGTCACCTTCCGGCAACTTATGTTTGAATCAAATCCTTCATATGTTCATATTTCATCATGTCCCAAATATGAAGCGTGTGCGAGTTTCTCTAGAATTAAACAAGTGCCGCATGAAATGAGGCAAGAATGAAATTAAGAAGGTTTAAAAATAACTACCTTTCAATTAGATGTACCCTAAATTTTTCTGAGTATAAAATGTTCTCGTATTTTGTTATGTCTGTCTGTGGGTGTTTGTCTATACATACTGCGTGGAGAGGAGTACACATTATGGTTTACATAAGCCAACGCTTGCCAATTACCTTAATCAAATCTCACACCACACAGGGGGATTACATACATAAGTTGATTAAAATACATGTTTGCTTAAAGACTGGAGGTAAATCAACACAGGCTCAGAAAATAGACAAACTGGTGGCAAAAGGTAAGGATTCAGAAGGTTAATGAGTAACATCTGAAAAACTCCAGTATTCAGAAAGTATCAAACTGCCCCCAATTCTGGGTTCAAACGAGAGAGAATCACCACTTGATCAGGTCGTAGCTGTCGAGAGCTTCTTCCAGCCCCCAATATTCACTCTTTGACCTGTGTTTGACATAACAATAACCTAAACAATAGCTCAAACTACAAAAGAGGATGAACTGAAGAAGTGAAAATTAGTAGCGGTGTTTCAATGGAGGTTTCTTATCTTAACCAAAGAAAAGGACAAGAGGCAGAAGGCAGCAGAGGAGGCAAGGAGGTAAATAAGAAAGGATGAACTTAAAGCTTCAGAAGACACCAGTCTACATTCACCTACAGCTATCCGTCATGTCATCATGTAGACCCATGCTGTTCAAATATGAACAAATATGAACAGCATGCAAGAGTTTACCAAATAATCTCTTGTTGAAGCTGGAGAATGAGTAGGCACAAGTGAAATAGAGGAGAGTGAGAATTTATCATTTTAAGTCTATGATCATAACAGCTTATCCTTTCGTGTAACATTAAATCATCTAGGATTTAAATGCTTTAAAATGATCACTTCATGGTCTCTCCTGGGTGGAACTATCTGCAGAACAAATGTTGATAAAATTATTAATAAAGAATTGTTAGTTCTTCACTTTCTAGTAAGCCATCACCAAAGGTTAGTAGGTCATTTGCAATTCTAAATGTTTGTAAGTAATTAATACAAGGTTTTTACAACAATCCATCAAGTCTGCAGTAGTATGTTAAAGGTCCAGATATTTCAAGTCTTACTTGAAAGAGTTATTGGTCACTGTAATCATTCCTCCTGTCCATACTGGCATGGAGTGAACTGCAGCAGTCTGTTTTAGCCAAATCATGTGGGTATCTTTAGCTAAGTTTCAAAAGTTTTTGTGTTATAACGTGATAAGTTTGTATGTAGCAATAACATGAAAGTATCTTGTCTTAACAGAAAATATGTTTATTTCCAGTTATAACAAAAAAAAATTCACATTATAATATGATACTGATCTTTTTTTATTTTTCTGGTGTGGCAGAAATATGCTGCCATCCTACATACCAGTAGGTAGGTTTATTGTCACAATATAACAAGTTATAGAGTGAAATTGAGTTTTGTAACTCCCTTCTGCTACATAGCAGACAATATACATTAATAAAGAATCAATTATGAAAAATGGTAAACAGAAATAAAATATCATCACTCAACAGCACCTCTGATGTAGACAGGAGTTTGATGGGTGAATTAACACTTATCGTAATGGTCTCGTTACCTTTTGCCGTGCATAATGATTAGTTTTCAAAGTAACAGTGTTGCGTAGTGAAGCCCAAACCCCAATCCCTTGCGCATTTCCAACAGCCGAGCTGCAGAGTGGCCAGTGTGTGCAGCCATTGTGTGTGTGTGTGTTTTACATCTGTCTGTATTTGTGCTCCTACGTTTATGTGATCATGACGTGTATGTATGCATGCTCATGTCTGTGGTACTGCAAGTGTCCATTTCATGTCACATGTATTCATTACATTTACCCCCTTGATTTACATACTTCACAAAGAGCACATGGCTTTTGTTCTCCTTACACATGTGTTTTTGTGTGTACAGTTTGCATTTACAGTGTCAGGGCATCTGTAAATGTGTGTTTCGGTTTTTATTCGAAGCTAAATGTGTGTATGCTGAATATATGTGTTGTGTGTATGAATTTGTATAGGTCAGGTTTCAGTGTATGTATTTACAGTGCTGCCCATATGCTGTATGCCTCTTGGGTGATTTTTGCAATGTTATCAGTTTGTGTTTTCCATGCGTGTCTGTGTATGTGTGTGTGTGTGTGTGTGTGTGTGTGTGTGTGTGTGTGTGTGTGTGTTTTGGTGTGTGTGACAGACAGACTGAGACAGAGAGAACTCCTGACTCCTGACCCACCAACACTGTAGAGCTAACGCAGCCCAACGCTCCACAACTCACCAGCTGGAACTAATTAACAGCAGTTCAGTCAGACTGGGCTCTCTCACTGACTTTCTCTCTCTCTTACACACACACACACACACACACGCACACACACACACACACATGGATCCCTCCTCTTCCACTGGCTTTTCCTCTCACTCATGCCTCCGTCTTCCTCCTCCCTGACACCCACCCTTCCTTCACATTGTGCCATCGTTCAACTTGTTTTCCCCTTTAAACCTTCTCTTTTCGTACACGCACGCATGCTTGGATGAACTCATGTACCACAGCACATAGTCTATGCATGTAAACATTAACTTGTACAGACCAACACGGACCAGACATATCAGCACATACGCTGCACAAAACAAAATACACACAGGGAAACCCACACTTTTACCCTTCATAAATACAGTACAGTAGCTCACAAATCACACACTCCCCCGTCTCTCTGTTCACTAGTGGGAGTGGTGTGATACTGTACCCCAGGCACATCTTGAAACACTGTCAGGGTTCAGTCTGTGATTGGATCCAGGTAGATGTTTTTGGCATTCTCAGCCTCACTCTGTACCATCCATCATGCATGTGACTTCAAAACAACCAAACCTATTGATGTGCATGATGAATGGCCAGAGTGTGTTTGTGCTCACAAACATGTGTGTGTGGTAGCAGTGGATTTAGAGCTAGTTGTTGAACACAGAAGCCAAACTTGTGGCTTGCGGCATCGTCTAATGAATCAACTCTCAGTGGTAAACAATTGCCGCCATGCAGTCCAAGTTTACAGTGGCAGCTGTCCAGGGAGTACAGTAACACATCTGTTAGGAAGTTCAGGTTCATACACTTGTTGAGAAGCTGTTACACAAACAGGAAGCAAACATACCTGTTTTACAATCTCGTTGAAAAGTTCACTGCTTGGACACGAAGGCAGCAACTGGACCACAGCTTCCAGCAAAGAAACGCATTCTACTTGGAAGGAGACCAGTACAAAGAGAGGATGGAGAAGAGGTTCTGCTGACAGTGGTTGCTGTGGAGCCGGCTGGCTTAAAGGAAACACAATCCTCAGGCAGGCAAACAGAGAAACCAGATCGTACGTTGGCTCTACAGGCACAGCAACAGCAGCTCCAGCGGTTTGCTTCTTCTTCCCCTTCGCCACCTAATGGAGCTCAAACACACTTGTAAGCTTGGTGTGTTTAGGTCATGCTCAAAGTATGCCTGTATACCGATGTTCTGCAAGCTCAGGGAAACCACATCCTGTCACATATTTACCTCCCCCTCTGTCTCTCACTCCCTTTTCAGGCTATCTTTGTGGTGTTTTTTCTCTGTATATGTATGTCTCTTTTCCTGTGTCTTTCTCTCGCTCTCCTGTGATTGTCTGAAGCAACTGAGCGCTCTGACCCAGCGTCTGTTCAGCACAGCCTCTCTGCCTATCTCTCCAGCAGCCGCACCAGTTCCACTCGGCTGACTGAAGAATCCATCTGAGGAGAGGAGGGGGAGAAAAGAGGGGAGGGAGAGGAAGAGGGAAGGGGGCGGGGATGACAGAGGGGAGGTGGGGTGGGGGCTTCACTGGGAAATACCAGATTTAGAGACAGGGAGGAGAAGGAGGAGGAGGAGGAAGGCCGGGTGGGTGTTGTTTAGGAAGTGAAGGACTAAAGAAGGATGGGCGAACAGAAATAGTAATCAATAATTTGTTTTAGAGAGAAATGGAGACAAGTATAAAGAAGGCAGTAGAAGTCAACATAGTACATCAGTACAGTAATCACACACACACACACACACACACACACACACACACACACACACACACAGAGAAAAGCCTTGTGTCACTATCTTCGTGGGAACCCGGAGTTGACAGAATATCTCCTTATCAAAGTCTTAACCCTCAAACAGTTCTTTAAACTTTTATGGTGGGCTCCTGGTTTTTGGACTCCACAAAAACAGTAAACCCCCCACCCGCCCCCTCCATACACACATACACACATACACACACACACATCTGTATTCAACAAAACAACCATCATACATGTACCCTTTACCCTTTTTTAGTCAAACTTAATGTCCCACCTCCTAAAACCACTTCAGCCATTCAGACAGTGTGCACGTGCGGATCTACGTGATTTTCAGTACTTCTCTCCTCTGTAGTGGTTATACATATTTAATATGTCCGGGTCAGGACCCCCTCTAGCTCTGTATTTATTATTTAAACAAGTTTGTATGAGGGAACACCCCTCTGGAGGAACACCAGACTTCTGACATAAACTGTTTCCACCACAACAACTACTGCTCAAACAACAACAACAACAACAGAAATCAATGCTGGTACAGAGAATCTTTGCTGGATGAGAACACAAATCATTGCTGACATCAGGAAGAAGTTTCTGTCTGTCTGTATCAACTCTCTGCAATCAATTGATGGATACACTATATGACTGTATGATTTGACCCTGGCTGGATGTTCAGCTGACTGTGATGTAAAGAATTTGATGACAGTTTTCATTGTTGAATATTTTTCAGCATTTCAGATTTTAAGCTAACTTAAAGCAGCTAAAATCTATATTCTAATGTTAACAATGAATAACAATGAGAATTATCATCCAAAACTTCCCTCAGCTCTACTGAGCTTTTTTTTTCCCAGCCTGCAACTTGACTGTTCGTTGTGTCATTGTTGCTCACAGCAGCCAGCTGTTTTCAGTGCAAAAGCTCTGATAAATCCACTGAACACTGCCTGCCCAATACCAAATGCTTGACAACAACATCGCAATAAAAAAACATAATGGAGTAATAAGCAGCTAAAGAACCAGATGTTTTCCACAGTCGGAAGAGGCCAAAACAACGCTACCAGAGGGAACACTAGACTTCCATTCATAACGTGGCCAGAAACACTACAATGCGAGAAATTAATGCTAATGTTGCTCCATATCTGTTGGTGGTCTCATAGAAAACTGTCAGCTATTATAACCTGGTTCAGTGTGTAAGATTTAGTGGCATCTTGTGGGTAGGTTGTGAATTGCAACCAACTTTCCAGTCTACCACTGCCCCCTACCCTTTCAAAGAGTGTAGGACAGCTACGGTGGCTGACACAGCCCAAAAGGTGTAGAAATTATATTTACTTAATTATTATTGTATTATATAGATATATTATTGTGACTTGGCCACTGACAGATAACATGGAAAATGTAAGCCAACAGTGTGTAACATTGTCACTATTTTTGCACCACAGTCCATTATAAACCACACATTAAATAAAGTTTATACAAACATTGACAAGGGAAACACATTAATTCTCTCTGTGATTATGGATCATTGCCAAAACTGCCCGCCAGCAATAATATCTGGCCTGTGGCCAGATTATGGTGCTTTTATAGTGGCAAAAAATATAAATACTTTGATAGCGGTGCTGAAATAGATCTCAGTCATGACAACAACAGTTACAGTCCCTAACAGTCACATAATCACTTCCTCTTTAGTTTTTTTGCCTACAAAATAAAGAAGCTTGTTTACTGTAATGCAGTATTTGGAGTAGAACTGAGCTTTTACTCAGTTCTGAACGACATTAAAAGAGTCTGTGGCCTGCTTGACACACCTCTGACAAAGCCGTCAGAAAACATGGTTCCCCTAAATGTCCTCTGCCTGAAGATAATGGGGAATTGAAAAAGCGTGTGTAGGTTGATGGATGTGGATCAAACACCGAAACAAAAACATTGCAGCACATGCCGTGGTCTGAGAAACATTTACTGCAGAGAGAAAAAAATGTCCCAACTCTTAGGTTACAAGCTCTGTGCTTTGCCAATTGAGCTAACCAAATATGTTATCAAAAGTCAATATTATGTCTTATATTCTCATTTACCATCTAATGGTTGAAAATATTGCTCGGATGCAAAACTTATTTGCCAACTGTGGTGTCCGAACAATAATGCTGCGATGATGTGTTGAGAAGAAATCCGCTTGACACTGTCCTTGATCATAAAGTTTATTAAATCAAGGAGTTCAGCATCAATTACAAGCTCTGCAGCAGCTTGGAGAGTGACCCAGCCCGATGGCCATTCTGTCTCTCTGTACATCAAACATAGCTTATATAGGATATGTTTAGGTATCTGTTAGGTACCATAGAGGGGTTTGAGTCTACAAAATAAAAGGTCAAACCCATAGAAGGGTACAGTACTATTCTGAGGTAACAAAACAAGGGGTTAGAGGTCAAATTCTATAGAAGTGTTCAGTCCCTACATAACCACCAATCACTGCTCTCCCCGTAGAAGGTCACTGACCCTCTGTCAAGCTGCTACAGTGCTATTTTGAACTGTTATGAGTCAAATGCATAAATATTGGATACTACACTCCTGCTGTATATCGTTACTTCTTCTTCTTCTTCAAACATACGTATTCAACATAGTGATGAGAATCTACACTGCCTGAATTCTACCAGAAGTAGAACAAGAAGAACGTAGTGATAGTGCTCTGTAGCGCTGTTTGTCCGTTTTCAGCTACCATAGAAACATGACGACGCAACATGGCAACGTCCATGGAAGGGAGTGCCTGCGGTTATGTAGATATAAATGGCTCATTCTAAGGTAATAAAAACATAATGATTTATTATGTAAGGTCTTTACACACCACTGAAAATATGGTTATGGATATTATATTGCATTTCTGTCAAAAGATCCTCAGAAACACACTGAACCTTTAAAGGGTGATGATCTGTTAATGTTATGTTTACAGTTTGTTTCTTCTGCTCCCAAGTGTCCAAGTATTACAGTAGCAGTGCAGCTAAAATGGACACAAAGAAAAGCATGATGATGACATTTTAACAGGCATGGTTTTTGATTTTCTGTTTCATGCTTTAGTTTTTTACAAGGAGTCGGTGTGTCACTTGTGTCTGGAAAGAGGCACAAGGGTTGAATTGGATCAAGGGGTGTGAAATGGGTTGAGTGGGAAACCTTGGTTTGAAGAGAATGACACACAACTACTGAAAGAAAAGGAATACTCATTTGGATTATTATTTATGAGTGAAAAGTCTTCATCCTCACTTTCAAAGTAAGTAACCAACATTTTTTTAAAAAGATTGATGGTTCACTCTTGATCTAGAAATCAGCAGTTTGGGTTATAATCTGGGGCTGTAAATTGGAGATTTAAATTTTGTTATTTTTTTGCTTGTTTTTCTCACAATAACAGACATATCTTAAATACTGACTGTATCTGCAACATCTCTATTTTTAATATCATCTTGCAGCCACCTGCAGCGTCTTTTCAGCCAGAATTATTGACAAGGACGATAAAGAGACTAAGTTTTTGTTTTGCCAAAATCCATTTGGTTCCTTTCCAGCACGATTTGGCCAGGTCACTGATTCAGATTAGGATCTTTTACAGTGGTGACTATTTTAACAGCCCTTGGCATCTGTTTCTCAAGGATGTTGTGAAAGCTTTGGCACTGTTTACACAGCACTTTGCAGCTGTTATACAAAAAATATAAAGATGCCATGCAAGCAGCGTCTGTCTATCAGACCAAAAATTTGTTCCAGTCTGAAATATCCTGACAACTGTTGGATGAATTGCCATAAAATTTGCTACAGCTGTTTGTGATCCCCAGCAAATTAATTCAATCCCTTTGGTGATCATCTGGTATATTCATCAGGTAAATATTTTATATTATATTGCTGTATTTTAATATCTTCAATATTTTGGTTTATGATCAAACACGTAAAACAAATTACATTCCTATCAGGTTTATCTGTGTTGTGTTTACCGCTAATTAACATGTTAGCATACTAACATACTAAATTAAAACAAAGAAAGTGCTTTCTCTTTCTCTTAAAGGATTTTACCTTTTAAGCATGTTCTCACCATAAGCATGTTAGCATACTTAAGTTAGCATTTAGCACAGCACTGCTGGAGAGAATTTTTTTTCCTACAGGAGGTCCAACCTGACAGAGCTGCTAGCATGTCTGTAAAGTTAGACTATTGTTAATCTGCAACATCTGCATCTGAGATCTATCTAACAAACACAAAAAGGCTACTGAAAGCATATCCTCCTTGAATGAGGTGTGAACTTAATGAAATGATGAAATGCAAATAAAAAAGATTGCGTGTCAAAAAGATGAATAAAATAAAACAGAGCTGAATAACAAGAGAGACAAATGATGACTTGCTTTTTGATGAGTTGCTATAATTACTGCTGCACATACTGTAATTAGACTTACTAGCCCTGCACAATGTGATTATGACATTGGGCTCTTCTCAAAGTCATTTTTAGCCTGACAGGGGATTCACTCGCTCATTTACCGGGGCTGTAGCTGCCTTTTCAAGGAGAGCCCTCATTGTGTCGCTCAGACGTTTTTACAAGAATCTAACTCCAGGCCGCAAATTAATGATATCACTCTTTTAAAGATGGAGATTTCCTTCCTCCGTTTGCTGTCACATCAGGAGCCCCATTCGACTCTAATCACTCTTCTTGAAAGCACGCTCGGAAACTGCCAACACGTATCTAGTTCTAGGCAACATGCATCAGATTTTGGAAGGGCATTTTTCTGCATCAAACCACCTTCAAAAAAGGTTCAATGCTAGAAGGGAAAAGGTTAGTTCAGGCAAATCGTGTCATAGAAATGCCCATTGAGAGACTCGAGGTTGGAATTAAAGAACAAAAGAAAGGGAAATTGTTAACATTGGGTGAATGCTTGACTGGTTTTCCAGCCCTTTAAACCAAATGAAATCAAACAGATGCCAATATGCTAAAGCCATTCTGACTGGCGCTGAGTCTTGAATGACACTAATGATCTCCTACAGTGTAATTGCATTGCTTTGGATAGTAGCTAAAAAACATATACAACAGACAAAAAGTGAAAAACATACACATGGTAGTAAGATGACATTTACATGATGTCATCTTCATATCTTACACTTCAGTGAGTTTATTGTTTAGGTCCAAATTAGGCGTGTTTAATGTTCTGTAACTTGTGGAAACTTGACCTTAGTGCTAAAACTGTCAAAAAGGGCACGCTGCTGAATGTCTTTTACAGACTTTCCCACTGGAGAACTATGGGATAACTGGAATGGGCCAAATAATGTGAGACAAGTTGTAAAGATGGGCAGCCAAGCATAGTGTTTGTGCAAGCTGGACCCATCAATCGTACATGAGTGGCTGAGGACTCAGACAGACAGGTGATTGGATGGGAGTGTGAGTGGAACAAAACACATCACTGAGGGAAGCGAAATGAGTCATCTCATTCTGCTGTAAAATAATGTCATTGTTCAGTCGCGGGGTCTATTGTGTTAAAGGTTTCATACAAAGAGCACAGTTTTATTTGGTCAGTGGACCTCAGCTGCTTCCACAGCGCCTGTGTGACTAGAGATGTGACAGTGCCCCCAAGTGTTTAGTGTGGAAAGAGAGCTTTGTGTTTAAAAGATTATTCAAATGGTAAAAAAACATGAACATGTATTTTATTGTGGCCTTGCTTTTATTGGGCTCATTGTGTCTTTTTCCATGTATGTTTCTTGCTCTGTGTGTCATCAATACTTGATAATGGAGCATGATGATGTCCTGTTTGGTAGATATTATCTTTACTAACATTAATAATCTATTTTGATTATTGCATGATTACATATGTTTGTGACTACTGTATGTAAAATACATGTGCTGGTCATATAATTAGAATATCATCAAAAAGTTGATTTATTTCAGTAATTCCATTCAAAAAGTGAAACTTGTATAATGTATACATACAATGCATACATACTGATATATTTCAAGTGTTCATTCCTTTTAATTTTGATGATTATAACTGACAACTAATGAAAACCCCAAAATCAGTATCTCAGAATATTAGAATAATGTGAAAAGGTTCAATATTGAAGACACCTGGTGCCACACTCTAATCAGCTAATTAACTCAAAACACCTGCAAAGGCCTTTAAATGGTCTCTCAGTCTAGTTCTGTCAGCTACACAATCATGGGGACCCAAAAGACAACCATTGACACCTTGCACAAGGAGGGCAAGACACACAAGGTCATTGCTAAAGAGGCTGGCTGTTCTCAGAGCTCTGTGTCCAAGCACATTAATAGAGAGGCGAAGGGAAGGAAAAGATGTGGTAGAAAAAAGTGTACAAGCAATAGGGATAACCGCACCCTGGAGAGGATTGTGAAACAAAACCCATTCACAAAGGGGGAGATTCACAAAGAGTGGACTGCAGCTGGAGTCAGTGCTTCAAGAACCACCACGCACAGACGTATGCAAGACATGGGTTTCAGCTGTCGCATTCCTTGTGTCAAGCCACTCTTGAACAAGACACAGCGTCAGAAGCGTCTCACCTGGGCTAAAGACAAAAAGGTCTGGACTGCTGCTGAGTGGTCCAAAGTTATGTTCTCTGATGAAAGTAAATTTTGCATTTCCTTTGGAAATCAAGGTCCCAGAATCTGGAGGAAGCTACGCCGCATTGCTGCAGTAATTCAGGCAAAAGGAGCCCCAACTAAGTATTGAGTGCTGTATATGCTCATACTTTTCATGTTCATACTTTTCAGTTGGCCAACATTTCTAAAAATCCTTTTTTTGTATTGGTCTTAAGTAATATTCTAATTTACAGAGATACTGAATTTGGGATTTTCATTAGTTGTCATTTTTATTCATCACAATTAAATGAAATAAACATTAGAAATATATCAGTCTGTGTGTAATGAATTAATATAATATCCAAGTTTCACTTTTTGAATGGAATTACTGAAATAAATCAACTTTTTGATGATATTCTAATTGTATGACCAGCACCTGTATATTCAGAGACTACAGATGAAAAAATTACCTGATGCACTTACAGGAATGTTTATTAATGGTTAATGTCTGTTCCTGTTGAACAAAACAGTGATTGAATAATGATTTTCAAAACTACTTGGATTTTATTGTATTTATAAAATATTAAATCATCTCCTAAAATCTCTTTCAGATATAATGTGATGTGACAGAAATGAAACAAAAAGTAAGGCCATGTCTTGAATCACTCCTAGTGCACTGTATTTACTCTCCTCCATTTTGTTTGTGTAAAACTTCTGCACTAGTGTTCATAGCATGCTCTGCACTACTGTGCTTAATGTTTGCAGTGCTGTCAGTGTCTGCACTACTGTGCTTAATGTTTGCAGTGCTTTGATAGATGTGCAAAATGACAATAATTCATACAGTATGTGTATGAATGAGATATAAATTTACTACTCACTACAGAGTAAATTATGAACTAAATGAATGAGAAAGTGGTTTGGACAAAACTTATGTAGATTTAGCTTTCTGTGCTAAAATACTAAAATGTTAAAGACTAGACTTTTGTGCTAGATTAACACTAGCACAAAATACCATTTAATAAGATTTCAGTGACCCTCAGGGATGGAAGCTACCGTGAGATTCAATCTATATTTGTGTGCATCTGTTGTCTGCTTATGTCAAATGTTTCAAAGTTAGTTTGGAATATGTATTATTTGCTTATATACGGTAATTATGATATATCACATCAAATGAAAGCATAAAGCTACTAAAGATGCTTTATAATTCTAGTATTCAAAATATATCAATACACCTCTTTTATTGATCATTTGTTTTTTAATAGAACACCTCAGCTGTATGGACTCTTGGGCAGTGTGCATGCATAAGTATTTTTCCCCCAGTGATTAGATACCTGAATTAAGCAGCAGGGGTGAACAAGAAAATATTTCCAACAAAAGACATTCTCACATAATTTCCATAGAACCACGCTACATTAGGCTGTCAGTTTTCTGCCCGGGGTGTCTGCCAGTAGCTGCACTCAGGGCTGTCTAGGATTCTGTTCTTTAATGGCTACTCTTACTTTAAATGGTGTGCCTTCAATCTCACCTCATGGGTTTTTGTTTCAAGATGACTATATCTGCATCATGTATACAACGCCATTAGTACATAAAGCACTACACCCATGAAATCCATCATTGCATAGAATGTTTAACACTGTTGACACTGGAGAGCAAACGGACTGTGGTTCGTATTGTACTGCAAGTTTACAGGTTATGTGGAGGTGGGTTCACACACATTGTAGCTTTCACAGATATCTCACAATTTAATTTTTTGGACTTTCACTAAACTTGATATCTTAATTTTTACTCACACTAGCGGCGTGGCTCTAGAGATGACAGTGTATGTCTGTCGGTCAGTCCACAACAAAAAAATGTGGTCATCCCCTGACTTTTCCTTTAGGTTTCAAGTGAAATATAATCAACAGCTAATGGATGGATTGTCAGACATTCATTACTGTACATTACATTTAGGAGATGCTTATGTCCAAAGTAACTAACAAAAGGTGCATTCGGACTCAAAAGGAAGATGTCTCCAAAATTGGAAGACCAAATTAACAGCTAGTGTTAGAGAGCTTTTGTATGCTGCAAGTGCTTCTTCAAACTTGTCTGGATATTGAATGTGTGTGTGTTAGGAGTGTATTTAACTCCCCAAGAAACTGGCAAAGATCTGGTCAAACTTTTGAGCAGTTTGGTTTTTGATCAAATACCTGCAAGAGAAATGGGAATTAAATTCAGCCTTAGTCATACTTTTACATTTACACTGACTCATTTAGCTGTCTTTATGTAGTGTGCCAAAGTCTCAGAGAGTCATCCTAGACTCAGTGTCTTGTTTTTCTTTTTAAGTCAAATCTGAACAACTTCATTGGGACAGATCTTTTCCTTTGAACAGGTATGTAAATCCGGGGTCAAGTAAAACATGTACATATGGAAAAATCAGCAATTAATAATCTTTCTGATGTAGTTATGAGACATTGTTCTTTAAGGACCATTAAATCAGGTATAATCATTGTCATATTCTGTAGATACTTTTACAATGGTGAACAAGGAATCTCTATATAGTTCATAAGAATGAAAAACATGAGAAAACAAGACTTATGAGTCCACCAAGAGTAAACATACTGCAAAAAGCAAGCTCAAGTAGAACTTGTCTTTGACCACTAAGACTGTTTGACTGAAACTACCCATTGTACTGTATAACAAATAACACAGTAATGCATGGCAGCATAATGCTTATTGTACATTAAAACGCATAATCAAGAATCAACAGAAAAGAATGGTATGTTCTGAATAAGCAAGGTCACCCAAAAGATAACATTCTGTTTTGTACACACTTACAGTTTCTTCTAGAGTCAGCAATCCAAGACATTTCTTTATTTCACAGTTAATCTAGACAAACTACATAATCATTCCTTATGCTTCCTAGAAATGTTTTTTTTTTTTTTAAACTAACTTAAAAAGCAATGCTAGCACTGCACTACATTTAGAAGTGATAAATTAAATATTACAGATAGACTGTACAGATAGTTGCACATGATACTCTATCTCATTCTATTTTGGTCCTCCAGTTGATGATCATCCCTTTTAGAGTGATCATTTATGAGACTGACATGTTCTTTTTTTAAATCCTCCTTAGGGCTCATTGCTCTCAGTTTCCTAGTGATAATTGTCAATAAAACTGTGTTGCCTATACGGTGAGGTCTTAATTCCTTTTAATGCTATTTGGGTTTTTATTAGATAAAGTGGCAATCACTCATCATGAAAAGTTAGTAGTTTAAAAAACATCATTTATGTTTTAATCCTGCTGCTAGAAATGTTAAAGCAGCATTAATTGATTTGGGTCAGCAGAACAAGCTGACACAACGTTCACGCATCACCATTTAAAATTGTTGTGGACTAGTGTTAGCGAACATTGCATATTTACACATCCAATATTCATTCTCCTTTTAACTCTTTTTTGTTTTCTACAACTCTTGACGGAAATATTCAGTCAGGATGCCCAAGCGGGGAGTGACACATAAAATAATTAATTTACCCAGGGAGAAAGAAACCAAGGAAAACGGGTTTTTATTACAAATAAACAAAAATTTTAAACTTACAGTAACGGTCAGAAGAACGAAAACATTAAAACGAGCTTTCTTTTAACACAGAAGGAGAAGCCGAATCCATACATATAAAGAAGGTTTTCTAGAAATCTGAAAATACACTCCCTCTAGCAGGGAGGAGAAGACAGCTCTCGTTTTCACATGGTCCACAGCTCTTAATATAACAGAAACACATACAGCATAGAAGCTGCTGAACGACCCACTGGTGCACACTATCAAAAAGCAGACAACACTGTTGCTGGTCCACTGACAACTGGCAGCTCTCTCCTAACATTGGGTTTTTCACTATGCACCTTTTACACATTTTGATCCATTGTTATAATACTGATTACTGAACCTTACCTTTGAAGACCACATTTTCTGTAATATTTTTCCCAGGAAATACTTCAGCCTGAAGCTATGTTTTTTTCGGTTTAGCACCAGGAAACAACAAAAAATACATTTACATATTGAACAATCCCTCCATGAAAGTATGCATTTTGTTTAATAAATTAATATTTTCAAATAACCTTTCCAAAGTCAGAAACCTGTCCTATATTTGATTATATAATATTTAAGATATGTTCTCACATTTCACTTCTGTTTCAAAAACAATCTTTCTGTATCTTACTATGTTGGCTTTATATAAAGAAATGGGCAACAGCAACACAGACTTATTAAACTCTTAACATTGATACACAAACAAAAAATGGGAAAACATTTTCAAAACATTTTGCTGTCCTATGCTTAGGTATTGGTCAGAATAACCTGTTTCATATATTGCATTTTGTGCCAAAGCAAGCAATGGGTGTGTCTTCATCCCACATGAGCTGTATTACTTTAATCCATTTACATACAAGTCTGTTCAGCTATATCTTATAATCCACCAGTGCTCATTTTCTTTTATTTGCCTTGACCTCATTCTATGTTGTATAAACCTGACACAATACACCAGGTAGTCACTACACCCTATTCCTTGTTTACTCTCTGTCAGTTGCACTCCTTTAAAGAAAAGGCCTCTTCAGTGTGCTGCGATAGACTTGTCTTTGTCCAGTATTTATTGTGTAAAGCCTTGGATACTGCTGCATCATTAGCAGTTGGAGGGGAATGTCCTATATCTAAGACCTTAGTGAACAACTGAGCTGGGTCTATAAAAGGATGTAGAGAAGAGTGTCAAATCACGTCCACCTCCTGAAGACCAAAGAGCAGGTATGCCTCTCAGTCATATTTGCAACATTTTTTTAATATCTTTTCATGATAGGAATAGAAGAATTTACAGAAAACTCAAGGAGGGGCAACAGCAACATGTTCTTTATGTAAACGTTTTGTTTCCATTTATTGCTTTATTTTCTTTATATGTATGATTTCTTTTTTGAATTGACTTTCAATTTCAAACTAAAAGATCTATTAAAATGAAATACAAATACTATTATTCTAATAATAAAACTGAAAAGATGTGTCAAAATATAATTTACAAATGTCTTAAGTCTTTTTAGTAGTCTTACTTTCTTGTTTTTCTTTACGGTGCATAGGCATTTTCCTTTTTGTTCAGGAAAATGTTCGCACTTCTGATTTGCATCTTGACACTGCGTCAAGTGCACTCTGCCTGCATTGCGGTGAGTAGAAATCTAAGTTGTTTTTTTTTTATTTAATAAAAATCAAAAAGACATTGTAATACAGTGTGTGATGCATTACAAGGGGTTTTATAGATATGAAAGTATGTTTACTTAAATACAATACTTGAATACAGCTTTGAAGTACTAATACTGCACTGGGGTATTTTAATTTTGTGACACTGGAGTACATTCTAAGGTTTTACATGCCAAATAAATGATGAGATAACAAAACTAGGTTCATTGCTTGAGTCAAATCTAGGTCGGGGCAATTTAGAGAAGGTAACCATATGAACATTTTCTAATATCATTATATTTGTTATAATATGGAAAAACTACTTTTCAAATATTTGTTTTGGATGTAATTGCACTAATTGTGGTATGGAGACATTGAAAGTGAAATAGCATTTTTAGTGGGAATTCATCCATTTTCAGGAAGCAAACGAAATAAATGTTTTGTTGTTTTTAAAATATGAGTGTTGAGAATGAGTGTTTTTGCTTTAGATAATATTTGCTAATGCCTTTGGTTTTCAGTAAAGTAAAATTTTACTTGAGTTAAGTAAAATGCTCAGTGCTCATATTGTGTATTTAATATTCTGGTACACATACTGTTACTGATGAGAACTTAACATAACTTTCTTCTCATTTTTAAACCTGCTTTTCTGTGTGCCATGGCGTGTCCACAGCAAGGTAAGTACAATGTTAAGTGCATCAGGTTTGTTTAACTTTACTTTTACTTTCCACCATCAACTCTGTGTCCATGCCAATAAGTCTGAATAAGATTATGGGATTTGGCAGAATGCTTTATGCATGTTCCTTTGATATGTCAAGCCATTTCAGAGTAATTAAACCAGGATATGTTTAAGTCATATTGTGTTTATTAAGCCGCCAGAGTAAATATCAGTCTTTATTATATCTTTAATCTGTTTGTTTACCCATTTTAAGTGGATGTGTGTGTGCATGTCTGTGTGTGTGCAGACATTTGCCCAGAAAACACAATGGTTCAGGCTGAGATCGTTGACCAGCACAATGTCTTCAGGAGAGCGGTCCAGCCTACTGCTTCTAACATGCTGAAAATGGTCAGTCCTGCTTTGTACTCTCATAATAAAGGCAGCTCAGATAATATTTGTTAACAATTCTCAGCAGTAGTTTTTTCCTCACTTGTGGGACAGAAAAAAAAAACAATAGAGTGGGTGAGGTCTTCTGCAAGACGCCTGAAAATCATAAGCAGCTTTTCAAAATCAGGGTTATATTGTTTGATGTTAAGTGTTGACTCAGCGTTAATTGTTCTGATGCAGTGAACTCTAATAGTTAAAGCAGGTCAAAACCATACTGATTGTACGGATGTTACAAATGATGTATGAAAATGTGAAAATACATTTTGACTACTGTCTATCATAGATGATTATAATCAATCTAAAAGGTAACCTCTGTGTTTATTACAGTTGAGGAATTACTTTCATTGAAATCAACATCCTGTAATCTATTCAATAGGGAGCCAAGCCTAACCATTACAAATGCCTTTTACACAGTTGAAAATCTGTCAGTCTGCAGGAGACTAAAGATGATTTATTTCCTTTCCAAAAAAGATCTGGATTCTTGGATGTGTTAGGTTTCTGCACAAAAGTAAAAAAGAAAAAACTCATGTTTATATGGAGCTTTGGCTTTGGGCTGTATGAAAAGCACACCAGGGGAAGACCAGTTCAATCACTTTTCATATCATAAGAATTAGAGTGGAAATTTCATCCGTCCTTCAAATCACAATTGATCCAGTTTTCAAAACCAATATCGTGTGAGAGAATTAGAAAAGTCTTTTTCTAAATTGTGGTTGTCAAGTTTCAAATGAAACCCTTGATTTTTTTTTCTACAGAACTATAGTGAGGAGGTAGCAGTCAATGCTCAGGCCTGGGTTGACAAATGTATTTTGGCTCATGGACCACCCAGCACTCGCATGCTCAATGGTATATTTCTCCTCCTTTGTTGCTCTTGTTTCTCCTTTACCTTACTCCACATGTGCCAGGACCTTTTTCTAATATCTCAAAAGAGGTGCATTCAGTGTGAAGGTCCCTGTGAACTGACTGACCTTGTGATTGATGATCAGAGTCACAGTGAACATTATCTTATCTCCAGTCTTAATAACTTCTTTTAATAAGAAATTACACAGAGTAGGATATGTTATCATTAAGGAGATTATTATCAACAGGCCTTTTAATGAACCCTGTTTTATCTATAAATAACTTAATCTACTGGGACATGGAAATAAAACCATTGCAGATAAACATTAATCAGTGCTGCCATGTATTTCTCACCAACGAGCAGGATATGAATTAGGTGAGAATCTGTTCTATTCATCCAAACCTTTCGCATGGAAGGATGTCGTTGATGCCTGGCACAGCGAGGTGGCACACTACCTGTATCCCAATGGCTCTACCGATGGCGAAAGTATTGGTCATTATACACAGGTAACATGTTGCCAGTTTTAGTGTCTTTCAACTCACTGTTTTGGTTCTCTCTCACCGATCACATAGCATTGTTTTCAGCTGCAGCAGGCAGCTGTTTTCAGTAGGGCATTTAGCAGCTAAAGACATTTCTTTAAGGAGTAAGCAAAGACCAAAAACAGAGTTGAGAGGAGTGTGAATATGATTTACATTCAGCAGGTGACCAGAAACACAACTCCAAATGAATGCTAATGTTGCTCTATATCTAGTGGAAGTGTAAATAAGAAACTGTATGCTACTGAGTTTGTGTGTCAGCGTTGTGCTTTTATTGGGAATCCAGTACAAATATTTCCTCTAAGCTTTAGCAATAGTTTAGAAAAGTGTATTGTATTTTTTTTTTTTTTTCAGGACAGATGAGATACTGTTTCTGTGGATTCTAGCTTTTGAAGAGAATTTTTGTGTTCCTAAATATTCATTTTATGGTGAATTAAAATAAGTGCGACCAATCCTCATTCACTCATATCGTTTCAAACAAATTGGAAAGATAGCATTTATTGTACCAGCATAAACAGTCATTATTGTGTTTTTAAGAAGGTATATTTGCATTTTAGCAAAACCAAATATGCATTTTTTAATCAGTTTTCACCACCCGCCCAGGTGTGTAAAGAACTGTCAGGAATGAAATATTTAAAAAACAAAAACATGAATGGAGTATTTAAGAGGTCCCAAATAAAAGTGGCACTGAAAACAATGATTTTGTGTTTGTGTTGTCAGGTGGTGTGGAACAGCTCCTACAGAGTTGGCTGTGCAGTGACATTGTGCCCTAACAACATCTATTACTATGGCTGCCATTATTATCGAGCGTATGTGACCCTCATTCACCGTCCATAACCATATAATCCATGACTTTGTTTTACATGTGATTTTAGGTTAATTATGACACTGTCTATCTGTTTAATGGGAAGTTAGCTCATTGTCAAGTGGAGTTGGGTTCAAAAAACTGATGACTTTCTTATTTGTCTAACAGAGGAAACTTCAGGAGATGGCCACCTTATAAGGCTGGACCCCCTTGTGCTTCCTGTCCCGATCACTGTGAGGACAAACTCTGCAGTAAGTAACACATATTATGACAAATACACACTGTGGGTTCTTTGTATGGCAAATAGTATGTAGTATATCCTATGAGTATATCCCAGGGAATATTGTCTATTTGGGTAAAAAAAAAAAAAAAGACAATGAGCTAACCTCTTCATTGTTATATTTTTTATTTCAGCCAACCCCTGTCCTTACATAAACAAATACTTCAACTGTCCGATCCTGAAAAACACGACTGGATGCAGTAATAAGCTGGTGCATGCCTGGTGTCCTGCTTCATGCAAATGTACCACTGAAATCATTCCAATAGGCTAAAGATTAGCCCTTAAGTCTGTAAATTGTACTTAACTGTTTGGACTATTTTCAAATACATGTGTCTTACAAGTAACTTTTTCATTATAATTGGAAGAAAATAAGCTTTTTCTTTACAAATATGGGTGGTCTAAATTCACTGTATTATCTACTAGTCCAATGTTGATACTCAATTTCAACTGTCAGCTGGATCTTAAACATTAAAGCTTAAATCACTGTTGTTGTTTTAATATATATTTCATTATTATATCCATCTGTGTGGTGAAGTATGGAAAACAACTAGAAACAGAGCATTTTACTATGGTTGGACACCATACTCTGAAATGATGATGACCTGGCCTGTCAGATCGCACTTGACGGTGACTGACAGTGCCACTGCCTTCTAACATATTTGCATTCATTTTTCAACAAGATGAATCCACTTCAAACGCCAATTAACCAGCTGATGATCATCTTTGCTTCAGTGCACAGGTTGCTGTTTTGAGTGGCTATCAACTTGTCCAATGTTAAAGCTGCACTAATCAATATTTTATATTAACAATGGATCAAATTATTATATAGTGTATAAATGTATACTGTATGTATAATGTGCAATGTAGAAATGCATGCACATTCAAACTACAGCAAGAATACAAGTCTTTCTGGAGCGCTGAGTAAACACCACCACCATACCACATTCCCTTTACCGTTAAGAAACAAAAAGATTTTGATCAGAGACATACTTCTACAAAAAGCTTTTCTTTACCGTCACATTACATTTGCAAGACTGCTTAACGGTAAATATCATCACAACATTTAGATATTTATTAGCTTGAACTTTTTCCTGTCAAGACTGCAATGTAATTTGTATTAATTTAAATATAAATGAACAGCTGTGCCATGTCATTGTGTCACAAAATCTAGACTAACACTACATTAGTGGTGCCAAGCCTGGGGGGTCACACTAAATAAATCATAGGGGATGCAAGAGAGTTAACAGGACAGGAACCAGAAGTAGCATATTTCTGCAACAGAAAAGTATACTTATTATTTCAGACAAAAGTGGCCTTTTATTGTGGCCAGCCTAAGGCATACCTGTGCAATACCCATGCTGTCTGATCAGCATCTTGATATGCCACAACCTGTGAGGTAAATGGATTATCTTGGCAAAGGAGAAGTGCTCACTAACACAGATATTGACAGATTTGTGAACAATATTTGGGAGAAAAAGGCCTTTTGTGTACATAGAGAAAGTCTTAGTTCTTTGAGGTCAGCTCATGATGAATGGGGGCAAAAAAAAAATATGTTGCATTTATATTTTTGTTCAGTGTAAGAAGATTGCACTGTCCCTTGTAGACCAGCAGATGGCTCTGTTGTATAACTCACTATACCTCCTGCTTTTTTATCCAAACTACATGCATGTTTTGCTCTACCATGTGGGAGTAATATTTCAAAGCTCTTGGTCATCTCCAAGAATTGATGATTCATGATGATTCTGTTTGGTCACATGGGTTCCTGTGTGCATTTATTTTCACAAGAAACCTGCTGCAAAAGTACAAGAGGCTTCCAGTGAAGGCTGTTACTTCACCACTTACTTATTTCGTCAGTCGATCATCTCCATGCACTGTCCTCATAAAAAGGAAGACCTCACACACACTGTGACTTTATTGTGAGATTATTGCTGTCTTCTAGAGAAGTCATATGTAGCTTCTGAATAAAGTGACGTCAACAGCAACTACATTAATAATAAAAGATGTCCTACAGGCACTCCCAATGAGATTGGTGTGTTTAACCCAATAAAGGCTTTTAGTATAACTTTTCTCCTTGCTCTGCCCAGTGCTTGAAAAAAATCCTATCTTCTGTGATTAGTGTTTTTATCCTCAAGGACACAAGTTTCCTGCACTACATGTGAAAATGACTGAGCAGTAGACCTCTTTTTATATTAACAACATCTTTCATCTAGGCAATTTGTGGAACAAAAGTGATAGTAAAGTATGTACTTGTTGACTTTTGTGCTATATGCATTTTCTTGTTGAGGTGTGTTTTAAAGGCCCACCTAGGATTTACATCGCAAACTATTTTAAACTAAATATGGTATATTGGTCCATAAACTTGTACCTATGAAAATAAAATACTGAGAATTTGAAATAAATTTTCAAAATCCAGACATCTTTGACAAATGAAACATGCATTTGTGCAAAGGCAAAATAAAATTCCTATATTGTTTCCATTAAGCCAAGGTAACTGGAGATGATCTGAGTATATTGTGAACTCAGCACACACAGGTTTATTTGTTCTGGATAGACCAGTAAAAAAGTAAATAAGGGGGCGTTTCTTGCCTGCCTGTGAAAAAAATAGGTTTGATTGACAACACAGCCTGTTTTGCCTGTTGCGCGTTCACGTCCAGAAGTTTGCTTGTTGGAAATGACTTTTCTGAGTGACGGTTTGTCAACACGTTTACTCAGACACCTAACGGCAAATCACAGTTTAAGCTTTTTTAAGACTTAAACGGAGTAAATACAGACCGTTGAGATTACCTGGCGGTGGAGGAAATGTCTTCCTTTGTTTGCTTACTAGGCTTAACGTTATAACAGGGAGATATATTGATTGGACTTTGAGTTGGGTGTGAAAACTAACTTTAACGTTACCCAACTAACAGCTAGCTAGCCAGAGAGATTAGCAAGCTAGCCACCTAGCTCAGCTCAGCACACAGTAGCACAGACAGCAAACGGTAGTCTGGCTGCTCACTTGCTGCAACAACTTTAAGAGGAAGACCGTCCTTAACATGGAGAGAGAAGGCAGTTCAAACGGCAAGTACATTAAGCCACCGTACCGTACATAAGCTATCTTAATCATGAGATTTATGTGCGAGTTGGTTGAACTGATCACTGAACATGCGTTTAATGTTATTGAACTTAATGTTCCACATTAAGTTCAATACCCACTGCTAAGGTGAAGAGGGTGGGTTATCACTACAGTAAAAATTCGGCATAGTGGGGTGGTGTGGGATACAAACGGTGGAAATGTGGTTAAAACCGTGAACTTGTATACAAACGCAACAAAGCCCGTACCAATTGGGCAGCACGTCGGCTGTAAGCGTTTTATCACGGTGTATTTACGATAACAGCTTCACTGGTTGTAAGTTTACATCCGCGTTCTAACGCTTCAGCTTCATACCGTCTTCGCAAAACTAAAAAGGTGGTACTATTAATGTGACTGTTGTTACTAATGCCATGTTGCCTAATTATGCTAATCGCCGTGGTTTCTCTTTACAGAGCACAATGCACGGAGCAAGCCCCTCTGTCTGTAGGAACCTGACAGAAACGTGCACCGGGAGATGATACGGCAGAATTGCGTGCAAATGTTACAACGAGGCAGTAAGCCAGGCAGGAAATTTGTGTAAAGCTGAAACATAAGGCTTTGCTACCCAGCAGCTTGCCAGCCTGTGTGTGTGTGTGCGCGCGCGCGTGTGTGTGTGCGCTCGAAGTGCATATGGCGGAGTTTGGGAATGACGGCAGCCTGCCTCCGTTGAATCTTGGGGATACGGCCGTGCCCAGCGACGAAGCAGCTGATAAGACGCATTGCGAAGTGTCGTTCTTGAATGGAGACTGTGGGATATCACAAAATATGGTCGGTTCGGGATCACACGTCGCACCTGGCAGCCAAGCCGGGGTGGAAGCCGCCAACACCTCTGTCGGATTGGATGCCAAATCTGAAATACCACGCAGGAGCAGCATTATCAAGGTAAGCATTGAACTTAAAGTCTCTATTTTGCCTCTCATTCCGGTGAGCTAGCCTGCACATCTACACTGAACATAGGGTGTTGGAAGTTACAATGCAAACCCCCTGCTCTTTCTTTAGTCTCTTTTGTATACACATTGTGCCTGCTTTTTTATTAGCCTCACCTGACGTGATTATAAATAACACTTTAGTGAAATAGATGGTTTACAAAATACAGGCCAGTAGAGAAGCACATCATGTACTTTGAATATTTTGCACATCATTTGTATAGCAGAGCTTCTCCTTATTTTATCTTGAATGTCTGTAATCTAGCTATATGTGGATGCCTGTAGAGAGAGAGGTTTAGATATCATTATCTTTATTGTTCGTGGATGGGGGAAATAAAGTGTTACAACAGAGAAGTACAGGAATAAAGCAGTTAACTATCATATCTAACTCTAATTTACAAAAGAAGTCTGGTACTAAATGTACTATTTATTATACTACATAATACAGAAGCTAAAACAAATATATTATACAGATAATAAAAATACAAAATAAAGATGCATACATGCATTTCAGCAGTCAACACATGCATACATTTTTCAGAGGGCTATCTATATAACATACCTTTAACAGATTCATACTTTATAACTATTTAGTCTTAGAACCATTATGATTCTGACTTTCAGTCTAAAGCTTTACATTAGAGTTTTTCTTGTCGCAAGGCTATGGGCGTTGTGAGTATTGCTTAAGGGGTACCAAAGATGATGACACTTCCTCTCATTGCATCAATCTACTGTATGTTGTAAACCTCTGAGACATTGTCTGTGGCTAATGTCAGCAACTCTGCGATGAGAGTATTGCCTCTGCTGCTGTATTTGTCATAATGTCAAGACTGTAAAGGAACAAGTTTGAAAATGGGGAAGGGGAGACACTTGGTGATACTTATCAAAGGATTTGTTATTCTTTATCTTATTCTTCATATTAACTGTCCTCCATAAACGTGGCAGAGACCCAGAATGGCTCAGAAATGTATGTCTCTTAGTTCGATATTGCTTACATTTTACTTTAGAAGTAGTTTAGAAGACTCAGAGATTTCATTCCCTTGAGGGGCAGCTAGATTTATAATTCATAAGCTAGTGTAAGGAATTTGTTGAGAAGCACTTTTGAGATGGTAGTGGTAGGTATGTTTGAGTGAATTTGTTTGGCTTAACCATTTATCTGCACAATCAATACCATAATCAGGTATATGATTTGATGCCTGAGTGAGATCTCTCTGCTTTGGGCACATTCTCTGGCAGTGGACGGTGTACAGCTGTTCACCTTTTTTTACCAGGTTTTACAGGAAACGCATTCTTGGCAAATTGTGGGTGTTGAACTTTGACATGCCCTCTTCCTGGAGATTGATAGAGGTAATATTGACATTTCTGTCTTGTAAGGTTCCAAGTAATCTCTTACTACACAAGGACCTGTCTCAGTTCCCAGGCCATTTGAGTGTAATTTATTTTAGTTGGATGTCCGCTCCTGTGAGCTATAGGCTCTGGTGAAAAGTGTGGAGGCTTATTTGAATAAGAGAAGTCCATCCATTTTAGACAGATTTTTAAAAAAAGACATTTAGGACCCAACTCAAAACGTATTGTTAAAGAAGAGACAGAGAAAGGCTTCCTCATATAACATGTTCCTGTCAAGATTAATGCCCCTGTCAAATTTAGTGAACTGGTCCAGAGGTTTATACATGGTGGTCCAGTGCCAGGGAATCCATGCAGACAGGAAATCATTCTGAAATGTTCAATGACCTAAATTCAATTAGGTGCCATATCAGACTACACAATGAAAACATTCAGGACAAGGCATAAGAAATAATAAAAATGTTTGAAATAATTTTGTGTCATTTGCTTAGCAACACAGCACACAGATTGATAAACATCAGTGAGTCACAGCAGAGATGATGACTTCCGATCATTTGGAGCCAAAATGAATGTCATGTTAAGTTACCATTAAAAGAACATGGACTGCTACCAGGAAGTGGAAATCTTTATAGAGATAGAAAAAATAGTAACCATAATAAATTCATAAATAAATACTGCTCACGTACCAAAAAATTTAAAACAGTTCATATTCTGAATTGACTGGCTGGAAAGTTATTTGGACTTACACTGCCATATCACAAACACGTTATTAATAATATGGAGACAGTAAACATATATAAAGTTGAGTAAATGTGGCTTTGCAAATAGAAAGTAAATGTGTAAAAGCAGAACAGAATTTCCTCTATCTAAAAAGGCTACCAAGCAAATCAAGTATGTAGCAAGCCCTGCCCTTGTCTGCATGCCAGTATCATCTTGATGGCGGCAGTTTTTGTTTTTGACAGCTATAACTGATCAAATATTGCACCGAGATGGTGGTTGTGAAGGGTTGGAGCAGTGTTAACAAGGCAGCCTGTTTCACAGTCAGTCAGACCTCTGTTCTTGTTATAAACTTGTGATGGGAGGATGTGGTCAGGACAACACCAACCGCATTCTCATAGTAACAGCTGTAAAACTAGGTGCTTTACAACAACCTTGCTTCTGTTAAGATTTCTGTTGGATGTATTCAGTGCTGTTGGTCTACATGCACGTGTGTGTGGTGAGGGGGGTGCAGCCTTTGATCCACAATTGCATGTAGACTCTTGCAGTCGTTGGTTGACAAAATAACACCTTTGCAGATATTTTAATTTGATGGTTGCTGAATACTCAACTTAAAATGATACTCCACCCAAACTCTACACTCACCCTTCCACTCATCCTTCCTATGGTGGCAAGTTTAAGTACCAATACATCTATTCTCTCAACCCTCTCACTATTTTTATGCTGAGTATAGCCTATTTCACACTATTGTTTTTAAACACTGCATCCACGTCTCCCACAATGAAATACAGAAGCTCTTTTGTTTTGGCAAAGTAATAACTATTTGGGACATAGTGAACATAAGGATTGCAATGAATAATAGTAGGCTATTATGCTGCAGGAGTGGTTAGATGATAATTTATGGATGTTTTCATTCTTTGGAAACCATTTTAACTTATTATTATTTCAAGTTGACAGCAGCCTATGACCACATCCTCTCTATGAAAGATAAAACTACCAAATTCTGAAGGCACAAGTTATGTGTTTCGTGATACGTTTGTGATACTATACTGTAAACCACCATTGTGCTGAAATCAAAAGAACAAATTTTGTGATTTACACACACTTTCAGTGCTTTGTAATTTTAATTATAACTTTCATGCACTTAAAATATTAAATGAAGTAGTTTAATTGCTGCATGAAAGGTAGAGCAGCGTACTGTATGTTTAGGTTACATAGTGGCTATGTGATACTAATGTACTTATGCATAGCTTGAGTAAGGACTTGGGTGTTTGCCCATCCATTTTAAACTGTCTTCACCAGTAAATTGTAACCATGTTGTATGTGGGTGGCCAGTGGCAGCAAAAATGACCCCATGGCTACACTTTTCTTCCCACCTCACATCTCACCTCAGATCCTCCTAAACAAGGAGGATCTACCCATTGCTTGGTAAACACTTATTTCACACCAGTGCTAAGAGAGGAAAACAAACTCAGTTTGTGATATCACCCTGTTAAAAATGAAACGGTATGGTTTTAATTATGGTAGACCAGCATTGTTATGAGTCCAAGACAAGTTTTTCCTGCATTACTCAGACCAGTGCATCCCAGCCATGGTGTGCTGATTTAAATTATTTAATATATTCAAATTGATTAGCTTGATTTGCAGCATCTGTAAAAGAATAACACGATAAGCTATTATGGAGAAATCTAAGACCACGACAAATGCCATGATATAGAGTGAACAACGACACAGCAAGTAATGTAACTTATGTTAGCTAAGTTGTGGGTTAGCAAATTGTCGTTACAGTTGCTACTGTGGAGCCAGTTCCTGTACACCAGCTCCAGACAGTGATACTCACAACTCTTCATTACAACAGCTTGTCTTAGCAAACTAGAAAGTTAGCTGAAAGTCCATGGGCAAGTCATTTAATGTTACCTGACACACAAATCATGACTGGAATGGCTGTAATAGTGTTGTGTAGCATGGTTTGGGCCACTTAGTTTATTTTACAGAGGCAGAGCTGTGTACAAGCACCGGATTTTCTTTCAACTCACGCAGAATGTAAAGTGAGCAGATGATTTTTAGATTCAAATTGCTTGCCCCACTTTAAGTGCAATTTATAGTTCTGTATCAAATCGACGGCCTGACATGCACCTCCTCAAAAATGTAACTACACGTCAAGTCGAGGCGGACCGTAAGCTCTGTGATTAGTTGGCAGGGTAGCCTTGCGATGCCTCTGAGCCGACAGGAAGTGCCTGTGCTTTGAAGTAATTTTTACTAGCAGCGTGGATCAATATATTTGACCATCACAACCCGAGCGAAATGACTCGTTTCACTATCAGAATGTGATTCATTCGGTCGATAACATTGGAAATGGCTATACCAGCCGCACGTATACAATTTTACCCTCATTCACATTAGCGGAGCGTTAAACCGGAAGTTACCCTGTTCGGCTGGCAGAAGTCAACACAGTGGACGCTGTAGCGCTACAGCCGACTAGCGTTTGGGGGTGTAACTGCAGATTGACGGACACATGGACGCATGAGTATAAATGCCTGGCTACGTGCGTAGCCTACGGCGCAGCTACGCACGTAGACCCTATGCAGGAGTATAAATCATGCTTTAAGGTAACAGTAAATAAAAGCAAACTTAACAGTACAGATTGAATTGATACTGAAATGAGACTGTTGGGAGAGTTTGATTGCCTTTTGATTTCACTTCTTAAATGTTTTTTAGAGTTGAAATCCCGTATTCGTGATGAGGAGAGAACATTTGTGTACTTATATTTAATATACTGCAGGTGTTAATTGTGTTTATAGCTTTGCCCTGAAGTCCACTCCCATTCAGCACTTTCCTGCTGTTCTTTTTCAACTTTTTTCCTTGACCCAAAGCATTGTAGTTATAAAATGTTACATTGTCATGCTAAGTAAAATGATGCTTTCAATTTGTACTGTATATCAAGTACTTTATGCGGCACACTGTTAATGGTAGAGTTGTCATCTGTGTTCACTATGTTTATAAATAGCTCCCAAACACTGATGTTTCAATTCTGCAGTCTGACTAATTGTGGTAAATAATTACTGTAAATGCTACAGTACGTTTGTCCATATGAGTACCTCCACTGGAGTGGGTGAATTTAATTATTACTTTTCTAGGACCAAAGAGAGGATTGAAACAAGGAAAATTTATCAGGGGAATGCAGTGTGAAACAGAATCTCTCCTTAAATGACTGAAGTGGCCTTGACTTCACTTTATAACCTTCACACAGAGCATCCATGTTCAGCCGAAGTACTGCACATTGTCTTTTACTGAAGTGGGTGGCTTTATGTTGCCTTTAAGAATGTGGTGATGTAAATGTTGTTGATATTGCCTAACACTGTCAAATTATTTATTCATAATGTCAATCAAGAAACTGCTTTATGACTGACTTTCCTGCCATCATTTAGCCTAAATCTGCCAACCGCAAATTTTTGTGGGTTAAACAATACATCTTTGAGCAACGTAGCTTGCATGCGTGAGTGTAATCCAGTTGCCCAAATATGTGCCAGGCAGTTGATGGGGTAATTTTCTGAAAGTCTTTTGACAGCCATCCTTGATGCAGGGTCCTGCTACTGTGTTCAAGACAACTCGTAGCAACTCGGCCGCTAACCTGAATAATTGCCTATTCATTTGTCAGCTCAGGTGGCACTGATTTACACAAGTGCTGCTTGCCTTGCCCAGTTATTTCAAGGGTAGCTCCAAAGGACTTGGCAGTGATTACAGTTCTGCAACAGTAATGGGAGGGGTGGTTCTCTGCCCTTATGAGGATTGTATTAACATATTCCTATAATAAGCTATGAAACACAGAACAGAAAAAAGAATATTTAAACAATTAACATAGAATTTAATTGTCCATAATTAAGTTCTACACCACTGTCATTATAGAATCCAAAGAATCAATGCGTGAGTCAACAAAATATGTCAGGAAAAGATATTTAATAAGGCCCTCAGAGAAAATGCAAAGCCAACTGTCACTCCTAGAATGTCTAATAATAAGACTGCTCTCACAGGAAATTAACTTGAAATACTTTATGGGAATGGAACATGGAAACTCAGTAGCTCAGTGCGGATCATGAAGTTTTATAATTTTACTGTTCTAAAGTGCTGGTGTGTAATTAACATAATCTAGACTATAAGGATGTTGTGCTCTACTTTGATAGACCTTTACTTTGGTGGGTATTTAATGTAGACTAGATCTGCAACCATAGTTTAAAATGAATAGTTAACTATTTTTTATAATTGAGTAATTTATTTATTTTTCAAGCAAAAATGTCAAACTTTCTAGCTGCTTAAATGTGATTTGCTGCTTTCCCTTGTCTTAGCATTAGAGTAAACTGAACATCTTCGGGTTTCAGACTGTTGGTTGAAGAAATTCTGATGGTCATTTTTCAAGGTAGTTTATTTATCATTATACCACACAAAGTTGTATACCAAAAAGGAAAGTTTGTAGTCCCTTCATGCTACACACACAGAACTTAACAGATACTTAAGTGTATTAAAACATGGTAACATATTAAAAAGCAGATTTTTATGAACATAGGCGACACGTTTAACCAGAACATTCCGCAGTGCATTTTTTGAAATTTGCAAAACCGCAACAACAAGATGAAAATATGGTTTTCATCTTGACATAAAAAAGTCTTAACATTTGGGGAACTGTGTCCATTTTGACCATGTTTGTAAAACACAGACTCCGCCTCCTCTCATCTTGACCACCAACTGAGAGCTTGATCTGGGATGTTGATGAGCAGGTCTCTTCAGTTTGTTTTTTATGTTTATTGATAACATAATAGAAAAATAACCAGTAGATTATTAAAATAAATTTGTTAAGCCCTACTGTAGACCAGCTCCTTGCTGTCCATTGTTTTATTAGAGCTTAATAAATTCTTATACAAACTGTATTTTAATCCTAGAGAAAACCACCTGTTGATCACCTCTGATGTGATTGAAATTAAACTGACCAGTTAGGCCCCGATCAGACAGAATACATTTTTTGCAGTGAGAGGCACCTTTTTTGAATTTCCTATTGGCAGTGAGCACTTTGCGGGCTGTTCATGTGCCCTGGGCAAGGTTGCTATTATAGTTAATGAAGACGAACGAAATAACGGAAACTAGATGTGAAAAAACATTTTCGTTAACTGAAATAAGGCTTTACAAAAAAACGATAACTAAACTGTATTGTAGGTTTATAAAACTAACTAAAATTAAAGAGTAAATGTCCTTAGTTTTTGTTCATTTATTTATTCATTTATTTATTTTAAAGGGTCTAATAAGCCTACTTTTTGAGTGGATATGAAGCCGGTGGAACTGCTTTCCAGTCATACTTGCCTTCAGGGTGCTAGGGACCTGTTGTTTGTGGCTCAAGGGAGGCCTACACATTCTTCCAATTTCTAAGGTGTCCATCAATTGTATTTCACCTCCATTTATTGTTTTTCACCTATATAACCAAGAATGATGGAGCTAGAGACTGATCTAATGAATTTCTTGGGACCACTGTAGGATTAGGTTAGTTTGCTCTTAGGGTTTTCTGTATGTAGGTTAGAAATTATACTGTAGATTGCATGTGCTTCATTTATTTGCAGTATTTATTTTGAAAATGTGTTAGTACTTAAAATATTTCCTTAGTGTTTGGGCCCCTATGTGCAAGCTTCAGATAGCTTAAAAAATATGCCCCTTTTCACAAATCTGCATTATTTCTAATGATTGTACTTGTATTTTAATGTTTTTTGAAAAAAATGAACTAGACTGAACTAGACTGAACTGAGCTTCGTTTCATGCAGCGACAAAGACTAAAACTAACACGGAAACTAATAAACTAAAACTAAGCATTATCAAAAAATATAAACTAAACCAGCAAACCCACTTCAAAAACGAATTAAAACTAAACTTAAATTGAAAACAAAAAGTCAAAACGAAATAAAAATAAAAACTATTGAAAAATCCCAAACTATAATAACCTTGGCCCTGGGCGCCTGCTGCGCCTTGCGTTTTTGAAGGAGCTCTCTGAGCACAAAAAGTTGAAAAAAATTCAACTTGAACCGACCATCATTAAGACGAAGCTCCTGGACCAATTGGTGGTACTATCAGTGGTGTCTCCTCTTTCTGAGGGTCTCATGTGCCCACACGGATCTCTGTTTCCACGTCTCCTGCGTGTTTTTACACCCCTCACCCTCAAACAATACCAGAGCAAGCGCCCTTCTAAATTCAACCAAAAAGGAACCTCACGTTTTGAAATACTTTCTGTCTGGGCCTTAGCTGGTATCCCCAGTGCTTCAGCATTGACTTATATTGGTGTTCAACATTAAGCCGTTTTGCACTAATAAACAATGCTGGCTGTGGAAATCTTTTGAAATTGGCTGCTAATATATTAATTGTACTCACAGTGCAGGCATAGCATTTGAGGCCTGCCAGCGTTCAGAAACTGTCTCATCATGGATTCCTTATCAGATGCTGAGCTGTGCTGCAGCTTCACTCTTTTCTGTGAGTGTGAACCGTGACATGACAGCGTTGCTTGATCATTCTCTGGTTGAGGTCTGATCGGAATATGAATAAGATCATTTTCAGCAATTGCAGTGTTGACCTGACTTGAATGTGTAAATGATTTGAAGGCTGGCCTGATTGAACAATATTGTGGTGTGGAAAGAAAGTGGTGTACACTGTGCTTCACAGCGGTTACATTTAACTTCAGTCAATAAATTGGGTAAAAAGTTCCCAGTTATGTTTGTCGAAGGTCAATTTGATTGAGATTGCATTTCTGACTGTTTAGTGTGGTTACATTGTTTAATAATGCATGTTTCACACAGAATGTCAAACAACTTGGTTGCGGTGTTGGCTGGGGGAATATTGTTTTATTTCTAATAGATTATTTCTTATTTTAGCATTTTAATTCTACTTCCTTCTCCACCTTATTTAAGTGTTTACTCATTAATTTAATTGGCTGTTTCTTCAGTTCTCTTTTCCTCACACTCACACACCTGTGCTACAAACACAGCGCGCCCCACCTCTTTGTGTCTCCTTCTCCATGTATGTGTCAGATCTGTTGACTTTCTCCATCAATAGTGTGTTTTATAAAGTTGCCGAACAGACACATGATTCTATCAGTCGACTATAGGCAAGACTTGACAATTCTGATTCGACTATGTAAATCCTTAATCGTGGACAGCCCTACTAATAACAGCACCTGTCACATGTCCTTTGAAGAATGGGGAGAGGAAGCTAGCCTAGCATTTAGTGTTACCGTGCTCGCAGATCTGCACTGGTGTCCGTACAGGAAGTGCCTATGCAGATCTTAAAAAATATTCACTGTGTCCATGTCTTGATAACAACTGTGTGTTTCTCATCAAAATGCTAAAATGGGTCGTCAAATACACCTGGGTGGCCTGCCCAAGTAAAGTCTATGTGTGGGTAGGGCTGCAACAATTAGTTGACGTAATCGATGACGTCGATTTAAAAAAATTTGTCGACATGAAATTTCATTGTCGACGTGTCATTACAGAGAGGCTGTTTAAGGGAGAGATCAATCTTCTCATTCAGAACATTTCTGGTTGTTCATTTCTAACCGCAATGCACCACAGAAGTGCTGGGGGCAGTATTGTTTCCATTGTCTGTCATGACTGCTTAACCTTAAGACTACTCACGAAAAAGAAGCATTCATGAAAGAAGCGTAGAATTTGAATATTTGCAAGGGACTGTTGCTTTGTTATTGTAAAGACACTAGGGCTGCAGCTAACAATGATTTTAGTACTCGAAGCTCATCATCATCATCATCATCATCATCGATTCATTGATGCATCTTTTAAGAAGTACTTCTTTTTAGTCATCGAATTAATAGATTTAATTTGTTTTAGCCCAATAGACAATACATTGTTAGTGTAAAGTTGGGGTTATAGTACTTGCTTTTAATTTGCTTTTATTTTATATAGTTACAAAGCAAAAATCTTAGTTAAAAAGTTAAAAATTTTAAATTTTAAACCTACTTGGCAATAAATCAGATTATGAGCTTATTGTTTTGGGTGATAAAGCCTGGCTGTTAACTTGGAGTAAGTAAGTAAACTTTATTTATATAGCACCCTTCACAGACAAGAGGGGTCACAAAGTGCTTCACAGTAAAAAATAGAATAAAATAAAACAAATAACAACAACAACAACACTTAAAATACAAAACTATATGGCTAGTTAAAAGCTTGTCTAAAAAGACGTGTCTTAAGGTGTTTTCTAAAAGTTTCCACAGAATCCAAGAGCGTTCCAGAGCCTTGGAGCCACCACACAGAAAGCACGATTACCTCTTGTTTTATAACGTGTTCTGGGAACAGTTAAAAGGTCACTCAGAGAGTGACCAGAAATGTGTGCATGCAACAGATCCTGGATGTAAGAGGGAGCTTGACCATGCAAGGCTCTGTAACTAATGGTTAAAATTTTAAAATGTACTCTAAAACCAATCGGAAGCCAATGAAGAGCCTTAAGCACAGGAGTAATGTGCGATCTCTTGTTAGTTTTAGACAAAAGCCTTGCAGCTGCATTCTGCACAACTTGCAGTCGATCTATGGAGGATGTGTTCAAAATCCAGACGAGGAGAAATAAAAGCATGAACAAGCATCTCCGTCTCTTCTTTAGAAGCCATAGATCTAATCTTAGCAATGTTCCTGAGATGGAAAAAACAGGAACGAACCACAGATTTAACATGACTGTTAAAACATAGATTTGTCAAAAATGACACCCAGATTTCGCACAACATTACCATCAGAGGATGATAGAGCCCCAAGGCCCTGCCTAATTTTAGGGGTAATGTTGTCTGGGGCAAAAATAAACATCTCAGTTTTGTCTGTATTTAGTTGCAAAAAGTTGTCTGCCATCCATTTGTTAATGGATGCTAAGCAATTGTGCAACACGGACAGTTTGTCTAGCCTATGAGGACTAAAAGATAAATATAATTGGAAGTCATCAGCATAACAATGATAAGATATCTCTTCAAAGCTACCAATAATCTAATCATAAAGAGGAAGCATATACAGACTGAACAGCAGGGGGCCGAGCACAGAACCTTGGGGCACACCACAGGACAAAGGAGCAGAGTCTGACATATATGTTCCTATGGACACAGAGAAACTCCTGTCAGAGAGATAGGAGGAAAACCAGTTCAGAGCTGATCCGGTAATGACCACAGTTGTTTTCAGTCTATCAATTAGAGTGCAGTGATCAACAGTATCAAACGCTGCACTGGGATCTAATAGGACCAGCACAGAACATTTACCCCCATCAGCAGCCATCAAAATATCATTTGAGACCCTAAGGAGGGCAGTCTCAGTTGAATGGTTTTTATGAAAACCAGACTAAAATTTATCAAAGATATTATGGGAATCCAAAACATTATGTAGCTGGTTCGCAACAACCTTTTCTAGAATTTTCGAAAGAAAAGGCAATTTAGAAATAGGCCTATAGTTTCTAAATGAAGCTGCATCAAGATTGTTCTTTTTCAAGATAGGCTGAACAACAGCATGCTTAAAACAGCTGGGGACCTGGCCCAGCTGAAGAGATAAGTTTAAAATTGAAACCAAACATGGGCCAAGTAGATGTATGAATTTTAAAAACAAGGATCTGGGTAAAATATCAACCGGGCTTTGTGAAGGTCTCATCATGCCCACTAACTTAATGATGTCATTCAGGCTAATGGGGCAGAGGGAGTCCAGTATTGAAAGTCTGTGATGTTTAACTATATGGGGGTTTGCTGATGGAACAATGCCTGCCCTGACAGCTCTAACCTTGTCCCCAAATTGAGACAAAAGGTGGCTGTCAACATTTTTTTACAGGCAGATATGAGGTTAGTAAAGTAAGAGGATCTAGCATCCTTGATCATTACGTTTAAGTCTATTAAGAGCTCTTTAAGATGCAGGCAGTCGCTTTCCATAAACGCTCAGTTCTCCGACAGACACGCCTCAAGCTGCGAATGGCGTCATTCATCCACAGGGATGTATTAACAGAGGGAATTTCTCTAGTGTTAAGAGGCGCCAATTTGTCCAACAGCAGGTTGCAGTGATCATTAAACGCCTGTGCACAAGTGTCCGCGTCATTCGAAATAAGAACCGAGCTTGCGTTAAAAGCAGCAGAAAATTTCTCAACAGTAATCTGGTTAATCAAACGTGAGCAGGACGCTCGTTTAGCAGGCAGAGGAACCTCAACAAATACATCTTCGATGCAAACATTATTATTGTTGAAACCACGAGAAAGAACAAGATCGAGCGTATGTCCCTTGCTGTGCGTAGGAGACATGCTGAGTGAAGTTAAAAGATTCAGTAATATTTACAAATTCAGAAGCATTTTTGCAAGTATCATCATCCACATGAATATTAAAATCGCCAAAAATGATCACTCTGTCCAGCTTAATAATGGATGATAAGAAGTCAGAAAAATAGGAAAGAAAAGAGGCCGCTGGCCGAGGTGGCCGCTAGACTAAATTACAATTAAATGTATTTGAATGACCAACCTTAGTCATCTGTAGTTCAAAAGAAGAGTACGTGCCAGTGCTTATTGACTGGCAGATGAAATGTTTTTTAAAAACCACAGCAAGACCTCCACCATGGTGTTGTAGGTCGTATTAGGCCCTCTCCCTGCCGCAAACACACAGCAGTTGCAGTTGGACGTACGAACGGGGCTGCAAACTCACCTGTACCACTCCAGGTACATCTGTCACCGCACTCTGCAATGGAGGATCAGATCAACAGCATTGTTTGGCAATCGTACACCCATGCAGTAGACACAACGTTTGAGCAGTCTCTCCATACTTTTTGCATTCTTGGTTTTGAGGTCTCATGGATGGTGCTGGCTAAGAGAACGCTCTTTTAGTTGTGTTAGCAAACACATTAAGTGCAATAGTAAATCGGTGAATTATAGGAGTAGACTATGCTGTCTTGTGTTCTTCCCCATTTCCCCCCTAGCGTTTTAAATTTTATTATGAAAAAAATTTCATATCCTTCGATATCGATAATTATCACGCTAACTATCAAATCATTATTATTTTCAAGTTTAAAGGGTTTCTGCTCTTGAGTGAAAGTTGAAGAAACCTGATGGTTAATTGTGGTTTAAACTCTTCTTTATGGTCAACATTTGAGGCCAAACAGTGGATCACTTCACAAATCTGTGGTAGAACATTCAAAATAATTATGATAAAATCTTTGATAAAAACAAATATGCATGAGTAAAAAAAGTAAAATATTTATTGAACAATTACTTAATTATTATTGCTGTCTAGCCCTAGTTCGTGACTAGTCACGATTATTTTTCAATTATTAGTTGACTACAAAAATATTCATTAGTTGCAGCCCTATGTGTGGGGAAACACTGCAGTGTAAGTGCTTTGCAGTCCAGTCTTAAGTGTAAGATGTGATAGTATGCATGGTTCCTTATTGTGTGCCACAGCTATTAATAAATAAGAATGATCTTTCTATTAGGGCAGTAATGGTTCTTAAACCGAGACCAAAGTCCACGGTCTTGTGTCGCGGATCCGAGACGCTGAACCGAGACACACCCGCTCCCCGGACTGTTGAGCTCTGATTAAGACAACTGTGCAACTGTGGCGGTGGCCGGTGGGGGGGTTGGCTTGGTAGCGTTTTATATCGTATTTGTTTTGACAATAGGTTATTGTAGGTAATTTTCCACCTTAGTTTAGTGTTTATTTACTACTTTAATCTGCTCCTCTGCTCTTCTCCCCACACTCACTCAGGTAGCCTGCACCTCTGGTCTCTCACAGCAAACACGCCAGCTTGCTCCGCCTCTTTCTGTCCCCCTCTCTCCCTGCATGTGTCTCTGCTGACTTTCTCCATCAGCAGTATGTTTCATAAAGTCGCCATTTTTATTAAAAGTCACCCATGATTCAGTTTTAAAGTGCACCTCATATGGATCGAAACCGAAACTAACGTTAGTTAGTGGTGCATTCACTGTTGCTCCATAATGCAACGTTTCCTGTGTGTCTGTTAACGTAATATCAGGTAACATCTCTCTCTGTGTTTCACTGCAAAATGCAAAAATGGGTCGCCAAATATACTTTGGCAGGTGCAAGTATACCTGGCCAGCCTGCCCAAGTGAATTATATGTTGAAAACTCTGTATTTAAAGTTAGTGCAAGCTGTAGGCCTATGTTTTGTAAATATTACACCTTCGAACATATAATAATAATAATAATAATAATAATTGTACTGAAAAACAATATGGGGGGGGGGGGGGGGGGGGGTATGAACCGAACCGTGGATTTGGTGTATCGTTACACCCCTAATATCTATTCATTCAGAAGTTAGCTGGCCCTATAAAGAAAGCTGCACCACTCAAACATTACACCTGAAAATGACAATTTCATCTGACATCTCCTTCTTTTAGACAAGTGGTAAAATGTAGAAGCAATGCTAGTGGTCTGAGGCACATTTCTCATTTTAGTACTATTCTGTTACGAGTCAGTACTACTTATACCAGCATTCTCAGGTGCAGTTGATATCTTGGGGTTGTCGTTGCTCAACATGAAGCTAAGGTGGTAGCTAGGCTACAGGAGGGACCACAGAACTCAAAAAGGTGTTTCTTACATTGATTCTAATAAGGTTCCTCACAACTCCACATGGACACACTTTAGTAGAATTTGTCACATGTTGAGGTTTATTTTGTGGTGGTAGAACCCAGAAGGGGAACTGGGAAAGTCAGACATTCTGGCTTAACACTTAAAGGTTGACTGCAAAACTGAATTGCAAACACATGCTCGCAAACCTTCTATTAGGGAGGTCTGTTTTCAGTCCATATGGCAGCAGATGAATTCAAAATTGTGTCAGACTTTTTAATTTCCACATTCAACAACATTTTATAAAAGTATTTTTATTAAGTACTTTTCACAGGGTGCAAAATATACTTTTTTGACCACCAGCCAAATGGCTAGTGAATGTTAAAATTTTACCAGCCACACATTTGACGCAGATTGTCAAACTTCAACAAAGAGGCAGTGCATCTCGCATTTTGCAACCTGCAGTCGGTCTGATTGGGCCCTAGCAGGACAAATAAACAAGTTGCACACAGTAGTAGAAGAGGAAGTCCATTATCTCTTTTCATTGCTGATCTCTGCAGGCCAGAGATCACTGATCATTGTAACACAACAGTTTAATGGTAACAGGAAACGTCCTTTTCAGCGGCTATGGACAAATTACTATATTGTTCTCTTCTCTATCCAGTATTTAAAAGAAAAATAATAATATATAATTAACAATTTTGTGAAGAGTAGGAACGACCTGTTGTCTGTGGGTGTGTGATGTTTGATTCCATCCACTGACCAGCCTGCCCTTACAATAACATGAATGGTTTGTCTTAGGGTTGTACACATCGATTATTTTTCAGGTCGATTAATCTAACGATTATTTTTTCGATTAGTCAATTAATCTAACGACTAATTTTGTTTATTCTAAAGAAAGAAAAGTTGCCTATAACTCGATTAACATACCAATAAAATACATTATACTAAAATATCAAAAACATGTCTAATCAATAAATCTATATTTTATTCAGTCATCCTGATGAAGCACATTAGAATAATGACAATGGAAGCAAATCTTAAAATGAATAAAATTTTCACGTCACTGCTGTGTTGTGATAATAACAATAACAGACATTAATTAGGCTACTTTACTTTAAATGTTTCTGACATGGATTAATTTCAATATTGAGTAATACAGTATGATAATAAAATGTATTTCTACATCAGTGAACACCTGAAAGGACTCACAGACTGTCCAGACAGCCACAGATCGTCTGTACTGTTAGTTTGAGCTGTTTTCTCGCTCATACATGGCCGTTAAATTAACAGAAAACAGGAAACGGCCGAACATTAGATGACACGCGGTCTAACGTTACGTTACCATGACAGCAGCGGGGCATAAATTACTTTTAACATGAAGGCAATAAACATTTTAACGGACTACGTGTCCTCATGCTGATAATGTACCGTGCTTGTGTGGCGACAGAAAGTAAACACGATTTACGGTGCTGCCGTCTAGACAAAGTGCTCCGGGATACTTTAGTTTCACGTGTTCGTGCTGCTTCATGTATTCGTGGACAGCAGTTGTGCTGCAGTGAAGCTGTTTCCAGTTCAGAGAGCTCACGGAGCAGCACGTTGTTGAGCGTCTTGTCTGAAATACTCCAAACTTTAGACGGTCGAAGGCGCAGTCTTGTAGCTGGAGCTTGTCCGGGAGAATCCCACACCGGATGCAGCGACGCGTCAACGTTTTTACGCAATCAATTTTTTAACTATTTATTTGTATGATACAGCTGCGAAAATCAATGTTAATATTTGGTACAGTAGCCTTTGTTTGCAATTACAGAGGTCAAACGTTTCCTGTAGTTTTTCACCAGGTTTGCACACACTGCAGGAGGGATTCTGGCCCACTCCTCCACACAGATCTTCTCTAGATCAGTCAGGTTTCTGGGCTGTCGCTGAGAAACACAGAGTTTGAGCTCCCTCCAAAGATTGTCTATTGGGTTTAGGTCTGGAGACTGGCTAGGCCACGCCAGAACCTTGATATGCTTCTTACAGAGCCACTCCTTGGTTATCCTGGCTGTGTGCTTCGGGTCATTGTCATGTTGGAAGACCCGGCCTCGACCCATCTTCAATGCTCTAACTGAGGGAAGGAGGTTGTTCCCCAAAATCTCGCAATACATGGCCCCGGTCATCCTCTCCTTAATACAGTGCAGTCGCCCTGTCCCATGTGTAGAAAAACACCCCCAAAGCATGATGCTACCACCCCCATGCTTCACAGTAGGGATGGTCTTCTTGGGATGGTGTTCTTGGGATGGTACTCAATTCTTCTTCCTCCAAACACGGTTGGTGGAATTATGACCAAAAAGTTCTATTTTGGTCTCATCTGACCACATGACTTTCTCCCATGACTCCTCTGGATCATCCAAATGGTCATTGGCAAACTGAAGACGGGCCTTGACATGTGCTGGTTTAAGCAGGGGAACCTTCCGTGCCATGCATGATTTCAAACCATGACGTCTTAGTGTATTACCAACAGTAACCTTGGAAACGGTGGTCCCAGCTCTTCTCAGGTCATTGACCAGCTCCTCCCGTGTAGTTCTGGGCTGATTTCTCACCATTCTTAGGATCATTGAGACCCCACGAGGTGAGATCTTGCATGGAGCCCCAGTCCGAGGGAGATTGACAGTCATGTTTAGCTTCTTCCATTTTCTAATGATTGCTCCAACAGTGGACCTTTTTTCACCAAGCTGCTTGGCAATTTCCCAGTAGCCCTTTCCAGCCTTGTGGAGGTGTACAAGTTTGTCTCTAGTGTCTTTGGACAGCTCTTTGGTCTTGGCCATGTTAGTAGTTGGATTCTTACTGATTGTATGGGGTGGACAGGTGTCTTTATGCAGCTAACAACCTCAAACAGGTGCATCTAATTTAGGATAATAAATGGAGTGGAGGTGGACATTTTGAAGGCAGACTAACAGGTCTTTGAGAGTCAGAATTCTAGCTGATAGACAAGTGTTCAAATACTTATTTGCAGCTGTATCATACAAATAAATAGTTAAAAAATCATACATTGTGATTTCTGGAATTTTTTTTTTTAGATTATGTCTCTCACAGTGGACATGCACCTACGATGACAATTTCAGACCCCTCCATGATTTCTAAGTGGGAGAACTTGCAAAATAGCAGGATGTTCAGATACTTATTTTCCTCACTGTAGGACATAGTCTGCAACTTAATAAAGCATCAACAATGTGTAAAGGTACTTATTAATATTGAATACTAAATTAACAAATGAATTTTTTGTAACTGTGGTTAATGGCTCAATCAATATTTGAGAACATGAAAGGTTCTCTCACAAAGCCTAGAGCCAAAAACTAAAGAGCTGATGATGTAAATCTTGGAACAGGTCCATAGAGAAAAAGTTATTCATACTGAGAAATTAAACTTTTCTTTGAATAACACCTTCGAACTGCTTGTGCAGAATTTTTTGCATGTTGTCACTTGTGCGTATCCACCCACAAATGTTATACAATAAAGCATATGATCCTAAAGAGGTCAGAGAATCCAGGCAGCTGTACTTTTGATGAAGCTGTATAACCAAAGCGAGCAAGACCTAACGACTTATTAGTCTGATTAGTCAGTTTGTAAGTTACATTACATTAGCCAACACCCCTCAAATGTACATGCACATATTCTGAATACTGACAAGATATAATTGTTGACAAATATACAATATGGTAATAAACAGATGCAACCCGTATAAATAATATAGGTAAGAAATAAAATACAAAACCATCTAAAAAAAACGAAACCATTTAACGTCAAGAACTGAAGGGAAAGGACCTTAAATTGAGGTTCCTTTTTTGACATTCGCTCGAGCTGAACTCTAGTGACTGATAATGTTTAGTCACAACCACAAAGTTCCAAGAATAGACATGCAACTCTCGTTCATATTTGTTGAGGAAATGGTAGCACTTTAAAAGTTTACTCCCCAGGTACGATCTCTCTTCACACTTCATTTCACCAGCGACCGATATCATATGGTACAGAACAGAAGCAGCTGGGCCTTTACCAGGTTTGAACCCCTGTGGGACTTGACTGCAGTGCAGCTAGAACAAAAAGTCTCCTTTTGGTCAAATTACAATGCTTTTTACTGAAATATTGGTTAGGCTTTAGAATATTGAATGTTGAACATACCATTTTATGTACATTTTACATTTTATTTACAAGTCCTATTGTTATTCAGTCTTGATGAAAAGGATTTTACAATTCATCTAAAGAGGTCTCACAGCATGTATCAAAAATAATCTTATCCCATCTCAGCCTCCTCTGCCTGTTGATAATATCATGGTTGTGTTAAGTCTTGTTATTTGATGATTCAAATTAAGAAGTATGTTAAATAAGACTTTCACAGGGAGATAATTGAGAAAATTAAAATCACTCTATAATTCACAATCAAATATGCTGCAGTTTCTTTCTTTCCATAGTACGTTTTAAAGGATTACGGTATAAGAACCTCTTCAGGCCAACTGATTTTCTAGTGGCAATCAGTTTCATAAGGCCTTTTGTTATTTACCCATGGGTTGGACTATTAGTCCTAAAAAAGGTACATATCCCACTGTTAGAGCAGTGGGATATGCATGAGCTGCTTAGGTAACCATGCTGTTACTCAGCTTGCTTGGTAGGTAGTGGAGGAGACTTTAATGCAGTCTAGGGTCTAATCCAGAGTTTGAAAATGATTCAGCGTCTGACTCTTGATAGCAGGACTGTGTTTACATTGTGCTGCAGGACTTAAATCTGATTGTTTCTAGCTCTAAAAAGAATATGTGCAGGATGACGGAATGGAACTAGTTTTTTTCTAACATAGATGTTGCATGTAATCATAAACAAGCCTTAATAATTGAGCACTGAGTATTCATAAACAGCATTGTTACAGTATTTTAAGCTAACAAATGTCCACATTTGTACCAGTCTGGTTGCCCTATTACATTTGTATTCTGTTGAAATTCTGCTCATTGAATCGATTTACATTTCTGTGAATTTAATCCAATGCTGATCTAGAGTTGATATGCTGCAATGTGATTCACATTGTTTGTTACTGGGGAAGTAGGTAGAAAAGTTGAGCAGAGAGTGATGGGTCCCCTGTCATGTCCTCAGTTGCACAGACAGTTCATAACCGCTCACTGAGCCAGAAAAAATGCAGATTCAGTCCATTAGGGGATTCAGATTCCTATGGGATCAGTGAGCAGTTGGACATACTATGTCTTACTTTTTCACTTGCTTTCTCAGTGTCTCTTCCTGTATTTGCCTCTGTCTGGCTCCCTCTCTGTCTCCTTCATTCACTTACTCAGCACCCCCACTCAAATACATATTGAAACAGCATATAAAGGCATACAAGTAATTACAATACATAATACATAATACAAAAATAACAAGCCACAGTTACACAAACAATTCTCTCAACAATGATGAAGGAAAGACTTGATCCCTAATTCCCCTGATATTGTTTAAAAATACAATTTCACAGGTTTCAAAGAGGTGATGAGTAACAGCATTGTACAGGCATATGTTAACCACTGAAAACACAGTGTTCTATTTAGTGACAGTACTTACTACCACAAAATTACTGTTACACATCAAGTGGGGATTGGATAATGTTGTTGATCAATACCAGTGACTCAGCATGTACTTACTGGTGCTGTAATTTCTGGCTTATGAAATGTACTTTACAGCTCACTCTTTCATAACAAACATTCTGCCCTGTGGAATTTTAATACACAGCCAATCAAATTATACAGGTGACTTTATGATCACTAGTAAAGGTCACAAAACCCCTTAAAAGTCCAATGTATGCTAAATCACAGCAACTTTGAGACTGTGATTTACTGGCATTATTACTTGGACATTTTGGGTACTCCTGTTTCAAAGCTTGTTTTGGTGCTGTGCTTTTTTTCAGCCAACAAAAAAAACTTGAAGGTGGAGTTTAAACTTCAAGGAACAGAGATTAACAGATATGATCAGTATTTGTCTCTAGAACAATATGTCTTGGCATATAAAACCAATTATCTGATAGAACTATAAATAGACAATCTGATGATGGTGATCTCGTACTTTAAAGTACCATTTAAGGAATAATCAAACTATACCTATTGCAAAAGAAAACACCCTGGGCCATCTCACTTCCACCAGAGGCAGAAAAGGAAATGTTGTATAAGAATCAGGCTCCTCAGGAAATAATAACACATGCTAAGACAGAGATGGATGTGTGCAGTATTGTTTTCTAGTTTTGGTAAAGGAAGCAGAGGGAAATCCTGGGAGAAGGCATGGCTGCGCTGGCAGTACAGCAGGAAACAGAAACATTTCATTAAGTTGGATGTGACTAACTCAAGGTTAACATGAAAACAGCATGTCCACATTCTTGCCCAGATCATAAGGCTTATCTGCAGTCGTGCATACAGGTTTTAAGATCCCCTTTTATGTAATATACAATGAACTCTCCTTAAGCAGCAGACTGTGTAAAATAATGTGATTATTATGTTGACATTTTACTTGACATGGTCCATACACGGAGATGTGTAAGATTCTACCAATCAGAGTAAATGTGCCAGTCTGTGTTTTTTTTTCTCCAAAACTTCAATACACAGATGGGATTTATAATGATTAATTAATTTGGGAAAGCCATTACATAATATTATTTGGCCTTCTGTCATTTTAGAATTGCAAAATTGACAGGCTTCCCTGGATCTGTTTCATAAGATGTTTATTATTTCACTTCAGTGAAATTGAGATGTTTTTCATGTTGGGGAGGACTTTGTTTAAGCCTCATTGGCTTCTGTCCTCCTCTTTACATATCCTTTTAGTTCTATTATTGTTGGTCATCTACTATGGTGTCTTAATTGTGTAAACAAATAAACAATCTGAGACTGTGGTGTGGGTCTGTATTCATTCTTTTTGCTGCATCTTGTCCAAAAAGTATATACATGTTGCAGTAAACCTAATCCATGTGTATTGCTTAACAGCATGTTGAGCCATGGTAGTGTGGTGAGACCACACTGAGTAGACAGATAGTAGACAAAAACTAGTGATTATGATGAAATGGCTTCAAAAACTGCCACAAAAACTGATCCGCAGCTAGACTTTCATTTATGTTAGTATGCTGAATATCTGCTTTATATTGTCAGCTGAATGGGTGAAGTAAATGGAGGAAGATGTAAATTTATGCATTTAGAGACCTGTAGATAAATACACATGTAAGTCATAAGTGTAACCCATCAATCCTATTATTAAACCAAATTTTGTGACTTTGCCCATCTTTCCTTGAGACAGTACTGATTATTTTAGTATGTGAGGTATTCACGTCTCCGTTTGATTACATAAGAGGCAGTGAGAGATTTTGAGTATTTCAATAAACCCTAAAGGAAAATTAAGATCAAAGGTTTCTACTGGAGTGCAGCCTAAGGAATTCTTAACTTGGCAACATCATATAGTTTACAAAAATTTCATTTCATTCCTTTTTGTGGTACCATTAAGCTGCCACATGATGATTAACAAAGGTTTGGCTGGTGCTAAGTCTGTGAAATAAATTTGAATAATCCAAAGTATAAAATTATTTTATATCTTATTTTATATTGTGCTGAAGGAACCTGCTGCAGTGGAAAGAGCAGGGTTCATTGAAAATGTCGGGAATGTGGCTGCCGTAGATGACTGGATTTGTGTGGGCGATAGTCTCTGAGGGAGGTTTCCTGTTGTATCTCCTTAATATACAGTGACAGGTACCTTAAGTCACCCAACAAAGTTGCTGCTGTGATTCGGCACAGAAAATTATCAGAAGGAACAAAGAGGAATCAGGAAGGAAGGACATGACATGTGTTCTGTTGTATTGTTCTGTAAGGTAGATACAAATTTGGTCTGTCTTTATGTTGAAAACTTGAAGGCACAATATTTAATCCTAAATCCTACTGAAAAAGACATCTGTCATGCTTAAAATATTTTAGTGAAATAGGTATTTTGCTGAAGGCAAAAAGGTGAATGCCTGTATTCAGATTTTGTTCTTATTCAAGTGTCCATGTCAGTCTAATTACAAGCAATGCATAGGCTGGCCTGTGTATGAGTATGAATGTGAAATAATTTCAGGGTCCCATGCTTCTCCTTCGCCAAAGTGTTACATTTTCTATTGGATATTCTAAAATCCAAGATATAGCTTGCTCTTGCTAGTTTCTCCAAAGTTGTCTACCCCAGCTGGGAATGCTTGCAAACAATGGTTATCAAACATTACTCTTTTTAGACTCAGTTGATTTTGTTAGCTAATAATGAGAAACGGCCCTTTTGGTCAAAACCCTTCCATCTTCACACTGTTAACTTTTCAAGAAGCAAGAAAACAATACCTTTATACAGCTGGCCTATTTCTCTCAAATACTGTCCACAAATCTGTCAAAATCTGTGTTAGTGAGCACTTCTCCTTTGCTGAGATAATCCATACGGTGTCTGCCATCTGCCCTGTGCAGTTTGTGCAGAAATTCTTTGGTTATGCAAACAAATAGTTGCAGCAGCTGTCCGGGTGGCTGGTCTCGGACCATCTTGGAGGTAAAGATGCTGGATCTGGAGGTCCTCAGCTGGTGTGGTTACACGTGGTCTGAGGTTGTGAGGCCAGTTGGATGAACTGCCAAATTGCCTTTGGAAACTGCTTATAGTAGAGAAATGAACATTCAATTCACGGGCAACAGCTCTGGAGGACATTCCTGCAGTCAGCATGCCAATTGCACGCTCCCTCAAAACTTGCGACATCTGTGGCATTCTGCTGTGTGATGGAACTGCACATTTTCGAGTGGCCTTTTATTGTGGCCAGCCTAAGGAACACCCATGCAATACCCACGCTGTCTGATCAGCATATTGATACGCCACACCTGTGAGGTGGATGGATTATCTCGGCAAAGGAGAAGTGCTCACTAACACGAATTGTAAAAGATTTGTCAACAATATTTGAGAGAAAGACACCTTTTGAGTAAATAGAGAAAGTCTTAAATCTTTGAGTTCAGCTCAGTGTTGCGTTTATAATTTTGTTCAGTATATTTAATAGTTTAGAGTCTTATAAATCTTTATCATTCAAATTCTATGAAAGATATTTATGCTCTATGTTTTGTTTCCTTTCAGGATGGCTCAAGACAACGTAAAGAAAGAAAGAAGACTGTCTCATTCAGCAGCATGCCCACTGAGAAGAAAATCAGCAGTGCAAGTGATTGCATCAGCGCAATGGTGGATGGCTCTGAGCTGAAGAAAGTGAGATCCAATTCACGCATTTACCACCGCTACTTTCTCCTTGATGCCGACATGCAGTCTTTGAGATGGGAGCCTTCAAAGAAGGAATCAGAAAAGGCCAAAATTGATGTCAAATCCATCAAGGAGGTTCGGACAGGAAAAAATACAGACACTTTTAGAACTAATGGAACCTATGATCAGTTATCAGAGGACTGTGCTTTCTCAATCATCTTTGGGGAGAACTATGAGTCCCTGGACTTGGTGGCAAACACTGCAGATGTAGCCAACATATGGGTGACAGGGCTGAGGTACCTGATCTCCTATGGGAAACATACCTTGAATATGATAGAGAGCAGTCAGAACAACATGCGTGCATCTTGGCTAGGTGAACTTTTTGATGAGGCAGACGGTAACAACAGCAAACAAATAACAATATGTGCTGCTGTGCAGCTAGTCAAAAAGTTGAACCCCGGACTTAAAAATGTGAAAATAGAACTCAAATTCAAGGAGCTTCACAAAGCTAAGGACAAAGCAGGTTCTGATGTGACAAAAGAAGAGTTCATTGAGGTTTTTCACGACCTTTGCACCAGACCAGAAATTTATTTTCTCTTTGTTCAGTTCTCCAGTAACAAAGAATTTCTGGATACCAAGGACTTGATGATATTTCTGGAGGCAGAGCAGGGTATGGCACAAGTCAGTGAAGACACCAGCTTAGAGGTCATTCAGAAATATGAACCGTCCAAAGAGGGCCAGCTGAAGAGTTGGCTTTCTCTTGATGGGTTTACCAACTATCTTATGTCTCCAGAGTGCCATATATTTGACCCTGAACAAAAAACAGTATGCCAAGACATGAATCAGCCCTTGTCCCACTATTACATCAATGCATCCCACAACACATATCTGATAGAAGATCAGTTCAGAGGTCCCTCTGATGTGACTGGGTATATCCGTGCCCTCAAGATGGGCTGTCGCAGTGTAGAGCTGGATGTGTGGGATGGACCTGATAACGAACCTGTTATTTACACTGGCCACACGATGACGTCACAGATTGTTTTTCGCAGCGTCATTGATGTCATCAACAAGTATGCCTTTGTTGCATCCGATTTTCCACTGATGCTGTGTTTAGAAAACCATTGTTCATTAAAGCAACAAAGAGTCATGTTTCAACACCTAAAGAAGATCCTTGGAGATAAGATTCACCTAGATCATCCAAAACCTGAGGACTGCTATCTCCCCTCCCCCTCTGAACTGAAGGGAAAGATCCTGCTGAAGGGTAAGAAACTGAGCACGAACTGCACTGCTTCAGAAGGTGAGGTGACAGATGAGGACGAGGGGGCAGAGATGTCTCAAAGGATTGAGTCTGCGGAACAACAGACTACTGCACCCAAGAAATTCCAGCTGTCGAAGGACCTCTCAGATCTGGTGACCATGTGTAAGTCTGTTGAGTTCAAAGACTTCCCAACATCTTTCCATAGCCAGAAGCACTGGGAGCTCTGCTCTTTCAATGAGGTCTTTGCAAGTCGCTGTGCCAGTGACTTCCCAGGTGACTTTGTTAACTATAACAAGAAGTTCCTAGCGCGAGTTTACCCTAGCCCCATGCGGATTGACTCGAGCAACATGAATCCACAAGATTTCTGGAAGTGTGGTTGCCAGATTGTGGCAATGAACTACCAGACACCTGGCCTGATGATGGATTTAAACATCGGTTGGTTCCGTCAGAATGGGAACTGCGGCTATGTGCTGCGTCCAGCGATCATGAGGGAGCAGGTTTCATATTTTAGTGCAAACACTAAAGATTCAGTGCCTGGTGTGTCTCCACAGCTCTTACACATCAAGATCATTAGTGGACAAAACTTCCCAAAACCCAAAGGCTCAGGGGCCAAAGGAGACGTAGTAGACCCCTATGTGTATGTGGAAATACACGGCATTCCTGCTGACTGCGCTGAACAAAGGACTAAAACAGTCAGCCAGAATGGGGACAACCCTCTCTTTGATGAGAGCTTTGAGTTTCAGATAAATCTCCCCGAGCTTGCAATGGTGCGTTTTGTGGTGCTAGATGACGACTATATTGGTGATGAATTTATCGGCCAATATACAATCCCCTTTGAGTGTCTCCAGCCAGGATTTCGCCATGTACCACTGCAGTCTCTGACAGGAGAGGTTCTTCCACATACCTTATTGTTCGTTCATGTGGCTATAACCAATCGAAGAGGGGGCGGCAAACCACACAAAAGGGGACTGTCTGTGCGAAAGGGCAAGAGGAGTAGAGAGTATGCCAGCATGAGAGTGCTATTGATCAAGGCTTTGGATGATGTGTTCAAAACAGCCATACTGCCACTGAGGGAGGCAACAGACCTCAGAGAAAACATGCAGGTAAGACATTTAAATGAAACTCCCATCATGCTTATTGTGTTCACTAGTATCCTCATTCTCTGATGTGTGCACTACTAAGCCAACAATAACTTGAACTGTATATGGCAAATGCATTCCAGCATGTTTTTTCTGTGAAAGGGTAGACTGAAAAAAAATGTAACCCCAAGTCAAGTATAGATTATAACCAGATTTATTACAAAGACTCTTGAGCATCTAAAAAGGCTCCCAATATGGACAGAAACAGAAAACCACCAGACTGAATCAGATTTAATCAAATCCTCATGTGTTGCACAATAGTCAAAACCGTGAAACAAGTTGAGATGAGATTCCTGTTTAAATGGTAGATAACCATAACTTCTAATGTTAAAATTGGAGAAGGTTACAATGGGATGGAAGAGCTCACAATCTTGTTGGAATTGTGACATTTGTTATGATGTTAAATCACTGCAGCTACAACAGATGATGAACATGGCCTTTAGCAAGCTGTTAACTTGTTTGAATCAAAACATTTTGTTATTCCTCCCAATCCGGACAAATCCAGAGTCATCCTGAACCAGAGTCATCTTTTCTTATATTAAGATAGCTTTGTCACCACAGGGATCATGACCAATTTTGTCTTATTCATGTCAATATTTATGTCATATTTGTGGTCTTCAGTCTTCATTTGAAGGACATAGGACATTTCATGAGAAATGCTGTACTGGATGGTCAGAACACTGGTCTCATGTTGTGTTCCTTCAGGCATTGTATTAGGATTTATTTTGGCAGCCCTGTTTATATTGCAGTCATTGTGTGATAACAAGTCACTGGCCTTGAGACTATAACACATCGTGGCCGCCCTGTCACAGTTCCACCCTGTTGTTTATATATGGTTTAAATTTGGCCTTTCACAGGAAGGTTAGGATTTGTGAGCGTGTGTGTGTGTTTGTTCCATTTCCATGTATAACTGGTGTCAGTCCAAAAGGATTCAGTGTTTATGAGTAGCTAACAAGCGCCAAAATGAAAGTTCTCACAGGTAATTAGTAAGCTTCCAGCCACTTCCTCTTGGGTGCTACTCTGGGGTTGTGGTTATATATTTAAATCAGATCAATGCTCAGCTGTTATTTCTATCTTCTTTTGCAGAATGCCATTGTTTCCTTCAAAGAGCTGTGCGGCCTTTCAGCAGTGGCTAACCTGAAGCAGTGCATCTTGGCCCTTTCCCCTCGACTGACTGGACCTGACAACAGCCCCCTTCTGATGTTCAACCTCAATGACCAGTACCCTAATTTGGAGCCCCAAGGCCTGCTATCAGAGGTCATCAAGAAAGTCGTCACCACCTATGATATGGTGAGTAGTAGTCAGAAAGAAATGTTCACCATATCTGCACAGAAATAACATCTGGGAGCAAAAGTGATACAAGCAGATGAATCAGAAAAATTACCATAATTAAAACGCGAGAGGAAGAGAGACAAATCGCTGATCTGTGCGAGTAAAATATAAAAGTTCAGTTTAATCGGCTGATGTTTTTCTGATGTTCTTATGTGGGCAGCAGAGCACAGAGAGAAAAAAACTTTATTTCTCAACATATGAACTGTAGTTTAAGGGGGATATGGCTATCTGTGTATACATGTATCTATATCTGTCTGTTCATCCATCCATTAAAGAGCGAACCAAGCGAACTGACTTTGATTCCAATCAAATCAATACCACGCTTTGCTGGACTTAATGGGGACATGCAGAGATGGTTAGGTAACGGACTAGAGCTCTGTTAAGTAATAAAATCAATGTTCACAAGTTATGCAACATGCCATTGACGCAATTCCCAGACAATGCCATTATCCTTAACATATCCTGTTCTCTTACATTGATTCTCAGCACACTAGGAGCAAGTCAACTTTCTATTATTATTTCAGGCAGGAGAAAGAAATCCCCAGTAAAAATTCACTGGCAGAAATACAGCAACAAGTGCAACTACTTTGAATAATTTTGCATTCAGTAATTAGTTTGTTTTATCAGATGCATCTTTATCCTTTTGGCTGTAGCACTATGTCCCCAGAATATTTATTCAACACGGTAAGATTAGATTCCGTGTTTAGCATCACTGTCTGAGCCCAGCTGTTTTTGGTGTCCCACATTTACAGTGTGCATAGAGATAGAAAACCTTGTAATATTGCAAGGACACACATCATTTTAAGTTTGATACATTTGTACTATACTCTGACAGTCTGTGTGGCACTTTACACAAAGACGAGAGGTGTGCATACCTGTGTGACACACGTGTGAAGAACTGATAAATAAAATTACAGATTTAATTTATACTGTGACAGAAAAAATGGGTGTAGAAAGTGTGTGAAGGAACACCAAAACACAATTAAGTTTTATCTGCACCCAGCTATGTTAGTTTTATAGTACTGTTCATCCCCTGGGACTCAAAGATGATCATCTGAAAAGGGGGTGAAGCTGAAAAGACTCAGATGCAGACCGATTAAGGTGACCCCTCTGCTCTATTTGGACTCAGGAGTGGAGGGCTAGTTAATTGACCCTGATGGAAAGAGCGGCAGGAAATTTGAGTTGGAAGAAAGAAAAGATAAAATGATGGGTGTTTGGGGACCAAAATTGAATAAATTAAGAGCACGGGCTTAAGTAGTGTGAAGCCAGAGGAGGCGGAGCAGGAAGTTGCACAGCTGAAGGGGCACTGACAAGTACAGGCACAAATGAAACGATAAGAGCCAAACTTAAAGAATTGTAAATAATGTATAGAACAGTACAATTAGAAATTCAGATACTGGGAGTATCCAGGCTGTCTTCCTATTTAGCAAAAATAGAATCTGGATCTCAATCCTTGCCCATTTGTGTGCTGAGAAAAAGGTGGAGAGACTCGGCATGATGCCAGATTATGGCCTCAGATAATATGGTCTGATTTCTGTTTTTGTTCTAAACAGATGAACTAAGGGCGCTGCCTGTAAACCGACATGAGTTAGGACAGCGCAGTCTCTCAAACACTGAACTGAAGGGGAAAACAAAGCCCATATGTTAGTCTCTCTTTTGTCTAACAGTAACCCAATCTTATTTTTTCTATGGCACTTGAATATATTAGAACTATATATAAATGTTAGTTCCATGTACTATTATTCATCTGTATATCCTGCATATCTCCAATAGTTTTGTATTCATAATTAAGGTCTGTTGTGTTTGGGTATTATGTAGTATTTCCCTTTAGTTTTTACTAGTTATATGCATACAAAGCTAACATTACCATAAAAATGTATGTGCACGTGTCTTTTGTTAAATGTGGGTTTGTTATAATAATAATATTAATAACAACAATAATAATAATAATAATAGAACTAAACATACTACTTACCAGAGGTAGTCTTTAGTGTGAAAATGAGTCCACCCACTTACCTTATAATGTGCCTTTAAATACATTTGAGATGCTGTGTCTGCCACCAAGACAGCAATTTCTTCTCCCATCGGGGAAGTAATCACAGTGTGCGCGACAGCTCTAAGTGCAGCAGCTGCAGCTGCGGAGTGACACAAACAGCCACAATCACTTAATCATGACTGCTTGTAGCATAACATGGTTGTGTTCGGAAACTGTAACTGTCCCCCGTACCGTACACGTTAATATCAGGGGATGTACTGCATGTAATCATGCTAAAAAGGCTGCATGTTTGTCTTTAGAAAATCCCTCACTTGGCCATGCCCTCACTAATTCTTTCAAAAAAATTGTGATGATGTAATGCAGGTTTGAAACTTGTGGAGGTAATTGTATGAACTTACTACAAGGAAATGTCATAGCACTAAAACAAGTAGTATCAGAATTCACGACTATCCAGTGAGACTTGGTTGGATAAACAAATTTCCCTACCACAATGCTCTTAAAGGATAAGCCTGGTCTTGATCTGTATTTTTCTTACTGTCAATAAGTTTAATGAAATGACCCAAACCAACGATGTGTTAGGCTTACTCTCAATAATTTGAGTTCTTGACTTAGTTTGTGGCACTTACGCCTGAAGTCTATTGGTTCCTACTAATGACATAAATCTTCAAAAATGGGTTACAAATAAATACAGTAGTTTCACTTTTCAAATAGGGTCAGTAATTTCTTAACAGCTGTGCACTGTACTCTTAAACAGTTCCTCCAACAGGATTAACCAGTGCATGTATGGGGGGATTAATACATATTTGGTGTTCTTGTCAGTATTGCCAGCAGCAGGATAGTGTATGTGGGATTGACTCAAAATAAACTACAGTTCCCATCTTCATAGTAATGAAGGGTCATTTATGTGTTTTTAATAGTTTATGGACAACTATGGAGCACTGTGGCAAAGGGGCTTTGGATGTACACGCAATAAAATAGAATATCACCAGACTAAAACTAAATTGTCTGCAGGAGGAATATGAGGATGCTACTAATTAAAATCTTTGTATTTCTGAAAGAAGCTTCCTTTTTTCACATTTCCCCACCATGCTGTTCCTGACACCTCCCTCCCCCTCTCCCCTTTCTCTTCTCTCGCTGGCTGGCCACAGAGCTGGCATGCTCCAGGGATCGATCTCAGGGAGATGATGTTGGTCACTATTGTTTTTCACAGAGTGGCTTTGTTACACTGGGCTCTAATGAAAGGCTGTTTTTCTTTTCTGCCTTTCTGTCTTGGCAGGTGAGCAGGGCAGCCTGTCTTTGTGACATGACCTTGCAGTGCACTTAAGTCACTTAGGGAGTGTACAAGTCAATTACAACACAAAGACCTCCATACCCAACAAGCACTAATTGAAATAAAAAACATAACATTTGAGTAGTGCATAGCCTCTCCTTCAGATCAAACAATTAAACTATTACTAATAGTAGTAATAGATAGTTGGAGAGAAAAATCCAGATGGTCTGTCAGGCACCCTGTTCACTCCGTGTTTATTTACCTCTATCTGTGACAGCCTACAGCATCACTAACCTCTGTGCAGCCATCCTTTCCTGTAAGGAAACCAAAGGCTTTTTTTAGGGTGGTGTAGGGAAGGTGTGGTGTTAGCATGTTTTATGTAAATAGATTCCCAAAGTCTGTCTTAACGACCACCACGAGAGTTTTAACAGTCTGCCGGTCAGCATAGTTTTTGCACTCAATTAAGGCTGATCATAACACCACAGGAGATAAACATAGCATCATTCACAGCTGCAATTTCACAGATAACCCAGTAGTGGTCTGCTTCAAAGTGACTCATGTTTACGTTTTACTCTCATCATAATGATATGAATTTGATTATGTGCCTTTTCTTTTTTTAGAGATTCTTTCAAAACCGAGCATTGTGATTGACAGTAATATTTTTCTCCGGAAGGCAAAAAGATACTGTTCTTGTTGGAAGAAAACAAGTATGGTAACTTTTAATAAACACCCTAATTGCTTGTGCCTCCTTCCCTCTAATTTTGGCTTTAAAAAGCGCAGTTCAGCGACCACGCCCACTGATGTGCCTCTTAATAACAGGTTGTTTTTGTGAGCCCTCCCTGGATAGAAACACCCGGCCACCAGACTGAGAGTGCACTCTGCTTTATTGTGGGATGCTAGTTTTGCTGATGTGGAAAATTAAGGCAAATATGAACAGTATGTCTCCTTTCAGGTGATCCAGACCAGCAAGACTCTGCTGGAGAACTTTGAGGGGATGTATGAGAAAATTCTACAAACCCAAAAAGCAGGTAAGACATCGGTCAGATGGCAGAGGAGAACAACCATGAAAGGCTGTTTCCTGACACCATTAGACAGCTCCTGAATGTTTCGTATGTCCCCGCCATCTCTTTGAAGCCACACAACGCCGATCACTCAATTTGAGTAGAGCTGATTATACTTTGGTTATTTCCATAAGTGGAATTGCCATTTGAGACATGTTCCAAGTATCCGATCCAGTCACCATTTCCCTTTGAAAAGCTATGGTTCAGACAGAGGTGTTTAATTCACACCAGTCACAGCCTCTGTGCTATATTCTAATTACAAGGTTCAGAGAGATGAGAATGAACTGGAGCAAGACTACATCAAAGCTAACAGATGGCAGTCCATCTAGTTGTCCACCAGACACGCTATACTATTTTGACCTTCATGTGTGTATTTTATTTGTTTACGATGTTATTGCTTTCTTAGCCTAGTGTAACATAATGACTTAATGTGGCCAGGGGTAAAGTAACTCCACTTAGCCTTTCTGGGAAGCAAAGTTTGATTGGCAGCTCATGAGTGAAGGCTCTGCTGGATTCAAGAATATGCACGCAGACACAGTCTCAAGAGAGACAATGCTGGCATAGTATGCTGTCGAAAGGATGGACAGCTCTCTTCCGTCTTGTTTTTTTTCTTTCTCTGTTCTCCTGTTAAATTCAATCTTCATTCTCAGGGGTCTGCATTAGGGTTGGTCCGATAGACGATGCACCCCCCACCCCCCACCAGCAAAAAAACAACTAAAATTTTCATATCATACCACCATGTGAAAGCAGGTTTTAATGACCACGAACTAATTATTGTTTTTAAGTATGCGTTGCACCTGCATCGGAATTCCCTACCCTAGCTGCACGTCGGTTTATTAATTACGCAGCCGATCGAACAACTGAAACTAACATCTGCACCCTGTGTGTTCACTGCTGCTTTACCTGGTCCACGCGTAAAATATCCACCGCGTCTTGTAACCCAAGTTAATAGTCTACAAGACCCCCCCTGTTAATTTTGACATTAATGTTCCATCTAAATAGCATTGAAGGTTAATTTATGATTGCCTGATGGAAGCGCTAAGTGAGATTAGGAGGGAGGAAAGACGGACCATCATTACCACGGCTCAGCTTTATTGGTTCTTTAGATGGATGATTTGCAAAATATTCCATTTCTATTGTCTTGGTACATCAGAGAGGGGGACTGTCTTTGAGCGAATGCAGATCAAAGGCTTTGTGGTGGGGGTTTTTTGTTTGTATTTTTCCTTGGTGTTTTCAGTTGGACCACCTTCCAGCCCTTAACAATTACCAGTCAGTGGGTTACTGGCACCAGAAAGATCCCCCCTTCAAAGCTTCAGCTCACATCTGTGCAGCTGGAAATTCTATTTTGGCCGTTACTGGAAAATGGATACTGTGAAATGAGTGAGTTGAGTCTGCATTATTTAGTCATTATGGCCCTGTTCATCTGTACAGCCTTCGTCAGCATCTTCTATTTTTTGAGACCACCTGCTGTTTTGCCAGCAGTGAACAGATCTACAGTATGAAATGTACAAAATGTACAGATAATATTACACACCATTTGATTCGTAGAGCAAGTGTGCATTGTGAACTGTTGTGCTGCCTGAATTCTACTTGATGCTCATCCTTCGTGGGACTTATTTATGTCATTGCTTAGAAATAATTGTACAAAAGTACAGGTCTACCAGACATTACTGGATTGTCTACTTCATTACTTACCTATCTTTACAAAATGGCATTTCATCATGAGTAAGTTTCAGGGCAGATTAATCTATAACAGGATCTGCTTTAGCTATCCTTTTTGCAGAGTTTTGGCCCTTTGATAAATGCCTCGTCAGTGTGAATCATTCTTTTATATGACACAATAGTCAAATGAATAATAGCAGTGAAAACGCTCAAGTAGACAAAACCTTTTTCAAAAGCTTCCACAGAAGCTCTGCGGGGCTTTTGGTCTCAAAGCGCCATAATATATGATTACCTAAAATCAGCTGGAGAAGATTCAACAGCCAACAATTGCAAACTAGGACACAACAGATGGCAAACTGATGAACTTGAACATTGACTTATTTTCCATCCTGAACTGACAATTTTATCCCAGCGGTGTGTGTGTGTGTGTGTGTGTGTGTGTGTGTGGTTTCGTGTACTTGTCTGTTGTGTTGAAACTGGGTCAGTACAAACCCAATTCCCCCTTTACAGCAAGCGGAACATTCTAGCAGCAACAGCTATTAAAGTTGTGAATAATCCATCACATCAGCTCAGACAGGGCCCACTTTCCCCAAAGAAAAAAACACCCACACAAAGGCAGTGTCAGAACAGTCAGGTGTTTGCAGCTCAAACATGGATGTCACTTCCCTCACCGACACTCACTTAGGTTCCATTTAGCATTCAGGACAGCTGGATGGCTGAACCTGCTGCAGACTAACAAGACCATAAGATGTTCTTAAATGCCAAGTGAAAAATGATTGTGTTCTGCCGAGCAGACTGAAGCTGCAGTGACATTTTTCAGAATGCAAAGCAAAGAGCAACTGTTTGTGTTACACAAATTAAAACACCAAGGTCATTCAGTATGTAGGGTGGTGTGTTACTATACTTTGTTTTGTTAAGGTTATCTTTTTTTATATCAAGGATTTCTTTACTTACTTATATATAAGTTACTTATATATATAATTTGATAATCTCTTAATTGGTTTTTAGTCATTTTTGCCAAACAAAAGATGCCAAACATTCACTGGTTCCAGCTCAAATGTGATGGTTTCCTGGTTTTCAGTGACATATGTGATGTAAATATATGGGCTTTGGACTGTTGGTCAGACAAAACAAGTAATATGAAGAGGTCACCTTGGCCTCCGAAGAAATTGTGATGGGTGTTTTGTTCATATTTGTTTGACATTTCATAGAAGACGTGATTAGTTAATTGTAACAATAACCAGCAGATTCATTGATCATGAAAATAATTGCTAAGAAGACCCCATAGTTTATTATTATCAATCAATCATGGTTTACAGCTTTTCCTCCCTCTTGCTCTTTTGGTGATATTCTCTGGTATGAGTCGATACAATTAAAACAATTATCAATAACCTTCCAGTAGATAAATGGCACTCCATACTGTAGTTGTTTCAAGCTGTGATACATGCGAGGATCAGCCTTTAATGTACAGTTGCCATCTTGCAGCATTACCTCACAGAGATCATAGCCTGAAATGCCTTGCTGAGATTGAGCTTCCCCCTTTCTTGCCTGCCAGACTCCATAAAATGTTGCTAAGCAACCTCCAGAGTGTGTGTGTGAGTGTGTGTGAGAGAGAGAGAGAGAGAGAGATAGAGGAAGCTGTACACCTTCATCACAGTCATGGTTCACGTGCACGGCAGCAACTCAGCAGCTCTGTATTTCCAGAAAAATGACCTGAAATCGAAGAGAAATATTAAATGTCTGTCAGTAAATCCTGTCAGTTGTTTGAGGTCATATTCACGCCTGAGATTTGGTGGCAGACTGGTAGCCTCGCCTGAGAGGCTCTAAAACAGCTCAACCCCACATCTATTATGGCGATTTCTTACGAAGGGGGGTCTCTCTCACGTGCACGCCACGTTTCCATGGCAACAGCTGCAACAGGGGACCCTCGCTGATATCAAGAGCTACAAGCAGAAATGTGCATGTTCACTGTAGGAATTTCCATTGCAGAAGGGTGTTACGCAGTTATGGGCTTTGTACGTAGCAGGAACTCCATCTCCCTTTGGTTTATTTATCTCGCAGGCTGTGGTTGCCTGTTGCTACAGTGTCAGTGCTGCACTGTAAAGCCAGCTCGACATTAAACATGTCCTTACCCAGACTCAGTCACGCAAAGGGAAAGAAAGGGAGAGGAAGAGAGGAGGTGGGAAAGCTCCTGAGGACACAAATCCCTCCTCTGTTCGATGTCTTGATGCTAATCCACAGTGAAAGAACGTCATGTCTGTCTGCCTACACTGCATCTCTCCTCTGCCTCTCTCTGTTTCCGGGCTGCTTTCTTTTCCCTCTCATCCTGCCTCACTGCTTCCTTCCACTCTGCTTTTTGTTTTTCTGTCTGCCTTTCAGTTGTGCCTTTTTGCTTTCCCTTTACTAATTCAGTTTTTTTTTCCTATTCCTGTCCCTTGACATCCCATCAACATATCGCTGGGATGTGCCACAGCGCTTTACCCTCCACTAACTTCTAACCCCAGGATACAGATTTCAGATTTATGACAGTGAAGCAAGGTGTTGCTGAAGGAGTGCACACATGCTCAACAAACTGTTCCCAGTTGACAGGGACAACACCATGAAAATTAATGCAACACTGTGTGGATTGTTAAAAACCAACAGTATGTATCTTACTTTATTAGCTATCAAATACTGACTTTCTATATAGAAATAAATTTGGTCACACTTCCCTCTATCACAATAATGCTTGTCTTTTTTTTTCCAGTCACATCTGCTATCCACAAAATAGTGAGAAATCTTAACATTGTGATGGCATGTGCTTGTGCAGTTTCCCTTCTTAAAATCTAAAACCCAACCCTCGGTCTCCTTAATTTGTTCTGAAATTCGCACCAGAGAGAGAGGAATCCTCCTCCACAACCAGAGACTGTACTTCCACTTACTCAACCCTTCTGCTGCAGGAGGAGACTGTGAAATGTTGACAGTACATGCCAGTGTCTTTGCTCTAATGTATTTCCTCACAGTGACAACAGGCTTAGCACCCAGTCACATCTCCCAGACTCCAGTCACCTCACAGCTGGTTGCTCTTCTGTCTCACAAAACCACCATGAATTCCAACCATAGAGAGTGACTTCACACTCGTTCTCATCTGTCTTTCTCTCTCAGCGATGGAATTTCATGTGAATCTCCATGACTTGGCCGTGAAGGAAGGGTTGAAGGGCAGGAAGCTGCACAAGGCGGTGGAGAGCTTCACATGGAACATCACAATACTGAAGGTGAGATTGTCATTCACAGCAGGCAGTACGTGACCACTGTGTAACTCCATGCAATAAATAGTTTTCAGAAATTGTCATGTGCAGTTGCCACATTGCACACAGTAATATGTAATGTGTTACTTCCCACATGCTTGCAAAATAAATAAAAACATGTCCAGTAGCTGCTGTAGGAATCTTACTATGCGTCATTCCAGTTGTGAACTCTCCTGTTAAGGCTGGACATTTCCAAGCACAGTTGTCATGGGGAGCACAAACACCAATTAATGAGTCCTTATCTCAGTTGACATCTCCTAGGAATCTTTCTGTATCCTAGTAAGCAAAGTTGGTTAATGAAAATAAAACCAAGTGATGCCTCTCTGGTGTTTAATAGACAAGCTTAGTAATTCTCAGACAACACCGGAGTTCCCCACCCCCGCAGCCTCCGATGCTGGCAAGCAGTGCACTGGCTGTAACCAGGCTGTAACTCGGGACAGACTGGGCCTTTTTCCGACTTGTGAGTTTGGTCTGAAATGCCATTTCACAGATAATTCCTGAGCTGACTGGTGGCTGTGTGTGTGTTTCTGGCACCGATCGGCACAATACGCTTGCCTTACTACACATGTCTTTCTGTTGTGCATTTTTCTTGTCTGGCAAAGTGGCGGATGGCCCAAAGATTTCAATCGCCACCACCATATTACCCGCAGGTGGCGGGTGCTACTTTCATTCTCTGTGTGAAACTAAAGGTTCTGTAGAGTCAGCTTCTGTCAAACTTAAGGCCATTACACAACAAGTCAAGGTAACATGCAAAGTTGATGCTGCGTCTGCAGACTGCTTTCCTCTTGGGTGTCACGTGACCAGAGTGTAATCGCAGCCTTTGCGATTAGAAAATCAATTTTTTTCACATCACAATATCGCAAATGCAATTAATCATACAGCCCTAATTAGTAGTGTGCAGGGGGCTTCTGTGCTCTTAATTCCTTTAAACCAATGATGTTCTTAGACAGGTGCACAGAAAATAAGCAACTTTTAAACTAGTGTGATTACTGCTACTAGCTGTCATTTCTCTCTCCAGGGTCTGAAGTTAACTTTTTTTACTGCCTGCCACTGTGGCACACACGTGTTTTTTGGGGGGGGGTTTTGCTTTGTTTGTGTGCTAAATAACATTCAGCGGGTATCATTTAATGTAAATTATGTTGTTATGAAATGTTTAATATACACTGAACAAAATTATAAATGCAACACTGTTTTTGCCCACATTCATCATGAGCTGACCTCAAAGATCTAAGACTTTCTCTATGTACACAAAAGGCCTATTTCTCTCAAATGTTGTTCACAAATCTGTGTTAGTGAGCACTTCTCCTTCGTCGAGATAATCCATCCATCTCACAGGTGTGGCATATCAAGATGCTGAGCAGACAGCATGGGTATTGCACAGGTGTGTCTTTGGCTGGCCACAATAAAAGGTCACTCAAAAATGTGCAGTTCCATCACACAGCACAATTCCACAGATGTCGCAAGTTTTGAGGGAGCGTGCAATTGGCAAATTGCAACTTCGCACAGCCATTGAAGAGGAGTGGACCAACATTCCACAGGCCACGCAGTGCAACACATCTCCTTTACATAGATTTGATTGGGTTGTTGATTGTGGCCTGTGGAATGTTGGTCCACTCCTCTTCAATGGCTGTGCGAAGTTGCAATTTGCCAATTGCACGCTCCCTCAAAACTTGCGACATCAGTGGAATTGTGCTGTGTGATGGAACTGCACATTTTCGAGTGGCCTTTTATTGTGGCCAGCCTAAGGCACACCTGTACAATACCCATGCTGTCTGATTAGCATACTGATATGCCACACCTGTGAGGTGGATGGATTATCTCGGCAAAGGAGAAGTGCTCACTAACACACATTTTGACAGATTTTATTTTGTGAACAAGATTTGGCCTTTTGTGTACATAGAGGAAGGCTTATATCTTTGAGGTCAGCTCATGATGAATGGGGGCAAAAGCATTGCATTTATAATTTTGTTCAGTGTATTTACACAATCACTCCACCTTACTTAATCACTAACAACCTGGGATTTCAAAGGTACCTCAGACAAGACACACAAAGAACACAAGAACTTGAAGTTCACCAAAGAGTAAAATACAGTCAGTGCTGAAAACAAAACCCACATTTCAACTATCAATGAATGGGTCCTTATCTCAACAAAAAGCGCCTCTTCTGGATCCTCGCAAACAAACTAAAAACTAATTTTGAGTTTTAATACAAAAGTCGGCCAAAAAAAGTCACTAGTCTACCTATTTTAAGCCTCTCTGTGCTTCATGTATTTTCTACACTTCGTGTATTTTTCTCACCTTTTCAAACTCCACTGACACAACAAGTAGTAATTATTGATGAATGACCTTCTGCATATTTATCTGTGTTATTTGCACGTTGTTAATTAAGATTACCTTACAAGTAGCTCAGCTATAATTTATATTTTTTCCCCAGTTGAGTTGAGTCAGTCAAGTTTGTGTTAATTCACTGCGCGTGCTGCATTTCCTGTCCATGTTTAATCTGGGGCTCTACTTATATGGATCTTATCGTTGGCAGGCTTACTATTTAAAAAGAGAGATTTTTAAAAGTACATCAAGTTATCGACTGGAGGTCTTTAAGATTTAAAAATGACCTCCATCCAACAAAAAGTACAAAAAGTTTCCAGAAGCCATTTTCATACATGGAGAACACAACATTTCTGGCCTCATTTAACTGTCAAAGTGACGGCTTCTTGTCATCCAGACATGGGTATCCATTGCGTAAATGTTCCTTATGGCTTTATGCAGACATGACCTTTATGGAAATGGCAACAATCCTTGCACGATATTCAGCACCTGGTGCGCAAGAAAGAACAGATCTGCCGAGGTGGAAAGAAACTATTTCACGGATGTGTCAGTGATTGTTATTGAAATTATTTTGCCATCATCCTTAATCAATGACTATTGTCAGTGGGAGGTATGCTCTACCTGCCGTAATAAATCCCTGATAAATTCTCATAAATTTATATTTTCTGCTACCTATTTTCTAATGTCAGAAAGTGCATAAGAATAGAATGACAAGATGTTAGGCCTCACTCCAAAGCATGCTTTATGTGAAATATTTTGCTTGATTTTCATAATTTCATTAATGAAGTTGCCACAAATGAAAAGCAAAAACATGGAAAGAAAGTGATGGTCAGATAATTATTATGGTGGAAGGAGGTTAAATTTTTTTTAGATATCATGAGAAGAATCTCCTCAGCACCTTAGCATTGGCTCATTTAGGATGTTTTGTTTATTAAACAACTATATTTTCTTTGTGCATAAGAGGGATACATGATTCATTATTATTGCTTAAGATATGCATTTAAGCCCTCTTTTTGTATTTAACCTTGTGCCACCTGACCTTTTTTGCATTAATGTGAAGACTAGGCGATTCGTCAACGTAGTCGATTACGTAAATATGTCGAATCGCATTACGTGCGTCGAACACTGAATCCGATGTTAGCAGGGATTCCCCCGGACAAGCTCCAGCTACAAGACCGCGCCTTCGGCCGTCTAAAGTCTGGGAGTATTCTAGACAGACACTCAGCAACGTGCTGCTCCTGAGCAACTGCTGTCCACGAATACGTGAAACAGCATGAACACGTGAAGCGAAAGTATCCCGGAGCACAGATGGCAGCGCTGCAAATCGTGTTTACTTTCCGTCTCTACACAAGCACGGCACATTATCACCACACGTAGACACTTATAATAATATATTTTAAGTAGTATTTCTTCATTGCCTTCATGTTAAAAGTAATTTCTACCCACTGCTGCATTTAAGATATGCTACTATTATTGTCATTATTCTAATATTCTTCTTCAGGATGATTGAATAAAATATTGATTAGATATGTTTTTGATATTTATTTTGGATAGATTGTTATGTTAATCGAGTAATAGGCAACTTTTGTTTCTTTAGAATTCACAAAATTAGTCGTTAGATTAATTGACTAATCAAAGAAAAAATCATTAATCATCTTGAAAAATAATTATGTACAGCACTACTGACGAAATTTTAAAACAAACTTGTGCCTTAACTTGTTACTGGGTCTGATCAAGTTCGAATTCTGTTGTGACTTTTATTTAAAAGTTAATAAGTTATTATATTGACATGAGACAAAGATGTAAAACTGCCATTACATTTACATATCGAGGTGCGATTGTGCTAACACTTGTCAATATTCCCTCAGGGTCAGGCAGACCTACTGAAGCACGCCAGGAGTGAAGTCCAGGAAAACCTCAAGCAGATCCACTATGCTGCGCTCACCTGTAACCTGAGTAAAGGCGGACCAGTGGGTAGCTCCTCCGGCTCAGAGACGAGGAACAGACGCAGCCTCGAGGCCATTCCTGAGAAGGCCATTCCTGAGAAGGCCACTGGGGAGGAGGGGCTCACTGATGAAGACAATTAAAGACCCCCCAATCCTGCCCTGGTGCTCTCCTGGCACCCCACATTCAGACCTCTACTCTGTTCCTGCCTCTTGAGCTCAAAACCCAAAGCTCTCTCTCTTTCCATCCTTAAGCACTCTATACCCTGGCATCATCGCTCTACATACACACCAGTGTTTTTCCACATTCCATCATGTACATTCCTGTATCCCAAGCACATCTGTAATTTCTAACTTCTGCCTCGTAATTGTCAATACATTGCCAAAACTACTCCAAGACACAAATCCTACCCAAGTTAAGATCACACAAAGTTTAGAGAAGTGTGGAAAATTACTGTCATTTATTCTAAGTCTTAAAATGTTTAGGAGCTGCACTGAAAGCTGGAAAAGCATGACACATTTTAAACATTTGCTACACATCTGAAGCTGCCTAGCTGTTTTGTGCACACATTATATAAATACCAAATCTTAACATCCAGCAAAAATATAACTTTGGGGGATTATCAGTGCCAGACATAAATCCTAATTTTCCCTAGCATAAAAGTCAAACCTCTTAATCTACAGTCCTAATGCATTACTTTGTCGCCTTGACTCTTATTTCCTTGAAGAGCCGAGTGAACTACCAGCCAAGTGACCATTTAAGACATTGACCTACTGTTCAGAAACATTGTACTTCTACTCAGCAGACCAGGATGTTGCCTGAAAAGAAAGAGTCCTTGGATTGTTGTGACAGATTTCTTAAAAGCACAATTTTTTTGGAGTTTTGGATGTAACGGGACAGAAGGAGCGAAAAAGGGGAAGGAACAAAAGTGTCATGAGAGTAAAGAGCTGTTTACAATACTGAAATTGTTCATCATCTTGTCTGCCAAAATAGTATAATATACTATGTGTATATATGGAGTTTCCTGTTACCTTTTTTTCTGCAGAGTGCATCATTTTATTATTGTATACTTGGAGATTTAAGATTTATTTTATAAAAGATATATGAACATGTCTGTGGGAAAACAAAACATTTTATTTGTATGTAGATATCTGATAACGAGGGATGTCACTAGAAAAAGTGACCTCAAGAGTTTTCCCGGCGGAGAGCTCCTACATGTCGAGACAGAAGGACTAATAGAATGTATTCATACTGTTTGTGGTGCAAACAACAGCAAAGGCTCAAAAATCACAACCAGCAACTGAATGAGAAAGGAAAGGAACCATGACTGGGTGTTGATAACATGCACTCAAAACAGTTTTCACACATTTTCATATTTCAGCATTTCATTTGGCCTTTATTTTGAGGGCACTGAAAATAAGTCACTTGGAGTTTTGAGCCAATTCAAATGTATGCTCTGAATTTTCTACCAATGTAAAAACTAATTTCGCAGTTACTTTTAGAAGTCTACAACCCATAAAGTGTGCCACATTTGTCTTTTCCAGGTGTGCTACCAACCAATTCCACAGTTGTTTAAAACACCCCAATGAGAAATCAGCCCTGAACAGTTTAAAAACAAATTCCCTTGTTTACTTGTAATCATTTGGTACAGTTATCTTACTGTGCAGAATGATTGAATACCTCTCACAGGAAACTAGCGTGATGTGTCTGGACTGCACACTGAATGGGAGGTCATGTAGAAAACAAAGACAGTGGTGTTATTTTAATCATGCAGTTTAAGCTATTACTTGTTTGGAAGATGTTTCTCTGTTCAGTACTAAAGAGCTTCGCCATGTTTTATCTTGCAGTGCACTGTTAAATGGAAATTGCAGATCACCCACTTACAGTGGTGTGTAAAAGTATTTGCCCCCTTCCTGATTTCTTTTTTTTTTTTTGCATGTTTGTCACAATGACATGTTTCAGATAAAACAAATTGAATTATTAGACAAAGATAACACAAGTAAACACAAAATGCAGTTTTTAAATGAATGTTTTTAAAATTAAGGTAAAAAAATCCAAACCTACATGGCCCTGTGTTGGGGAAAAAGTGATAGCACCCCCGGTTAAAACATAAATCAACTCTGGTTTATCACATCTTTGGAAAGCTGAGTTCAATTTCTCTAGCCACACCCAGACCTGATTACTGCCACACCTGTTCTCAGTCAAGAAATCACTTAAATAGGACCTGCCTGACAAAGTGAAGTAGACCAAAAGATCCTCAAAAGCTAGACATCATGCTGTGATCCAAATAAATTCAGGAACAAATGTGAAATAGAGTAATTGACATTTATCAGTCTGGAAAAGGTTATAAATCAATTTCTAAAGCTTTGGGACTCCAGCGATCAACAGTGAAAGCCATTATCCACAAATGGCAAAAACATGGAACAGTGGTGAACCTTCTCAAGAGTGGCCGGCCGACCAAAATTACCCCAAGAGCGCAGCAATGACTCATCTAAGAGATCACAAAAAAACCCACAACATCCAAAGAACTGCAGGCTTCACTTCAGTTAAGGTCAGTGTTTAACTCCACCATAAGAAAGAGACTGGGCAAAAATGGCCTACATGGTAGAGTTCCAGGTTGAAAACCACTGCTGAGCAAAAAGAACAAAGGCTTGTTTCAGTTTTGCCACAAAACATGTTGATGATCCCCAAGACTTTTAGGAAAATACTCTGGACTGACGAGACACAAGTTGAACTCTTTGGAAGGTGTGTGTCCCAATACATCTGGTGTAAAAGTAACAGCATTTCAGAAAAGGAACATCATACCAACATTAAAATATAGTGGTGGTGGTAGTGTGATGGTCTGGGTCTGTTTTTGCTGCTTCAGGACCTGGAAGACTTGCTGTGGTAAATGGAACCATGAATTCTGCTGTCTACCAAAAAATCATGGAGAATGTCCAGCCATCTGTTCGTGACCTCAAGCTGAAGCGCACTTGGGTTCTGCAGCAGGACAATGATCTAAAACACACCAGCAAGTCCACCTCTGAATGGCTTAAGAAAAACCAAATGAAGACTTTGGAGTGGCTTAGTCAAAGTCCTGACCTGAATCCCACGGAGATGTTGTGGCGTGACCTTAAAAAAGCGGTTAAGGCTCAAACCCTCCAATGTGGATGAATTACAACAGTTCTGCAAGTTGAGTGGGCCAAAATTCCTCCACAGCGCTGTAAAACACTCATTGCCTGTTATCGCAAAAAGCTTGATTGCTGTTGTTGCTGCTAAGGGTGGCTCAACCATTAGGTTTAGGGGGCATTCACTTTTTCCACAAAGGGCCATGTAGGTTTGGATTTTCTCCCCCCCCCCCCCCCCCCCCTTAAAAATAAAAACCTTAATTTGAAAACTGCATTTTGTTTACTTGTTATCGTTGTCTAATATTTCAATTTGTTCTGAAACATTTCAGTGTAACAAACAGGCAAAAACTAAATCAGGAAGGGGGGCAACACTTTCACACCACTGTACAGTGTTTTGATATCTTGTCTGGGGAACCAATGTGCAGCACATATTGGCCAGCCCTAGTGGTACCGGTCTACCAGACAAATCAAATGCATTACAACACTTTGCTAACCCTTTTGTAAGAATTTAAACTCAGGTCTGGTGAGATGGATAATGGTTTCATAACCATTCCTCGCGACAAAGTATTTCATCCAAAATTGTCCTGTGATTTTAATAGTGCCGCTGTTACTAACTACAATCTGCTATATCAGTTGACAGGTAGGGTTTCTTTTTAAATCTCTGTACCCATTTGCTGCTTCAATAGTTCTCTTGCTTGCTATTCAATTAACAGTCCAAATGTCTTATTTCAATATTAAGTTATCGTTGCTAGAAGTTATATATTCTTTCTACTGGTTGGACAGAGGATATATGAACATGTGAAAGATCAGTATGACATGTTTGCCATCTTTACATGATGTACACTCAGTTTCCACTTTATTAGGTACACTGAACTAAAGTTACACCAGTTTAGTATGAGCACCATGCAGTACAGGCTGCATAAAGGTTATGTTTGTTGAATCTGCCTTTAAAGAAACGTTTTCAATATTATGGTCACTTTAAACGGTGTAGTTTGTAGTACTGTCGAGTTGTATTGAATTCTAAAGAGAAGTGTTTCTAATATTGTCCATGTTTATCAATGAACGTAGGCTAAATATTTAAAACACAAATACAATTCTACAGCCTCCAAACTGACCATAAAGTTGAATCAACGCCTCTCTAACACAGTCTTGACAAACACTGACCATCATAACCTTCATGAAAGTAGAATTGACTGTAGAGCTGTTGTATGAGACAGCGTTCTTTTTAGCCAGGTGTGCCAAATGAACGGGCATCTAACAATTGAGTGTATGTGGGCTTGCAAAATTAGGCTCAGTGATTTGGAAGATTTTTCTGGCCAGTATTACAATTGGCCTGTTTATTTTTGGGGTTTTTTTGTGCCCCAACTAATATTGATTGACAACATTAATTTAAACTATTGATCAACAGCAAAAAATCAATAATTTGATGTTCCAAGCATACAGTAAATGTCCTCTTGACACAAGGCATTTGGACTGTTGAATGAAGCCCAAGCATTGGTGTGGTTTTTTTTTTTAAATGTTCATCTGGAGCTCTGTTATCACCCCCCACCCCCCTTCTGCAGCTCACAATGTTGTGCTCTTTGGTCTTACATATTGTCCACTCCTGCAGATCGCACGACCCACAACAAGACATAAGCGGTCTTCAAAATTTCAGTGCCATGCCGGTCGGCATATTTATAATTCTTGTTGAAAGGATGGATGGGGGAAAGCATTTCAACTGTATTCCAGTCTCATCTCTTTATCTGTCAAGTCCAAAACAACAACAAAAAACTCAAAATAAACAATGTTGGATAGATTTGTGTCAATTATTTGTTCTAAAAACGGCATGAACAAGTAATGTTCTGTTTTTACACCCTGTATTGACAAAACAGATTTTTCCCAGATCACACCAGCAGCTTTCTCCAGTACTCGACAAGCTCTTTCCTAAACAACTGTTACGTCTGTGAAATCCCATCATCTGCTCTCTTACTGCCCAGTGGTTGGCACTCTCCTCCCTGCAGCAACCCCGGTCGATGCTCCACTCGGCCTCGACTCTTCAGCTGTCCTCCCCTCAGGCTGCACCGTGTTGGACTGACCTTCCCTCTGTAGTCACCACTGCTGTTATTCCCCCATTGTAGGCAGCTATGAAAAGTAATTCACATCCGAGCATCTCACTGAATCACTTTAGTGTCCTTTCCCCTTGCTCTAACTGAAAGAATAAAAAAAATCACCCTTGGGTAAAATGTAACTCTTGATTGAAAAGGAATATTTAATCAGTTTACTTTCCTTCACTGTGTTTTTGACAGTATTCAGACCTGAATATTGGTCTCTAATCCAGAAATTAAAACTCAGTCTCCTGCTCTTATTCCACTCTCAATTAAGTGCCCCAAATGCTAAACGTTAGCCACAGTTAGTGTGTATATGCGGTAGTTATGTTTGGTGCAAGGCCACATGAGTGTGTGATTATTCATTTTTAAAGGACAGACACACCTAGTCCTGACTCTCCCAGCTGTTTTTTTTTCAAAGCTGGAGCAGTGCGTGCATCAGTATTGATTGGTGGAGCAGAGAGAGCCGGGGGAAATACAGCTTCAGATGGATCTTCCTCCAGCACACACACACACACACGTATGGACGCAGAGGTAACCAACAAAAGCAGGCACCGTTTTATGAACACGCCAGCTGTGTAGTTACTGATGAGCACACATAAACTTTATCTGTATAGTGAGTCACAAGTGCTTTGCACAGGGTAAATTATGCTTAGGGTCACTGACTGCAAACGCTCAATCATCATTGACTTTAATCCAGACCTTGGAATAGTCAAGAGATTTGTCTGTGTATCCAAGATTATGAATTTGTACATAAAAAAAAAACTATAAAATATAAGCTGACTGACCCAGTTTTTTTTTCTTTAAAAGTAATCTTAAGTCTTCAAATTCCACCCCTTTTTTTAAATAAATCAGCTGCCAGCCATTGTTGATTTAAAAAAAAAAATGGTAGTTAACCTTTATGACCTCTCTTATCCAGAGTTAAAAGCCTACCTGTTGTATCACCGACCGATAAGTTGTGCAAACATAATATGCATACAAGACTGTTCCTTCTGCTCCATTGCTTCAACAGACAGTTCAGCAATCCGTTAAATGCGTGTAAAGAACATGTAAACTGCTCAGAATGGCCCTCTAATGCACGCTGTAAAGAGCTTTTTACAAGCCTTAGTGTGTCATAGAATGTTGATTTAGTAAAATGGATTTTAGTAGGCATAAGAGAGTTCCAATTGAGGCTTTCTGTTTGCACCTTTCAAGCCATAGATTGCTCTTTTTGAGAATCCTTAAACTTAAACTGTTATGTAATGCCAATGACTCTGAACTTTCTGAACAATGAGTCGACAGATAATTTCTTGCAGCTTTAAACTTGTTTTATCCAAACACATCTTCTTGAGGAAATGGCAAAAGTGCAGGTTTAGTTTGCTGACTTTAAGTGAGACGTATTCTTTGTTGAACAGCTACATCACCTGAAATGTGACAATGTAATAGCAGTTGTTCTGATGTCAAAATATACACCTCAATGAGTCAAACTTTGGTATTCTAGATTGTAGGAAAGCAGACAGCATTATCACTATTTAAAGGATTGAGTTCTTAAATGGCAGAAGAGCCTAAATAAGAACCTTTGTGGAGAGTTTTGACAGTAAACATTGTCTGGAATGAATCATCCGCTCTCACAGAAGGCAGACGAGACCTCCTCGCCGCTGCAAGAACTCACAATGAATTCCCAAAAGTAATCAACAGCAGCACAGAGACGATGAATGGACGGACGGATGGATGGGTCTGGCCGCGAGCGCTCAACTTAAATCATCTGCGTGTTTACGGCAGAGCGGTGGCACTTAGACGAGCTGTGCGGGAAATGTTTGGACAATGTGTAAAACAAAAAGGCTGTGCAGCACATGCTCTCAGTGAAGATGTTTTCTGTTTAGATCAAGTAGATGTCACAGTATCCAGTGGTAGCACCGCCGCTGGCAGAACACCGCTGCCCTTGTCACCGCTGCCGGTGTTGGTGGAGTTCTCTGCAGCCAAACAGGGTTGACATAACGTGACAGCCTCCAGATACCTTTTACAGATGAGGTTCCAAATGCAGTAAAGGTCAGTGAATGCATCACACTCAACCTCCACCCCTTCCTCTCTCTAACACCCTGTTTCTTCTCTCTTCTTCACTTCTCTTGTTGTTCCTTCAGTTTATTGAGCCATCCTCCTTCCCTTCCATGTACTGTTCAGTAGCAGTGCTATCACTGACCTGTGAGACAGGTCCTGTGGGCTATACAGTCAACATAATGGAAAATGACAGGACAGCTACATATCCCCATTGTAAAAGGTTCGGACAGCTTTGGAGTGTTTATTGTCTTTATTCAACTGGAATAAACTGTATATTAGTGTAATATTGTTAAGAAACATTATCTACAGTGAGTGAGACTTGGGTTCAGCAGGAAATAATTTTCTTGATTCATTGATTTGTCATTTTGTCTATTAAAATGTCAGAAAATAGTGAAAAATTATTATAGTCAAAATTTCTTGTTTTATCCAACCATCAGCCCAAATCCAACAACATCCAGTCTACTATTATATCTGAGATCTGACATAAAAGCAGCAAATCCTCACATATAAGACGTTGAAATCAGAGAATGTTTGGTAGTTTTGCTTGAAAAAGTAAAATCATTTGGCCTCGATATTGAAATAAAACATTTCAAAAATCCAAAGTAAATAAGAGGTTTGGTTGGCACTAGTGGGGACACTTCCCAAACATCAACACTGTTTCACAATGAACTGTACTAATGATTTAGTTACAAAGAAAAGGTCAACAGGATTGTTTATATCCAATGATGCATTTCTTTATTGATTTCTTTATTGAACTAAGATGAGCATTCTCCTTTAAACAAACCTCAGTGCACCCTGGTCCTCACATTGACTAGATTTTAGTGCTGATCAGAGGAACTGACAACTATTTTGAACATTCATCATTTATATAATTTGTTTTTTGACATTTAATAAAGGAAAAAAATCCTTGTGGTATAGTGGATTAACATTTATTCATTTAGCTGACGCTTTTATCCAAAGCGACTTATAATTGCCATATGTGAGAGGTCGCACGCCTCTGAAGCAACTAGGGTTTAAGTGCCTTGCTCAGGGACACAATGGTGGGTGGGTCACAGTGGGGGATTGAACCTGGGTCGCTGACACCAAAGGCAGGCATCTTATCCATTGCGCCATCACCACCCCTGTGTTACGTCTCTGTTCAGTGTTCTCTGCAAATACAGGAAGTAAAACGCAAGGTTTCATGGGTATTAAGAGACAGATGCAGAGTGATATGCTGCATGTCCTGGTTTGCAAAGTCAAGCATGACCCAAAGAACAGAGTGTAAACTGCAGTGTGGACTGATGTCTCACCACTACCCCTAGTGGTAGCTATACATGTAGGTTTTTATTTACAGACTTCAGTAGACTTTTGTATCACAGTACAAAAAGGTAATGGAAATTTGTTAGTGGTGTTTAAACAATTACATATGAAAGAGTCAACAGCAAAACTTCTTTTCCAGAAACCCATTAACAAAGAATAATCCACAGACCTCACTTTAAACATGCATCTGAACTATTTTCTCAAAAGGTAAGAAGTTGTGAAAACTCCACAGGACTGTGGATTATACAGCGAAAGCAGGACATTGTTTCTGGAAAGAAATGTTTTTTTTTAAACGATGTGTTTTCAATGCTTTGAGACCCACACAAATAATCCATTCACCTTCACTGTTTGTTTAGATGGCAACAAAAGTGTCACAGACATTTGCAAACTAAACCAAAGCTATACTATACCACTCTAAGTGGAAAGATGTTTGATTTGGGTGAAATTATCCATGAAAGAAAGGCAAGATGATTTAAGAGTGCTTTAGAGGTATTTTATGCTTAGCTGAGGGTAAAGTCACATTCTTCAAATTTGTTTCGATTGTTTTAACCCACTGTAAACCACAAAAACTAATGAAAGCCGATATACTGAAAATGGTCCGTCCATCTTCCATCTGAGTAAACATCACTTAAAGTGAGACTACTTCAGAAGGATCGTTTAAATAATCAATATTCTTCATCAACCTCTACTGACTACCATAAACACTTTGCAACATCATCAATGGATTCGTCTTTCGCAAGTCTCTGCAACAGCCCTCACTGGTCAACAGCATGACTGTCGACATAAACAGCAACATCATTTTTTCCAACCAAGCGAACAGGGACCAAACAGAAAGACCTGATGAGGATTATAATTATTTTAACATTTATAATAATAATAATAATATTAATAATAATTAATAATAATGATGCAGCTTTGTCGTGTAGTTATAAATGTCTTGTGATTCCTGGCTGTCCCGTCGAGCTACAAATATAATTTGGGGGGAGGTTTTAAAATAAAATACAGATCCGCACTATCAATCTACTTTCATAGGACATCACACCAACCTGAGAATCACTGCATACTTCAGCTACATCTGTACTTGTTTCTGTGCCCTTTGTTCAAGAATCTCTTCGCCTCAAGGCATGCAGGCCTGGTGTACATCAACAACACACAGTCTGTTACCTTTTCGTCCCTCATATCTTTCTTTGTGAATATTTCATGCTCTGCCAGTCACTAAACTGCCTGTCCCAGAGCGCCTTATTTCCCCTTTGTGGGAAGCAAGTGGATGCTTTTCAGCAGCACTTAGTGTCTTTGTCGCAGATTGTGCACTGCCGTGATCATGACCGAGTTATGAGCCTCACTGCACAGTTTAAGGAAAGACTGAGGAGGCATATACAAGGAGTGTTCAGAGGGGCTTCACTAAATGCAGACGTACGCACAGTGCCCATCTTAAGATTGAAAGACGGGCCTTTTCTTTCAGAGACAGCGAGGAATGTCTTAGAAATTGGGCAGCTGCCGTGGATAATACAGCAGCCAATAACACAGTTTCCCTCAGCTCGAAGGATGAGATACTGTTTGGCATGCGTATCTCAAGAGATACTTAATGGAAGGAAAATTTATATCAGTAATAGCCATCAGGGCACTCTCTTTTACAAGTTGCCTTGTTAAACCATGAAGTGTTTATGTCCTCAAGCGTATTTTTACATTGTCAAAGGGACATTGAACAGCTTCAGTCAGAGCAACCAATTTCTCATGTTGTGAACACCAAATTGGCAGATAGTTTCATATTTATCTACCAATGTTTTTTGGTTTTATGGTTTATGTAATTTTGGTTCTTTCCATCAAACTGAAATTTGAACTTAAATTTCAAGATTTAAGACCAAATGATCATCTTGGAGCCCTAGTTTACTTATCCAATAATCTGTCGACTATTTTTTGATGAATTATTATTATCTATAAATCTTCCATACATTACAATTTCTTGTCTGTCAACAGTCCAACTTCAAAGACATTAAAAGAACATGATGTTAAACACAAGAGCAGCAAATGTTCATGCAGCTGACCCCGGAGAATGTTTAATACTTTTAATAGTTAAGCCAAGAAATGTAACAGCACGTGACTCCCAATAAAAGCACAAACCGTCGTTTTCACATTCTGTTTGTGAAAGGTTTACAGTTTTTCTCGATTGCTTAACCGTATTTCTTGAAATTATGCCTCTTTTTCTCAAAACTCTAAACATAAATCCACAACTTCTCACCCAATTCCCCAAACATGATATTTTCATGTCAAAATGAATCTCTCCACTCAAAACCATTCAGTCTTGCTGAAAAACCAAACTTTGCACTCAGACACATCCAACAAGCCCCCCAAAACACACACACTACAACTCAGACTTACACACTGGTGAGATAAATTCTAAACAATACAACAAAAACTGGTTATTAGAAATATTGCTTGTGTTTCTCTCCCTCAAAAACCTCCTCCTCCTCCTTCCTCCTATCCCATCCCCCATGGTTCAAATTACGGGGGGGATTGGGGGGGTCTGGCCCCCCTAATGAAGGCTTGGACCCCCCCAAAAGAGGTTCGGGCAGGTCTTTCTTACCTGTAATTGTAAATATTAGAATATATTTCCCATATTCATGCTTTATATACAAGAATCTTGAAATATCTTACGATTATGAGACACCCCTAAAATGGACCATACCATTTCCCAACCTTTAAGTCAGTTGACATCATCTACATCACTGGCAGCTGCTGCTCCAGCTGTTCCAGTCTAGTCCACCACAAGCTGGTGGAGACACTGTAAGTTAATGTCAGGAGTTAGCCATCTAGCTGCTTTAATGCACTCAACCTTCCAACCTTCAGAGTTTCGTAATTAGCATTTCTTTAAAATGAGCCATCAGATGTTAGCAAGCTGATAGCCCATCATTTCATTTCACATCATCTAATTGTGTGCTAACACTGGTGCTTAGGCATGGGCAGTGAAATAGATGTTTACTTATCGTAGAGAAACATTTTCATTCATTATTTAATTTAACGTGTTTTGTGAGTCTTTTTACAATAAGCAGCGATTTGTTTTCACTCTGGAATTCAGGACTTTTACCTGCCCTGATAAATGTTAAAATCCAGATTTGTTATTTCAAATGTATTCAGTTTCAGGTTTAGTTATGTAGTGCCAAAACTCATATTGCACTTTTAACATAGAGCAGGGGAAAGATACAACAATTCCCAATTCCCCAGCAAGGTGTGACTACTGCTAGATTATATTGCATTCACAGTCAAAATGAGCAAGAGGAAAGGAGGATATTTGCCGTGTGGGTCTGTGTTTGAGCATTTTGATGGTCTGCTGTTGTGTGTTGCTCTAGAATTCTTGGTGACCTCTGACTGCAAAAGTTGTTTTAGTAGTTAAATAAGTGAGGATATTGTAAGCATTGAAAGATTTTAGTTCACTGTCGCACGTTCCTGCGTTGTACTGGATTTCCTTTATGACCTGGAAAAAAAGTATTATTATAAATAGTATAATTCGCACCCTGCCTTCTCCTCCTCCAACTTCTACTGTTCCTCTTCCTTCACCTCTTCCTCCTCTCTATACTTCTCTTCCTCCTTCTCCTCTCTGGTGTCCTACACCTCTTCCTTCAGACTTCTCTGGATCCGTGGTTCCAAAACTGAATGAACAGACTCTGGCCCTTTTATCTATCTATTGTTCTGATTGGCGTGTTATTAATTTTGACTGTTTGTGTTTCCACATGGGTAGCTGTGTGCTATTTGAGCTCAACCTGTGCTGACTTCAGTGAACAATATTGAATGTTAGTGTTTTCTCAATGACCACATGGTGTAGGCAACGAGAAATGAAGGGATTTGTGTGTAGAGTTTAGAGAAATGGGAGTGCTTTTTGAAAAATGCAGTTATGGTTTTGAAATTTTAGTTCAATAGCCTAGTGATAGTGTTTAAGCAACAGAGAAACTGTAAACAAAATAAATAGAACATGTTAATTAGTGAGCTTTAAAAAGGTGTTAGTAGGGTTATTTGTTAACTTTGAAGTGAGCGGGCTAGCTGTTTCTCCCTGCTTCCAGTCTTTATGCTAAGCTAGGTGAATCGCCTCACAGCTTCAGATTTGTACTTAACGTGCACAACTGACCAGAAAGTGAATGAGCGTATCCCTCAAAATGTTTAACTATTCCTTTAACCAGTGGTACATTTTGTCCAAAATTAATCCAACAAATGTCACTGCTGGGTAAAATTGTTGCTCTGAATAATCATCATGCATTAGATTCGTGCTGCTGCTAAAAAAGTGAGAATGTTAAGCCGGGAGAGGTTTCATGAAGGAAGCAGTGTTGAATGACCTGTTGTTAAGGACAATGTCACGCTGCAGCCCTCAGTATTTCTCAGAGTGCAACACAATAATGACTTGTTCTCGCCATTGAACATTGTGGCTCTGTTTGGACTGGTGCCACAACTGTGCTGTCAGGATTTTGCTTCCCCTCGCCAGCTCCCCAAACAAACTCTGCCTCTCTCTACCACATAATGGCGCCTTCTTCTCGCACAATGCAGTCACTAAAGTTCGTAAAGTGACGGCAGCTGATGTAACGCTGCAGTCAGTGAGGCTGTTCGTCTCGCCTGGTTTGCTCAGAGGCACGCTGGCAGGGTCTTTGCTGCTGATTTCTCGTCGACTGCTCAGAGCTGCCTGTGCGTCTGACACCATAACTCATGCTCGCCTTGCCTGGATGTAATGGGTAAGAGGAACATGGTACGCTACAGCACTAATGGCAGCAGAATGACATCCATTCTCAATCAAAGCAGACTGAGGGTGAGCTATCCGTTATGAAGAGGGATAGCCTTGTTTCCTTTGACTTGATTAGTGGTCGACGAACCAATAAACTCTGGGACAGATATTAATGTAATTGTTGAAGCAGCTGGTTCCTGTCTGAGTTATGATCCATTGTTTGAGTGGAAAAATTCAGAGAGAGGGGAATCTGAGAGAGAAGGGAAACAGTATGGTACAATAACCATTTGTTAAAAGAGGAAGTCCACCAAATTGTGTTTGCACAACAGACAAACAGTGTCACTGCATTTGAAGGCCATCAGCTTTTATCTCAAGAACTGAATGCCCTTTTTATGCTGTGATAAATATTGCTGTCTCCCCTTCAGTGAAACTGTCGGGGCACATCATACCTGAGAGCTCTTGTAGTCAAACATAAACAACTGTCCTTGCCAAGGTCTTTCCTAAGTGACTCCTAATTGAATTTTCTTTAGCTTTCTGTTGCTTTGTCAGACACTGTTTCTAAAGGACTAGAAAAGAAAAATAAATATTACTACACAATAAATCTTTGTCAACACTTTGCTCAATAATCACAGGATTATTTTATTGTATATTGACTGTATGGTTTGAACCTTGTACTCATAGCAGTGTTTGACGCAGCTTAATTCAGTCTGTCTATCTATGTGATGTAACTTGTGAAGTCATGTTTATAGGATTTAAGGTTCTTACTGTCAACTGCCACTGGCATATTCTCATAGAAAACAGTTTTGCGGGGTTTCACATTTATTTTAAACAGACAAAACAGAACTACAGAGCAGTGGAAACCTTCTAGAGTGATCACGTCCGAGTCATATTGATCACTAATAAGTGGATGATTATTTTAATTATATAACTATATATTTTTCTTATCTTTATTTTTCATGCAGATTACCATCTAATTGACATTTGTATGTTCATTACATTAATATAAAGTAATGAGACTGGCAGCTTTGCTATTTACTGAATTTTATTGACCATTTCAAAATACAACTGTGTCAAACCCTTTTCAAAACTGTACAAATTAAATTACTGTGTATAATTCAAATACTCCATACAGCAATACATTCCTGTATATAAAATATAGATTATAGTTCAATTTATAATAGTAATAACTATAGTGAAAATAGTCTACTGAGCCACAGCTTGGCAATAGATTCAGTGCATTTCTACATTTTTAACAGGCCTGATACTAAACTGTAGGCTATCAATTCCTAACTGGTAGCAGAGTTTTAAAAGAAATGTAGACCTATACATAAAATATTCATATTTTTTTCCATATGTTGTCAAAATGGACATTGTAAGCGGACTTCTTGATTAGTACAGTGTCACGGCAGTCGCTGTCACCTTTGTGTTTCCCCTTTTCCTGTCTCACCTCTACCAAGTAGGCTGTGTCCCTGGGGAATGAAGACCCGCCTACTTCCTGGTTTCTAGGATGCTGACATCAGTCCCGCCCATTGGTTCCCTCTGTTTCCACTCAACCAATGGCTCGTCACCACATTAATTACCTCCTGCTCATAAGGAGAGTCCACCTGTTGCTCCAGGCAGCTTGTCACCGCCTATTGACTTGTGTGCCGCTGGTATTGACTACATTCCTTGCTTATTAGCTGTACGTTGTGTTTAGGGAAACCATTTGCATACCTTTGTTTGTTAACTCCACATTGGGTGCAGTAGAGAAATTCACTTAGTGTTTTTGTTTACTATTGTGTTAGTTTTCACCAGGTGGAGTGGGTGCTGTGCTCTTTGTGTTCTTTTCTAGCAAGAATCAACTCTGCTTAAATAGATAGATAGGTACAGGCCTCCTTTTGAGGACCTTTTTATTTTAACTTGGTTTGTTATTTTCGCAGCACCCTCGTCCACCCTCCTTTTGTTTATTGTTACCTGTCTACATCTCTCTGTTACCAATAAAAGTTACCTTGTTAAGATCTATACCAGTTGTGCCTATATGTTTATGGCCCCCACTCCCCTAGACCAACAGGGGGTCGTAACAATAGGTAAATTATTTAAACAGCATTTGTATGAATGTTTTTGTCCTAAGGTTTTTTTATCCATATAAGCGGTTGATCACTGTAACAATGTTCACTATAAGCAGTTTCCACTGTATAATAAAGAATCGCCTGAAAAGTATCCCATGATACAGGCTTTGACACTTCAGGGGTTGATGTTATTTAGGGAATTATGTACTTTAAAGTTGCCGTCTACCGCCATCTGGTGGTTAAAGGGGACTATTGTAAGTCATGGGGGAGCCAGACACTCACGCACAGGTGCACACATCTACTGCAGCCTGTCCACGCAGCATTTCCTACTCTAAATAAAGCCATGACCTTTTTTAATGTTTAATGTTTCCATGGAGCAAGGGCCAGCATCAACACATTTGCACACAACAAATGCAGCCAAATATCTGCAGCATAGGTAGCCTATCATAGAGATCATAATAATAATACCTTGTGTTAGACAGATTTTCATCATAGTTTCATCAATTTCTTCTTATGGCCCATTAAAACTTTGTCCTCAAATTATTCCTCATGGACGTTTTGGCCCACTGGGTCCCAAAAGAATGCCCCTTCTGTTCATGTCTGTGTATTTGTATGTAAATGTGCACATCAATATGATTTCCACTAGATGGCAGGTCGAGCTCAGAAACTCACCACCTCAGCTTCTTTACCCCAACGCTTTTCATCTAATCATGTCTTATTCTGCTGGGAGCTGCCTCCTGGAGTATCACACCTGCCCACTTCCTTTTTGCCTCGATGCCAGGGGAATGCAGTAACCCGCTCCCACAATGCACTGCAGCTCCCCTCTGTGAGGAAACACTGTGAGCATATGGCATTTAAAAAAATAAAAATAAAACTGAGAAATAAGTCAGAAATTTACCTTTACTATGAGATGCTGTATGTAAATGCTGACAGGCGGTGTGGCTCGTGGGGAGTGAAGTCTCTGTGGCGTCAGATGACACCTTTAGATATTTTAAACTTTGCCTTTGTGGTAACTGATGGAGCTCGTTTTCATATGCAAACATGCGTAAACTGGGACTTGAAACTTTTTATAGTGATGGTAACAAAAGTTAAACTCTTCAACCATCACTCCTCTGAGAGACGTTCTACAGCTACAACCTGCAATTCAATGAAGCTTGATGCAATCATAATTCATTTGACAAATAGAAAATATGAGATATTTGCCTTCTTTGAATCTTTATCCACAAGAGAAGAATTTTTTGATGTATTAAATTTTTTTTTCAGTCACACCCGGCTTCCTAGACAAATGTTAATCAGCTGTAAGTGTATTTATTGAATGAATTAAAGTCTTAGAGCTACAATACTGGACTCGATATTGGGTCTTGTAAACCTTATTTCTTTAGGCTACTGCAACAAACTAAATATTTCAATAAGTCATCATCAATCCTTCTAGATAAATATGACAAATATTTCAAATAATGTGATGTACACTATCTGGACTGAGGAGAATTACAGAATCCCCTGTCCTTCCTTTCTTATCACATCCTCAACCCTTTGTTTACTGCAAACCACACTGTGCAGCATTGTTTGTCAGGCTGAGGGAGCCTTGATGGAATCAGAGTCCATTAACATGGAAGGCAGCGTCGAGGTGACTTTAGCTCCTAATTAAAAACAGATGTGTCCATTTAATAGTCTTAATACTTTGTGGGAGAGCGAGACAATCACCACAGAAATATCTATTTGCCTCATTAAATCGGGAGGCTTGATCATGATGAGAAGCAGGGTAATGAATGAAGACAGACATGTTTACCAGGTTGTTTAAACAGTATTTGCTGGGAGGAGAGAGGGTGGAATCTAGATGGACTGTTGTTTGGTGGGGAGAGGAGGGAAGTCAGGTAAAAACAAGGAGGAGGAAATATAAGAAACTGGATGTGAACCATCAAACTATCATTTTGTAAGTGCTTATATATTTCAAAGGTTGTTCGAAGGCACAGTGTCACTGGCAGTGATTTCAGCCTGTGTTACACAGTAAAACTGCACAGTAAACCTTTAGGTGGGAGGTTTAACGAGTTCAAGGAACTGTGCTCTTACACATATTCAACATTTCAAACCAAGGTGTAACCACTAGGGATGAAAGCAGGGTGCAAAATTAACTTTTTGGCTTCTGTCAAGGGCAGGTAAACTGAGAAAGTTTACAAGTATTTTTTATCGGCCATAAAACTGAATTATTTGACTATAAATAATTACATTTTTTAGTATGCAAACTCATCTTTAGCATCACTTTAAATAGAGAATTGTGAGTAGAAATTGGATTTACAACTTTTATTCAGAACTCATACTGTTCCAACACCTCATCATAAGACATGTCTTTGTCACCCCTGTTCTCAAAACCCTGCTCACGACAACTGCTACGTAGTGTGTGACGTGAGAGGTAAAGAGACACCAACCACTGCCAGACCGGCCACCACTCAGCGGAGCAGGAAGAGCCATATGGAGCTCGTAGTCGGAGCTAACCAGCCATGAGCAGCTGCTGTCAGACTCTCTGTGTCCGCGCTGGAAACACAGAGCTTTGACAGTCACTAGAAGCAGTAGAAGTGTATCTGTGGCACCTGTGTTGGAGCTGAGCTAGTGGATCTGAGAGGCTGAGAGGCTCTCCGGTGTGAATGTGTCTGTTGGGGAGTTTAGTATGTAGCCATAGCCCTGCTGTTTATCATGTTGATATTACAGACTACAATTAACTGCTGTTTCGATATTTATACTTGGCAGCAGGTGATAATAACCCACCTCAGAGTCACGATTAGGATTTTTTTCTGCTTTGTTTTCTTATACTAACGAGCTTTATCTATACGATCTCAGGCGGACATCCGCAAGATGTGTGGATAACAAACTGGATAAAACCATCAAGCTCTTAAAATAACTCCAGCTCAGATAAAACAACATAAAAATAAAATTGCGACAGTTTGGAAGGTTATTAAAAGATTTCCACGACAAGAGCTGCAGATCAGCTGCAGGACTCACATCTGTATCACCTGAGGAGGAACGTGATTTTAACAAGCTTTATTACCTGCTGTAATCAGCTGTTCAGCTGGTTTTGAAGAGGAGGAGACCGACTTCAGCTCTGTGTAGAAACTTCCTGACTGACGAAAACTTAAAAACAACAACTCTGGACCCAGTAGTAACTCCATCAGCTGTTTGCTGTAAACACACCCAGGCTGGCTGCTATTTACATTTAATGCGACGATTGATCTCAGGCGGACAGCGGAGAGACATGTGTGCTTTTTGACTGCTGATTGTAATTTATTGGTTTGCAAACAACGGTGGAAAAGAGAGAAGCAGTAGCAGACTAACAGCCAACATTCTCCAGTTAAAGCCTCTACTCGCCCATTCATAATTTCACTGCAAGGCAAGCCCCCCCCCCACCCCCAAAGTACCCGGTACTTTCGGAAAGTACTACCCCTTGAGCAGGGGCTTTTTAGGGTGCAAAATGAAGGTCCCTCTGGTGGGAACGCAGTGAGTTCCTCCAGAGGTTCTAAGTTCCGGGGTAAAGTTCCTTTGGTAGAAACGCAGCTTAAGAGGGAATGAAAGAGAAGAGGAGGCATTACAGCTGTTCATTTGTTAAGATGTGTTGAGTGTTATTTATAAAACTGGTTGAGACTGAACTTCAATCACTAAAAGCTACAGTTTATATTTTATTTTTTCTGAAATTGAGTAACAAATAAAATAGATTTATTTTAAGATGCACATTTACAAAAACATTTTTTTAAATGCAGCCTTTAGATTACTTACATTTAGAATTTATTATTAGAGTAGTTGTTAAGTATCCCTTCAGTTTTATGTGAAAACTGACAGTAAATATTATTGAAATAGTATCTGATTTGACAGTCAGTTGTTGACTAAAACATATGTTGATACTAGTGGCAATGCGAATATGCTGATGTTTGGCAGGTAGCTATGTTCACCATGTTCACTCTCTACGTTTGGCGTGTTAGCATGCTCAGATTTATTAGTACTAAATATAAAGTATGTTTTAATTTTTACCTGATGATGGCGTGAAATGAAAATTTAACAAATTACCAAAGTTATTACAGTTCATCCCAAGGGGAACATGTATGTCTGTATCAAATTTCATGTAAATCCATCCAATAGTTGAGACATTTCACTCTGAAACACAAATGTTAACCTCATGGTGGATCTAGAAGAAAAGTCAGGGGTTCGACAATTCAAGTTGACAACTCATCCTCTGGGAACCATGACTGTATGTACAAATTTTCATAGTAACTGTTGTTGAGATATTTTAGTGTGGACAAAAGTCCCTTGTTACTGTTGTTTATTAATTAGCAGTAATCTACTGAAAGTCATGTGAGATCAGCATTTTGGTAGGCAGTTACATAAACCTAGCTCAAATTAATGACCGATTTAACTCTGTTCCTTACAACCTAAAAGTTGAAAAAGTTTCACGTGTTACAAACAAGCTCACATTGTTTAACTGCTGCCATAGTTTTTACTGACATGGCATATTGAAACGGATACAAAAAGATATTCTGAAGTTCCTTGAAGCTTTCTAAACTTTCTAAATATTTCTAAACAATCTGTCGTTGGCATCTTGAGGTTGGAGCCAAAGTGCAGCTGTAGTTTATCAAATGAGCAGTAAAGTATTTGTCAATAAGTAAAATGTAGACACATAGGCCTATTGGAAGGATACTTATACAACATCATGCTGGGCTATAAGGTCTATTTTCATTATTAATTAATTAGTAGATTTTTCTGATTAATCAATTCATTGTTTTGACTACAAAATGTCAGAAAAATTGTGAACAATGCACACTTTACCAGACCAAACATCTTTTAATGGTTAGTCTTGTCTGACACCTATCCTTAATCCATAGGTACAATGGCAATTTACAATGATAAAAACAAATGTGTGAAGATAGAACCAGCAAAAATAATCATTCACTTATCAAAATTGTTGCTAACTGATGTTCTGTTCATCGACTAAACAATTATCAGGCTATTGGCAAGGCAAGTTGCCTGTCAACTGTTTCAGGATTATTGTGACATTAGTGTGCATAATGTGCGTGTCAAGTTCATTTAATTCTTAAAACGTCAAGAATTTAGATAGGCACATGCAGACACACACACACACATACACACACACACACCCACCAACCACAAACAGACAGAAGCATGCACAAAAACAGAAATCTAAGCCAAGCTGACTGGTTGTGCAGTGTGACTGTGCTCTTGTGTGTATGACGGGGACAATGATGTGTGTGGACACTTCAGCCTTGCTCAGGGATGTGCTGTCACATCCCATCATCAGAGAGGTGCATTCATACCAGCCGCTGCTCCAGGACGGTTCACTAAGGGAGTGGCGAACCTTCTTCCAGCCGACAGCGGTGTTCATGTTAAGGATCAGAGTCAGTGTCACCGTTACAGATTCGGCATAGTGAAAAGCCCAAATATAATTTTTTTCTGATTCATTTATCAACTCTGTTTGCCAATTTATATTCAGGCAGGAATGGCGGGACCGAGGGGAGCACAACTCAGAAATCGCAGGACAAACATACAGAGATTCGAGTTTCTATTGCACAAAGGAACTAGCACCCAAGTGAATAAAAATAAAATATGGAAATATACAAAGAATGAAATTGATGTTTAACAGATAAATACATTCACGTTCTATGAACAACTGTTTTTACACTTTCCATTCCAAGCATGTACTACCTTCACTGCTAGGTGGGCCATAGGTGTATGAGACAGAACACTTACAGGTTATCATTCATAAAGCCATGCACTAAAGTAGTCAGAAGCTCCCCTGTGAGGGTTGGGTTAGGGTGTGAAAATAACATCTTGGCTGCACATCACACAGTCAGTCAGTTAATCAGTGCATAGTTTGTTGGTGAAGTTGCTGGCGTAGATAATGAGATAATTGGCACTGGACGGATCTGCTGTGTGCGCTGGAAAATAAAAAGATCCCCAAAGACCTGAACTCACCTCCAGTTGGGAGAAGATGGGATGCTGTGCGTTTGTGTGTGTGTGTGTGTGTGTGTGTGTGCCCGCTCTCATTGGTGTAGTTGCTAATGTAGCAGAAGAAAGACGGGAAAAGGAAGCGAAACAGACACATTAGCAAAGGTCAAAGGGGAAGGTGGAAGGTTAGAGAACCGAGGAGGAGATTGAAAGAAAAATAATATGATCATGATGCATGAAGATGGGGGCCTAGGCCACAACTGGGACTACCTTGGCAACCTGTGCTGGGTTGTCAACATTACTGCCAGTAATAACATTACGACTGATATTTTATGGCTTACAGTGACTAACAGATCATATTTAGTTTGAATATTCAGTATATTTCGATTTCGCCCCTTGGGTCACTAAAAAGGTTACTGAATAGAAAAGTTCGGTAACACTTTCTATGAAGGTCATCGCCATAGTGACTTATGCATATATTTATAAGACAATATAATGCGTCCATAAGACATAATAACAATTGTTATAATCACTTACAAACATGCATTAGGCGCTATAGCAAAGTTCATAATGTATTATGACCTTTTGATTTAATGTTTTATAACTAATATTAATACCAGTTTATATCAATGTGAGTGCGGCAAGAATCTCCGACCATGTTCCATAACACATTATAACCACCGACTCTGCCTCGTTAAAAATACACTGCGGTCACAATTTAGAATTAGTGATATAAAATGCAATAATAGCTTATAGTAATGTTTAAAGTTATATAGCATGTCTTTGTTTGCTTTAAGTAAAGTGTTAAAATATCTATCCCTGTATAATATATTACAGGTGGACATAATATGAACTAATTATAAGCCTTATAACACGTAATTGTTTGCTTTAAGTAAAGTGTTAAAATATCTATCCCTGTATAATATATTACAGGTGGACATAATACCATATGAACTAATTATAAGCCTTATAACACGTAATTGTTTGCTTTAAGTAAAGTGTTAAAATATCTATCCCTGTATAATATATTACAGGTGGACATAATACCATATGAACTAATTATAATACCTTATAACACGTAATTGTTTGCTTTAAGTAAAGTGCAGGAAAACAACTTTTATTTATGTTTCTTCACTTTATGAACAATCTGTATGAATTTTGAACATTTTGTAGTTTAGCACAAAAATACAACATAATTACATCAAGAAAACTCATTGTCAGGGTGGTGAAAGATCGCTCAAGAGAAGACCTGTTGCCGACTAACATTATGTAAGAAGAGGCTCAGATGTTGTCACAGATGAATGGACAGGCCCTAACAGATGCAGTGGATGATTAAAGACAACCACTTCACAAAACGTAGCCTATTAAAAGACATTTTAAAAGTAATTAAATGGGAATACTGTTAGCTAGCACTAACTGCCTTCCCTTTTCCAGCAGTTGCGGAAACAACAGACTTAACGGACACACTGTGACCTACACTGCACATGTTCTGCCAGACTGACAACTTACGAATCTGCTCGCTCTCTCTCTCATTCATAATCAATGCAGAATCTTCCACGTCCGCATTGCAAAGTATACTATACTGTACTATACTACAGTACTATAATGTTCACGGAACGCAAATGGTGGAACCTTCGGAACTGTGGAAGTGCAGCGCCCGGACAGTCGGAGGTGTGCACATAACAGAAACCGGTGATCTCTGTTACTGGTCTGAGACTAGTGTTGTATTCGATGCATTTCGCCGCTGCTGAATGAACGAGAAGGGTCCAGCTGCAGCCTGCAAACAAACGTGACGGAAGTTGACGGAAGTTGAACTTCCATATATGGTTTGTCCCAGAAGCCACCGCGCACAAAACGTGATGACGTTTATCTCGACCGCTTAGCCCACGCAGAGCTGTTAAATAAAAAAAAGAGCCGTTAAAAAAGAATGTATCAAAATTTGTAACAACATTAAAATAAACAGAACTTGCTCCTTTTGGAGTACGTCCGGCCCTAAAGACAGCCTAACATGCCTGACCTCGATGATGCATGAAAGTGGAAAAGATCAAATCAAATAACATACAGTATGCTTAAGAAAAGTGATGCCACTAGACACTGTTGATGTTGTTTTATTTAAGTGTGACAGATACATTCACATCTTTAGTAGTGTATTACTGTAGTAAAACTATTTCAAATTTTTCCACACTCAGCACCTAAATGGTCACATCTGTAGTTGTTCTCATCTATGAAGAAATTAGATTAATTGGCAGCCTAAATTGCCCGTAGGTGTGAGTGGTTGTCTGTCTCTATGTGTAAGCCCTCTCATTGACTGGCAACCTGTTCCGCATTTACTCCACCCAAGGTCAGCTGGGATCGGCTCCAGCCCCCCACGACCCTCTAAAGATAAGCGTAATTATCGATAATGGATGTTCCTTTCTTCTATTGTGAAAAGTTAAGTATTTTTGTGAAGTTTTCATTTGACATGGATATTGATGTGACTCCACTCTAAATGTCAACCATCACATGAGCAAAGCCTTACCGGCGCTCAGGGACACAGACAGAGTTGACAGTAAACATGGCTGCACAAACAGAGTCCCAACTGTCTTCTGAGAGGTAATTATTATTATTAGCACTCTGAGCTGCAGAGGGTCCCCACGAGGTCTCCAGAACAATGAAGATACACAAGGGTGCTGTGACAGGCGCTCAGCTAGGTATCACAGTGAGTCAGCTAGGCGTTAATACCCAGGCTAATAATCACTGCCAAGTCGAGCTAACACTGAGCTAATAGCAGCGGTGAGGGACAGGCAGGTGCCACCATGGGGACACACCTCACTCAAACTTGGCCGTCCAGAGGCCTAGTCCTCAGGTTGTAATTAGTAGCCAGTGACAACAAGGCTTAACAGAGGAAAAGCAGCATGCCAAGCAGGTACACAAGGGTCTGCAGAACAATAATAATTATCAGTCACCAAAACAATCCCGAGTGCTGAATATTCTATTATAGAGCCCGACCGATTTATTGTTTTGCAGATATTATCAGCCGATATAAGGTACATGCAGATGTAATCTGCTTCAGCATTTTTATCAGCCGCTATGACAATTAATAAAGAGAAACAGAGAGTTGGATCCATCGCTCATGTCATGAGTGTTGCATTGTTTGCCCAACAGAGGGCGCGCTGCAGCTCCTTTGTTGACAACACTGCAGCACCACAGAACAAAACATCAGCTGACCGCAGTCTACCCTAGGCTCTGCCGGAGCTATGGTGAGTAGCTCCTGGTAGCGCTCACACCCAGTGTTCCCAGTGAGTTGGTCTTTTGTCACGTCAATTACATGACTTAAATATTAATAAAATTAACAGAGTGCACTAGATGTAGAAAGTAGTCATTGTGGCGGATTATATGTAAGGTAATAACTACTGCATGACAAAAAATATATACACACCCCTCCAAAAGTATTGGAACAGTAAGGCAAATTCCTTTGTTTTTGTTGTTTACTGAAGACATTTGGGTTTAAGATCAAAAGATGAGTACGAGACAAGAGTTCAGAATTGTGTCCCTGAGCAAGACACTTAAACCCTAGTTGTGTTGAAAAGTAGTGGGGACATAAGGGTTCAGATTAGGGGTGTGTCGATACACTTAGCTCACATACACGATTTACAATATTGGGTTTTTAACACTATTTTGATGAAATACTCAATGCTGAAATATATAAATGGGGGTCTGGGGGTCCTCCCCTAGAACATTTTGAGCACTAAACACTTAATTTCCTGCATTCTGCAGACATATTCTGCACCAACTTATGGTAGAATTGTCTTTATTTATGTAAAGTGATTCAGGTGACAATTCAAATAATATAATAGAAATAATATAATGCAGCACTCAGCAGCTTGGTTTTTTAGCTTAAGAAACTTTTTTTTGGAAAATGCACATTTGTTTCTTCTATCTTTAAATTGCATTGCATGTTTTCTTGCTGTGCAAATAAATTTTTCTCAAAGTATTTTCATTTGTTTAACATTTCTTGTTGCAAGCCATTTATAGAACATATTTAACAAATGCTTTAAAAAAAAGTGATGGAGTGTCCCCAGTAACCACAGTGTAAATGACTATGAAATGAATACAATATTTGTGCACTAAGAACTCTTAAGGGGTGAAATCAAAAATACCAAAAAAATGTGTGGTCGTTGCAATTAGTTACACCTTGGCTAGATAAGGTAATGTTATGTGGGGTCCAGCTGCAGCCCGCAGACAAACCAGATAAACGTGACGGAAGTTGAACTTCCATATATGGTTCGTCCCACAAACCACCGCGCACAAAACGTGATGACGTTTATCTCGGCCGTACGGCCCACGCATAGCCGTAAAAAAAAAAAAAAAAAAAAAGACCCAATAAATGTCAACCAATCAGTGTACATTATGCGTTAATATTTACTCTATATTATAATTATATATTATTATAGTATATTAATATTGTAAATATTTATTTAGAATAGCACAATGATAATAATAAAGCAATGTTTCAATTCATACTGTTGTTGTATATTTTATTTGTTCCAAAGTGATTTTAAGTTTCACAAACCATGAATATTCTGTACATCACGAGCCAGATCTTGATTTAGGTTAAAACTTTACAACATTACTGAGAATTTAATGATAGAATAGCGTTACGAACATTAACACTATCGTTCAGCGGTTGCTGGACACGTCTGCTGTGTTGGCTGCAGTGGTCTGTGTGACTGGACCTGGGGGAGCTAACCGGAGCTAGCTGGCTAACTATTGCTGACATCCCCCCGAGGTATATTACTCTCACCCTAACCATCACAGGGTGTGTGCCTAAAGTTATTGATTGTATGCATGTCAACCGGTTAACGTTAACCCTACAGTGGCGCACATCAGCCGCTAGCAGATAGGTAGCATATAACTTCCATTGTGTTGCTGTGCAGCCTTCGCTAACGTTACTGCAGCTATATATTGGCACCCGCCGGCACCATGGTCGGTACTTGTCAACTCCGAAAATGTTTGAACACATTTTCGATTCGCCGTCAATTTTCGTCAGATTGCCGATATTCGACATTTACACAGTTGATTTCTTGCCTCAAAACTTCTCAGAAGTGTATTTAAAGTTCTGTTGTTGGCCTCTAAAGAATAAAACGGTTAACATTAGGATCTATACTGTATGTCAACCGAGATTAACCCTTACATGTCATCGCGTTTTGTGTGCGGTGTCTTCCTGGAACAAACCATATTTGGAAGTTCAACTTCTGTCAACTTTCGTCAACTTCCACCAGGTCTGCGGGCTGCAGCTGGATATACTTGAAGTCTCCACAGTCCAGAGTGTAAAGCACTGATGTAAACTGGAATGTTACCTGTACTGCCGTATAACATCAGAGTCACACCAAACGGAGTATATTATTAAGTTTCACAATTTATTTCTGACGTTACGGCATTAATTTAATCCCACAAAAGGACAAGAAAAAATTAAAGACCTAGGTAAACGAAATATAATACTTTGTAAATGAAATTTAATACTTTTAAGGCCTTATTTGTTGACCATGAAATTTAAGACTTTTTAAATACTTTTAAGACCCTGCGGGTACCCTGTCTATAATTTGTAATAAACAGATATTTGTAAAATGTTTTCTGTTGTTTTATACATTTGACTCTTATTTATCAAAACTTTAATATATTTTGTTGAACATTTGTTCAAAGTAAGTAACAATCCAAGTTTATTTTTAAATTGCATTATTTTATGGTATCTTGGTGAGGTCTCAACATAACAAAGATTAGGGATAATCTTTGTTTATGTTATGCATTTCTTAAAATAAGGGGGGAAAGAATCTTCTGTGTAATACAATGCAATACAGTTCAATAGATTAACAACAATAGTGCATTGTGAAGCCTATAATATTTCATTTTATGGTATATGTTAACTATATTAGGGTTTTCCCTTCCCATCTAACTCAAAGGAGAGCCGCCTTTGTATTATTATTATTATAGTCCTCAACAAAAGCACTATTTACCCACCTTTGTTGAAATAGCTGACAAGTGCCTTTCATCAGCAACTGCTTTGATGTACTTACACCAAGCAAGCACACGTTACACGTAGCGCAGAATGACACATTCACAATTTCTGAATGATCAAGGTAAGTTATGAACTGCCATTATTTATGAGGCAAACAAATGTGTGTTTGCTTGGGTGTAACATTCACTAGGGACAGGGGAGACAAGTTTCCAGTTCAACTTCAGTTCAGCCGAGATAGTAATCAAGTGAAACAACTCTTGCGCAGTGAGTCGCAGACAGTTTGTGACTAGAGTGGTAACACTGGTAGACTAAATAAAAAATATATAAAAATGAAGCATCACCAACTTTAATGATTAGGGGTGTGACGAGATTTAGCGATATTAAAATGTGACAATATCACTAGTCAAGGTGTAAAGATGTCTCACGATATAAGCATGATGGAGTGTGAGCGTGAAATTAGCAAATAAGATGCCCCTCGCCACTTTTAAATCATTTGTGTGGCAGCATTTTGGGTACCCGGTGGAAGCAATAAATGGCAACAGAGTAACAGACAAGACACAAACAACATGTAAGCAACATTTCAAAATGCACTCATTGTTTTGCATTTTGTGACTTTCAGTCGAATCAAAGACTTATATTTCATCACTGAAGATTTCTTGAAAATAGAGTTAAAATATTGTCTCTTTTCGTGAGAAAGTGTACTGTCACACCCCTATTAATGAATTGCATGAAATTTAAATCCCTATGGATTCATAAACTATCTGGCAAATCATAATTTTTTTTACTTAACTTAACTTGAACAGCAGTCTAAAAGGTGTGTGCACAAATGCCATGCATGTTCTTTGCCACCTTTAGCTCAAACAAATCCAGGGAAAGCCCTGTATATGTTCATTTTTGGAGTTTATAGTGTTGAAGGGTAATTCTAGTGAAATTCCACATTTTACTTGTCAACAAATGTTTCTATAAAGTATTGCCAATGTTGGCAAAGCTTGTTAGATGTAATTTCTCTATACCCTAGACCTCCATTGATTTCCAAAAACAGTTACAGTTTTTCTCGATTGCTTAACCGCATTTCTTGAAATTATGCCTCTTCTTCTCAAAACTCTAAACACAAATCCACAACTTCTCACCCAATTCCCCAAACATCCTATTTTCAGTGTAAAAATTAAGCTTTCCACTCAAAACCATTCAATCTTGCTGAAAAATCAAACTCAGACATAACAAACAAGCCCTCAAACACACACACATACTAGAGGCCAGAGATTCTTGTTCTCCACCTCCTCCTCCTCCTCTCCCTACGCCGCCTCCTCCTACTCCTCTCCCTACGCCGCCTCCTCCTACTCCTCATCTTACCCCTATCCCATCTCCTCCTCCAACTCCTACTGTTCCACTTCCTTCACCTCTTCCTCCTCTCCATATGCTCTTCCTCCTCCTCCTCCTCCTCCTCTCTGGTGTCCTTCACCTCTTCCTTCAGACTTCTCTGGATCCGTGGTTCCAAAACTGAATGAACAGACTCTGGCCCTTTTATCTATCTATTGAAGGTTCTGATTGGTGTGTTATCAATTTTGACTGTTTGTGTTTCCACCTGGGTAGCTGTGTGCTAATTGAGCTCAACCTGTGCTGATTGAGCGGACAATATTGAATTAGTGTTTTCTCAATGACCACATGGTGTAGGCAATGAGAAATGAAGGGATTTGTCTGTAGAGTTTAGAGAAATGGATGTGCATTTTGAAAAATGGTTATGGTTTTGAAATTTTAGTTCAATAGCCTTGTTATGGTGTTCAAGCAATTGAGACATACTGTAAAACACACCAATGAGCTGCACTTTTGTGCTGAGTGACAATGAACACAGGCATTGGAATTCATTTTGAATTTATCCCACATTCACCATCCTCCTGGTGTACATAATCATTAGAGCAACAAATGTATATTAATTTATCGCTGAAAATAATCCCTAACAAATGCATTATTTACCCATTTTTAAGAAGTAGGCACCAGAACCACTGACGGGCAGGGCAAGACAATAAGTAAAATATAGATTATCTCCAGCCTTAGCTTTTAAGTGAACAAAACAAAAGTACAAGGTACAATATAAAAGGATGAGTATTACTATATAATTCAATCCAACACTATTAACAAAATTCTTACAAAAGCCCTTAAAAATGATCCCTATAACATCATCTCTATGACACAGTCTCAGCAAAACATCACATATTATAAGCTTAATACAGAAAGCTTTTGTTGTGACGTGCTGTTGGATTCCATCATATTGTGTCTCTTCATTATATTATTTATATATTATGAAAATAAATAAGAAAGAAAGAGCTAAAGATGACATATGTCCATATACAACAAGTTTATTGCAATGTGTGTGTTGTTTCTGCTTGTACAAGAGTACAAGAGCTCCAACAGGCTACGTAGAAATGGACACAGCAAGTATTGTGAGGGGTAAAATAGGTTTCAGATGTGCAGATCTGTATCTTGAAGCTGGACTGCAAACTTTTGCACTCTGCATTGTTTATTTTATGTGGTTACATTCACTGTTGTACCAAATCTCCTTTTTCTAAAATACAATTTGATATGAAGAAAGAGTTGTGTGTAAACTGTGAGACAATAACCCATTTTAATAATTCAACAAAAATTGACAAAATAAAGGAAGGCAAGCTACCAAAGTTCTGTGACTGAAGAAATTAGGCATCTAACAGGCTCACTGTTTTGTTCATTTTGCACCAAATAGCTTTTTTCTCCCGGTGATGAACATAGAAATGAGTGCATAGCAAGTGCAAATGTTTTAAGAGCAATCTAACAAAAATGAGGCAGAAGCCCATTATCCTTCCTCAAAATACATATCAGGCCTTTACCAAGACACAAATGTGTCCTCACTGATGGTCTAAGATGCAATTACCACATCCAATAAAACAGCACACATTTTCATATTTCATTGTCCCCGGTGTGTACAAGTTGTGGAATTATTGACCTGCTATGCTCAACTGAGTGTAGTTTTAAATATGAATGCCACACGTCTTATGTGCATTACATTAGAATCCTCTCTGGCTTGTAATGTTGAAGTAAATGCGGACATGAAACATGTTTCAAACAAAAGTAGACAGGATGGGGAAGTGACCCTGAGTCTTTTTTTCAAGCGTGCTTTAATCCCACAAAGGCTGTTTGAATTTTCTAATCTCATTTCTCCACATTCAGACAAAAACATCTATCGGCAAGTACATTTTCCAAGAAGAAAAGGGAAAGAAAGAAGAAAGGCAGTTTATTGCAATTGATTGGTAAGTGACATGACTCTATATAATGAATTTTCCACCATGTCATTCATCCACTGAGTTTGTGTAGATTCCTCCGTTAGGAAGCTTTTTCTTCCATCTTTATCAATTTTTTTTGTATTACTGTCACATTTTAGTGTTAGCAGACATATCAGGATATTTTGAGAGCTGAGATATTTTAGTTCTTGATGGTCTTCAACTGACTTTCTGGATGTAAGGCCACACCCAAAACCATAAAACAAAGACATTACAGTAGCATATGTGAAATGTTCCTAATTTGTGGAACTTTCTGTGCTCCCACTTCATGTAGTACCTCATTAAATACACACCAAATACACCTTACATACTGTACATTGTACTACACAGTACTATACTGACTGTGATAAAAGGACATGCTAGTTGACAAAGCTCTCTCTTTGGAGACCTCCCAATGCGGCTGTTGCTGCTACACAGTATCTAAAGCCGACCCCTCGCTGCACCAAGCCCAGGGGCTGATGGGAGTTCTCGGGGGAACCATTAGCAAGCGGATCGGCAATGTGGCGAGCAGGGAGCAAGCGCAATTCACGGGAGAGCGCCGAAAGAACTCACAACACTCTGACAACACCTGTCACCCCTGCGCCTAATGAGAAACACAATTAGCAATTAACAGTGCGATCTGTCAGGGCTAATACCTGCCTCCCTGCATACACACACACACACACAGAGCCGGGGGGGGAGAAACCAGACCCTGTTCATCAGCACTTCCTTGCAGGTATGAAATGAGCCCAAACAAGCGGATCAATTAGACAGGTGATGTAATGTTGTGAAACCTAAGCTGATGCCTCGGTGGCAGATTTCCTAAACAGCATCCTCGCTGATGCTCCGCAGTGACTTTTAAGACAGGAATTGTGATTTTTATCACTCTGTGGGGAACTGAACTGGACGTACTTCCGTATGGCTATATATCAAACAGCCTGAGCTATTAAACTGTGTGTGCACAGTGAAGTTTGTCAAAATAGACTTTCCTGGTAGATTTGGTGCTCTATTCTCCTGTAAAACAATTGCCGCTGTGGGGATTAACAGAAGATCAACTGAAGTGAATATAAACAGCACATGTAGTAAAAAATCAGCCCTTAAATCAGCACATTCTGTGTTTATTTGGATCCCTTTTAGCTGTTGGCTCATGGACACCAACTTCCAAAGATCGATTCAAAGACAGTATCGATCCTCACACCTTCTGGTATTTCTCAATGATCTCTGAGGGGACATTTGAGGACGCTTCCAGCCGTAAGCAGGTTTTCAGTAATGTCCTCGAGGAAATAAAGAGATCTGTAATGCACAAACTGCACAGCATCTGTTCATAATTAATAATTGTGACATGCACATAGTTGTTTCATGTGTAAAAGTAGCCCATATTTCATGTTAGCATTCAAGACTTGAGCTTGTTCTCATGGAAGTGTAATTTTTTATTGATTACTTGTGCTGCAGTGGAGGAATCTGCTGAAACTTTAATGGATTTCAACAAACTGGGAATACAATAAGGAAATTGCTATTTCAGTGGAAGACTGGACTAAATAAAGTACATTCTTAGCTACTTAACACATACAGATCAGGTTTGGCTACTGATCACTGACAGTGGAGCTGTTGGGGATTTAGTATCTTACTCAGTGACACTTCAGCAGGGCAGATGACTCAAACAAAAAGGGTAAAATCTCCAGCTTTTTATATTTGAGTTGGGCAATTACATGATGCTGAAGTCCAATTTAAAGTTCATTGTTATTTAGACACACACACACATCATGAAAATGTTTGCTTTCACATATGAATCTCTAATAAACTCTCTAACACTCATCCCGAAACACACACCAGCATAAACTGGCTGTGTTCTAATTGGATTACACCAGAATGTGTGTGTGTTAGTGTGTGTGGCTTAGTAATTGTGTCAGCCTTGTTGGTCAGTGGGGAATTGAAGTGTTAAATCCAATTCTGAATTTGTATCTCGTACAGAGGAGGGGGAGATGTACTGTGAGTACCAACCATATGTCACCGTCCCCAATTCATAAGGATTGAATATGGATGAGAAACAACTCGGGGTCCTGGCGTTGCCACTGGTAGCAGGTTTAGACTGTAACGGTGTACTCATGTTTCTTATCAGCGAGAAAGTGGAGCTGTAGACAACAGCACTGCAAAACTGACAAAGATTTCCCTTAATGAAGATAAAACTGATTCGGTGTCCCACTGACAAGAGGGTCACCAAAAATCAGAATTTCTCATGAATCTAGAGTCGAAATCAATTAATGGATTGAGAGAAAAATAATGAATTATTTTTATAATTGATTCATCGTTGAGGTAATTTTTCAAGCAAACATTACTTGGATCCAGCTTCTCACTTGTGAGGATTTGCTGCTTTTCTTTGTCTTATATGATAGTAATAAAGTATCTTACAATATTTTGACATTTTATCAACCAAATAATTAATCAAGAAAGTTAGTTGCAGTTCTGCATGAAGTGATGTTTGTATTGTCTTTATAAAATAAAAGATTTTAATTTCAGTTTCAGATACGTGCCTCTGAGTTGTGCCTAAACTAAACATCTCACTGAGTCAAATACTTTCTTTCAGTTGTTTTCTCATTGTTATCCAGACTATGTGCCAAGTTATTATGATTTCTAAATTATGACAGCGGTCTCATGTGAATGATGTAAGATTTAATTACTGTCATGGCAACAATTCAAATTGAAGTGCTGAAATAGAAGTTGCATGTCGGTTGTGTGCCTTGTGATCCAATTTATGTGGCATATGTCTGTGTGTTCCAGGTCATGTAAAGTAACTCTCTAAAATTTCACATCTGTCTGAGGGGAGAAACTGAATTGGACATAAATATCATTTCTTACCTTTGGAACTTGGCTATTATGATATGTTGCTATGCTGTAACTTAAGAAGTGTATAACTGAAAATGTAACTAAATAACCTGCTATAGTTTAACAGTGCATTATTATACACACTGCATTGGTACTTTTTACTGCTTCATGCTATAGCCAGTTCATGAAATCTTTGTCATTTGCAGTCTGTTGTGTTTTCCTAACTTCATCAAAAGAAAATCAAAGAAAAAAATGGGTTTGTTTGATTGACAAATGAGCTCTGGGGAACTGCAATGCATAAACACCACTGAAATCAACACCTAACACCAAACATGTTGCCGTATAAACCAAAAACAAAACATGAATCATGTGAATTACCACTGTAAGTGAATATTCACTGTTCTCTTAATGTTTTAGAGACACTGAATGATGAACAAGGCCCCAACAGGTGTTGATAACAGTCAATACAAGCAGGATAGATGACGTAAGGATAAATCTTTCAAAGACAGGATAAAACTTACTGATGAAATCAAGATATTGACAAGTTTTTAAAATCTGTTAATCAGCTTTGGCCAACTGATATGTCTCAGTGAGGCTGGAGGATTTCTTGTACATTTCCCCCTCAAACTCCTGCTCTAAAATGCATTTCTGACCTCTAGGCTCACATTTGCAAATGGACAAAGGCTCATGTTGCTTAGTCTTGTTTGTACTTGGACAACATTTTCTTTATTTCATGAGTCTTTTAGTAGTTATGCTTTAGGAAATGTAAGAATATATTCTATAACATCCCCTGGGTTTCACTGCAGTGTCTAAATCATTTTCCCCTGCAGCTTCAGTGACATCTTTGACTTTTTCCTGCTGAATTTCTACACAAGAGACAGTCATCCATACTCTATATAAACTAATCTGCAATATAAATGAATCACATATAAAATATGTAAACTGTTTTACTTTGCTTTATGCTGTCCTTACCTTTACAGAAGTTACTATCTCAGGCTTCTTCCCATTACTGTGTTATTTTTGCCATTTTGGTTGATCTACTGCTCCACCTGGTTTTCTCAACAAGCCACAGAAAATAACCTATCTAGTGAAAATGCCAGGCTAACCTTAGTGGTGACAGACTGCAGTGAGAAACTGCTCCACTGTGCCTAATACCACCTCTTAAAAAGACAAAAACAACTTTGTTTTCACTCGATTAATGTTCAAGAAAAGGTGGCATTTTTATCAGATGCGGTTATTGTTGTGAATTTTTTATACACTTAGCATCGTCTTATTGGAGGCTTATGGAGTCAATGAATCAGTAAAAATATCTAAGTATTTCTGACTTTGAAAGTCTATAATATTACCTTACATTTTTCAAAAAAGAGTCAAAGAAGAGTTTAACAGTGTTTAACAGGAAACATTGAATGAACCTCAACATCAGAACAAGAAGGCTACTCCAACCCACAGCAGTCAGAAGTTTGTGCACAAGTGTATGCACAAACACGTAAGTGCCCCCCACATGCACGCACACTCACCTCCTTTTCAAGCAAAGTTTGCTTTTCTAATTGACCTGCTCTTGCAGACTGTTTAACAGACAAATAGTGGTGTGGTCTAGCTCTTCAATGTTCCAGCAAGTTAACAAGATCCAACCAGAGGCAAGCCAGAGTCAACTGCAAATTCATTGTCAAGAGCAAAGCAAATTACAACCTTTCTTTCATCCTGTCAGGGACAATAAAAGATAGGTAGGACAGAGACAATTACCATTGCAACTGAGCAACGGAGACAGTGCCATTACCACTTCCAGTAGACGAGTTTGATGTTTCAGTGTTTTTCTGAAGGGTTAGTAAACAGTAGAAAGCAGCATGGAGGCCAGTAACATGTTACGGTGGTTGCTGTGTGTAGCCCCAGTATTTCTGGTAACAGCACTGTGCTGGGCAGGTGACAAGTGTGTCAAAGCGTGTGTATAAAGTCACAGCTAACGGCCTGTTAGCCTAGCGTGCTAATACTACATAAACATATGAATGAGACGTTTATAAACATCCACAGATGCCGAAAAAGGAGGAAAAATTAGCATGTCCACCTGGGTGTCGTGAAATATGCTTTGCTGGGCTGCCGCAGGCAAACATACTAAGAGATAATTTGGACACATTCAAGTGTCTTTTGTAACAACTTGTCTTACATTTTCTCCTCTGTTTGGAATCCTGACACATGCTGGATCAACAAATCATCTTGTTTGATGTTCAGACCATTTTGCTGAGGTATGGGAGGTGTGCTCGTCAGCTTCTCGGCAAGCCTCTGTGACCTACGGATTCCCATAATCTGCATAGGTTTGCAGAGGAATGTTCGCTAGAGATTAAATCCAGCTTCACTTAATTTAGTGGTTCTTTTCAAGAAGTAAAGCAATAGTTTGCCATTTTGGGAATATGCTTATTCACTTCCTGGCGGAGAGTTAGATGAGAAGATCAATACCACTCTCGTCTGTAAATGGATGTAAATGTAAAAGCGCTTTAAGTGGCGGAAAGACTAAAAAGGCGCTATACAAGTAAAGACCATTTACCTTTTCCATTTACAGCAGCCAGTTGGCTTAGCACAAAGCTTAAACAGGTGGAAACACTTAGTCTGGTTCTGTCTACGTTGTAACAAAATTTGCCTAGCACCTTTAAGAATATTTCCCAAAATGTCGAACAGTTAACAAGTTAAGTTAAATTAAGAGTCGTGTTGTGCAGCACAGTGGTCAATGGCAATTTGTAGCAATGCTTTGTCTTTTGAGAATTCTTACAATTTAACCTTACCAAACCATTTAGCGGTAGTTAGCATTTTGTACTAAAGTCCTGATTTGTCATTCATGTGAGAAAAGACAATTTTACATAACAGTAATTGTATTTACAGGTAAAGCAGGTTGATTATTTATGTACACATCATGCCTTAAACCAGTTTAACCTTTTGTGACCAGCAAAGATATCTGAGTATGCTTGCTCTTTTTCAGAAATGCCCTGCTTCACACTTGGGAGCTGCACAGTACAACCAACAATCCTCTGCTGCTGGCCACTCGAGCTCCACTGAAGTAATTGGAGCCTTGAGCCTTCGTAAGTGCCTTGATCAAGGGCACGTGTGTGATAATTGCTGAGGGAGAACAGAGAGTTTCTCATTTACTTCCCCTGCTCAGATCTTCGCTGCTGGTCAGGGGATCTGAACCAGCAGGCTACTGATCACATATTTTCAGGCTATTCAAGTGTAAAAGGGCGGCACTGAGTTTCTAAAAATGGCCTAAAAGACAGAACAGAATCCCGATGTGTGAGGGCATATGGAAATAGATATTTTTTCTTCACAGATATGGTATAAATCGTTATTACTGGAAGAAGTGGATTGTAATTTTTCTCGAGCTTCATTTAACTGATGAGTCTCCTATAGTTCAAGAAATAACACCTACCCTTTGCAACTTATTTTTGTTCATTACAGTAACTCTACACACTTCTAATACTGAAAGCACTCCTCACACATGAGGCTCCACACTGTCTTCCAGCGGGGTAACATGGATAATGGGCATTTTTGTGAAAACAAAATGTTTTTTTCAATTTAGATGAGACCCTCAGAAACATTTTGAGATTCTCATTGTGTTTTGATTTGACATTAGAGTGGAAGTCTTGAGTTCGAGAGCAGCAAGGATCACCTCAATTTTCAGCAATGTGATTAAAGGATTTATTCATGCATCAACATTTAAGCCACCGTAAAGCCAACACCACAACTGAATAGTTACTTCAAAAAGACCCATATATCAGCAAATGTACAGTATATATTCCCAGGATTTCTGAAACTGCTATATTGAATATGTTAGATTATTTATAAAGGCTAGTGCGGAAGTTCCCACAGTGATGACAAGTGTGACTACAGTTTATCAGGAAGCTGTCAGTTCCTCTCTCAACTCTTGGCAAACTTGGGCCATATTTATCAAGTCTGCAGCAGCCCTATACCATCAACACTCGTGTCTGCCCTACTCCCCGTCTACTCTCTCTCATCCTCTCTCCCCTCGTCTCTTTCCAGCCTTTCCCTCTTCTTTTTCCAGCCCAAGAGAGGAGACACAGCCATAAATCTCAGAGTGGCTAATGAACTGCATTTAACAATAAAATGCACTGGAAATGGAACATTTCATTTACAAGAAGATCAATGGCAGTGACAAACACCCTTCTCGGAGCGACTAGTTAGCGGGATGATGTTCCGCAGGCAATCCAATCAATCACCGCACACCAACGCTGAGATCAATCAAAGAAGAGAAAGGAAAAACGAAGAAAAAGACTTGAAGCTTTTCTCTTTATACTGTATTCATGGGTTTTATTTAAATAGGGCTACTAATCACTCACTGAAAAGTCCACCTTCTTATCTTTTTATTTCTTGCACTCAATGGATATTCTCTGTCTCTTTTTCTTTATAACCCATTCTGTTTCTCTCTCTTTCTCCCTCTCACCCTCGGAGCACTGGGGAAGGCAGTTGAGAGGCAAGAGGAGGAGAGTGAATGATAACCATCCGGGGAGTCAAGTGCTCCATCACCGCCATCCCCATCTGCGACCCGACAAGTTCATAATGCCAGGCATCTGCTTTCATTTATAAAGGCCTCACTTAGCCCTCACACACACTCACACTCTATCCAGCTTTTTTTGCTATGCCTTTCCCTCCTCCTCTGGCTTTTTCTCTCGTCACTCTTTTTCTCCCCATCCGGCTGGCTGAGAGGGAGAGCGCCTCTTGTCCTCCTCCTCACCTAATCCTCCTCATCTCCTCCTCTTCTTCTGCTCAAGCCCTCTCAGGATTTTTTCTCCCCCATTTGTCCTCCACAGTTACATCCATTTCTTTCCCTCTAGTTCTCCATCTTCTCACCACCACCCTCCCACTCAAATGCAAGAAACTATAAAGTAGCATAGCTGACAGTGAGTAAGCGTCCCATTTTACAATTCATCATTTCACTTGAAATTAATTAGAAGGATACACAAAATATTTAATGTAAAAATTGCCAAGAACTTAGGAAACACAAAAGAAAACTTTGAATTGTTTGAAATAAACTTCATTAATTTTTTTAAAAAACTTTTCAGCTCTTCAACTTCATCCTTCTTTATTAACTTATGTATTGTTATTTCTTACTCTACAGAAATGTAAAATTAGTAAATGTTGAGCTGTTTAATGAGGAAACGGGATTGTGAAGATGACGGTACTCAGAGACACACAGGCAATACCATGAGGTTTTTTAGGTTTAGTTGAGCTGAAACAAGTAGTCGATCCAATGAAAATTATTTGGCAACAATTGTGTTGTTTTTAATCAAGCTAGAATGGCATATTCTTTGCTGATTTTGTGTTTTATATTCATTTTACTTTGCATATCTTTGGGTTTTGGACTGTTGGTCGAGACATCCGAGGGCATCACCTTGAGCTCTCACAATGTATGCACATTTTTCACATTTCATCAATGGTTAAATACTAATAATGACAACTTGAGGCCATGTCCTGTATCTTGAGTAAGCTGTCAATCGACACCATTCAGTGCACAAAAGCTTTCTGCCTCTACAGCAGTCTGCAATTCTAGAACTCTATTGTGAATTTGAATGGGTACAGACTTTTCATTAGATCAATCATATGGTCCAAATGTCAGTTTTAGTTAGGGGATACTCGTTATCTACTGTAATTGTATGCTACAAAGTGAAAGTTTGGCAGAGGAGACATGCACAACCATTAGGTGGTGCACTTCTCTCACTTTAAATGCGAGGGACCTCTGAAGACAAAAAAGAAAAAAAGAGGGAAGAAAAACTTGCTCTGCCCATTATGAAGTAAATTTTCTGAAATGGGGTTTTATCATGAAAAATAAAATGCAACATCTGTTGTAAATATATTTGGATACATTAGTGTGTCCTCTGAGGGCTACATGGAAATCACAGGCAGTCTGTGTGTACGTGTGTGTGCGCACGAGTGCACGCACTCATTTTTGTGTGTGTGTGTGCACACGTGCTTCATTTATGCAATGAAGTGGCCCCACACAGTTTTAAGCAAAAGACAAAACAGAGCATTGGACTGAAGAGTGGACTTCTCTTTTCCAGAAGGCTTTTGTTAAACACCTCATGAAGTACCTTTGATGGAGTACTTCTGTTTTTTTCTTTTTCAGACAGAAGTTTAAAGCTGGGCAATGCAGCAATGAGGAAGCAAACACTGAGGAAATATAGAACCAACACTTTCACAAAAAATAAATATAAATACAAAGGCCCAATTTTTATGACAAGGAAACTGTCCTGAAAGGATTTTAATCAAGCAGTGCCTAGTGTAAAAAACTATGCTTAGTCTGAACCATTGGGCTTAACTTATAATAAACTAATAAACTAATAACAACTTGCTCAAACATAATGCATGGAGAAAATATTACAGTGGTTAGTTGGCAAGGTTGTAATCTATGTGTGCTTACAATGTTTTATGTCACTCTTTAGCCTTTGTTAAAACTAGTTAGTTATTGCTGAAAGTCTTCTAAATATCTATAAACAAGCAGAATATCTCATGTTTGAGAGACACTGAACCACAGAGACCTTCCCGCTTTAACTGGTTTAAAGTGTGACTTTTCCATTCAATTCAAGTCAATTTTATTTATATAGCACCAAATCACAATTGCAGTTATCTCATAAAACTTTTCATAAAAGAGCATGTCTAGACCGTACTCATTGTGACTTTCACTGTAACCTTTCCTAGACCTGATCACCTCAACTTTAGAATTTTTAGACAGGCTGACACTCTTATTAGTTTGAACATTACCAATAACTCCCATTGAAAGGACTGTTATATCATGTAAACCCATGAAGTCATACCTGCACTGTCAGAAAAACAAATCTAAAAATAATGACAGAGGTAACAGATGTATTGGAGTTGAATTCAATCTAAAAAAGTAAAGAAATACAACTGCATTTACTCAGGAAGTGCATTTCCATCCACCTTTAATGTATTGTGTTTCTACTGAAAATAAATCCAGTGTTTGTACACAACCCTGGCTCAGTCAATGGGAAACAAACAATGTGGCTCGGACCAAACCTCACAACACTATTCCAGCCATTCCAGCCATGATTTATGTGTCAGGTAACGTTCAATGACTTGCCCATGGACATTCAGCTAACTTTGTAGTTTGCCAAGACATGCTGTTGTTGTGATGTTTGCAATAGTAGCCGGAGAGTTGTGAGTATCGCTGTCTGGAGCTGGTGTGCTGGCTCTGGGAAACCGTCTCATCCTCTCTGCATGTTAGCTCTGTAGCAGCAACTGTAGCGACAGTTTTGTAACCCAAACTTAACTAACATTAGTTACATTGCTTGGGGTGTTGTCATTCACTCTTCCTCATGGTATCTGTCACGGTATTGGATTTCTCCACTGAAGAGACCAAAAACACCAGTAGAGTAAAAAATCTGATCTGAGTGGATCTACGAGGAGATGGTAACCTTCTACAAATGAATACATAATACAAACATAAATGCTATAGTGGAACAGTGGATAAGATGCATGCCTTTGTTAAGAGAGCCCCGAGTTCAATTCCCCACTTTGAGGAGAGAGGAGTGCGACCTCTGACATAAATAGCAAGTTTAAGTCACTTTGGATAAAAGCATCAGCTAAATGAATAAATGTAATGTAATGTTCATCAAGGTAAATATGCTCCAAGACAATCCCTTTTTTATTCTTTATTAAAGTGCTGAAACTATTCTTTAATGAAACTGATAAAATTAGTCTATCACTAGTTAAATTAACAACAATTTTGATAATCAATCATTTAATTTCAGTTATTAAGCAAAAATGCCAGACATTGGCTGGTTCCAGCTCCTTAAATGTGAGGATTTGCTGCATTTCTCCTTCACATTACTTTAATATATCATTTAATGATGTATTCTCTCCCTATTTTCTTACATTTTATACATTAAAGCATTAATTAATGAATACACATTACACAATACACAACTAATTGATGGAATAACTGATTATGAAAATAGTCACTAGTTGCAGCTCTACAATTAATAGATTTTACTTGAACCATTATATTTGAAATGTCCATCAAGACACATTATCTAATAAAACTTTAATAATGAGAACTTTTAGGATAAGAACTGTACTTTAATCATTCAAACATGACTTAAACTATGTTCAAATGCTGGTTAACAGAACAAGAACACCAGACATACTTTAAGTTTTCAAACATAAACCTTGTGGCTATATGCATCACTGTAACTGATATTGTATCGCAAAACACATCCATGTTTCGGTATCTTTCACTGGCTCTGCTGCAGCCGGTTACTGGGGGCTAAGCGTCCTTGTGACACTGTTGTTGACAGTTGACAGTTCCCTCCCTCCGTGCTACTGTCTCCCCCCAGCTGGCTGACTCTAACGTTAATGGTCGCCCTCAGTAGGAGCCGACGGGTCGCGGGTGCCTTTGCCGTCATCATTAAGCACCATTGGTTTAATGAACACAGCGTTTAGGAGTGCTTGGACCTTCATGCTCCACCGCTTCATTAAGTGGAAAGCAAACTAATATGGGGAGCAACCTAGAGCTCACCTCTAGAGATGAGAGAGAGAGAGAGAGCGAGAGAGAGAGGAGCACACAGACAGACAAACACTCAGGCTTGGTGTCTGGAGGAGGCCTTTGATGGAAAGGGCTTGAACCAAGATAAGAGAACAGTGGTTGTTCAGCAGCTTTGATCTCGTAGCAGCAGTTGCAGCAGCAAGATTAACACTAGTAGCTGCAGTGTAACAGTGGTGATAGTAGTAGTAACACCATCACTAGTGAAAATTCCACTATCTTAAGCTAGTGTATTGGTATCAGTATTGGCCTCAATAGTAGTCAAAAGTATGTGGGACAGGTTAGGGGTGAGTGTATTAAATAAAAAGGGATAAAAACATAAGGATCCTGATTTAAGAAAAGGAATTTGTCAATAAATTGAATAGTTTATCAACAAAAAAATGACTGGTACTGTATTTTGACATTTAATTGAGTGTTTCAGTCTGCCTTCAAGCAAAAATGACAAACAACCTCTATGTTCCAGCATTTCAAAGTGAAGATACACTTCTTTTGTGTGTTTGTGTCTTTGGATTTTAGACTTTTGGTTGGTTATCTTGAACTTTTGATAGGCATTTTGCTGTATTTTCTAACATTGTATTAGAGCCCGACCGATAGGGGATTTTTAAGTCCGATACCAATTTTGATATTTGAGGATTTTAAAATCCGATAGCTGATATTCTTTTTCCCCTTTATTTTAAGAAACGCATAACATAAACAAAGATTATGCCTCACATTTGTTATGTTGAGACCTCACCAAGATACCATGACATAATGCAGTTTAAAAATAAACTTTTATTGTACTTTGAACTATAAAATATTTTAAAGTTTTGATAAATAAGAGTCAAATGTATAAAACTACAGAAAACATTTTAAAATATCTGATTTATTATAAATTATAGGGTACTCCTACTAATGAACATTAAATAGTGTATGTATTGTGGGGGCCAGCGAAACATCCATCCATCCATCCATCGTCAACCGCTTATTCTGCGTACGGGGTCGCGGGGGGGGGCTGGAGCCAATCCCAGCTAACATCGGGCGCAAGGCAGGGTACACCCTGGACAGGTCGCCAGTGCCAGCGAAACAGAAAAAATACCAATCTAATACTAAAAATAATAATAATACCATATATCATCTCTCATGTCATTGCTATCATAATAATGATAAACAGGGCTCTATATATTTTGTAGAGTAGTTATTACCTTACATATAATCTGCCACAATGACTACTTTCTACATCTAGTTTATCACCTGCACTCTGTTAATTTTATCCAATGGTACAGAAACAATTTCCTAACACACTTCTGGCTCTAAGATACAGTGACGCAGAGGAAACGCTGCCTTTGAATTAATCTAATACTACGTGAATGTCTACAACGAGGATCTGAAATTGTGTGTTAGATACTTGTTCAGCTCACGTTTATTCAAGTCCCCTTTGCTTTAATCATTTCTGACACACCAACTGTAACTGGAGACACTACAGTTTAATCACTCATTAATGTTAGCCTCCTCCACTGCTAAACACAGCATTAGCTTTGAGGCTAATTTAGCAACAGGCAGCGTTATCTGCTGTCGGCGATGTTAGAAAATATTTAGAAGTAATAAATTAAAGAGAAATGAGGGGACCGGTCGCTAGAACTTCAAAAAAGGTTTCAAAAATAAATCTACAATCACCTCTGTCAGCAACTTAGCCTCCAACACTAGGTCATTGTGACATTAAAAACGCAGTGAAAAACAGGAGGGTTATCAAGTCTGGTCTCCGAAGAGAAAAAGTGATGAGAGCTATTTTTATTATTATTTAAGTCATGTAATTGATGTGACAAAAGACCAACTCAGCAGGAACACCGAGCTACCAGGAGCTGCTCACCACAGCTCTGGCAGGGCCGGTGTTCTGACGATCTATGCTGCCTTGTCGGAAATGCTACCATAGCGCAAATCGACAGCAGAGACTATCGAGTCGCTCTGCCCTATCGAAAAATCTTACCGTATGTGTTCCCTTTTTAATCCCATAAAGTTATAACTCTCTTTTTGATTATATTATAAAATCATTTCAGGGGCAGCGTATTCCGATTAAGGCTAATATCAATTAATGCTCCCACTACAGAATCATTTTATATTGCACCACTACTCACTCCATGTGTACTGTAAGGAGATGGGGAGCATGTTGAAATACTATATTATGCCATCTTTATTTAAGATATCAGGGGTAGCGTATTATGATAGCCTAATAAAGTTGTTTTTTTATATTACTGACAGATATTGACTGATCACCATAGCAAGGTTGCACAGATTTATGGGCGTGGAAACAAACCACGCATGCGCAGAACCGCTAAGTAGCACATCTCGATAGGTAGCATAAATCGACAGAACACCGACTCTGAGCTCCGGTAGACTGCAGTCAGCTGATGTTTTGTTCTGTGGAGCTGCAGTGTTTTGAACAGAGGAGCTGCAGCGCGCCCTCTGGTGGGCAAACTACGCAACACTGAGGGAAGGATCCGATATCTGCGAGTAGCTTATATCGGCCAATAATATCTGCAAAACGGTAAATCGGTCGGGCTCTACATTGTTAGACTAAATTATACAAAATAAGCAGCAGGTTAATTGTAACTTGCCCTTGACCTGATTTTTGTAAAAAATATTCAGGACTGGGGCTTCACGTCATCATTGCATTTTTACAATACCCAATTACCATAACCAAAAAACAAGCTGTGTACAGACTATAATATTTTTAATTTGTTTGTAGTTAGGTTCAGGATAGGCAGGACAGGTTCTGTTTTACAATCTTAATACAATATTCACATACCATGTGTGCCCCATTTCTTAGGGGTGTAGTCACTCCATTAAAGTTTTTTTCCACAGTTAGTTTGTAGCAGAGTAATATTAAGAGTAAACCATAACTCTTTCAATGAGACTTGTATTAAGATAACATTATTAAAATCCGATCTCTAACCCATGGTTAGGTCAGTTTCACCAGTGAGAGTTAACTGGACAAACAGTTTAAACTGAAACTTGTTTAAAGGTGTCCTATTATAGAACCTGCAAACCAATGAAAAACTACCATTTTCCATGGCCAATTATTGGAGTCTAAAATGGCTAATCTAAAAAGCACTATACTGAATAAACTATGGTTTATAATAAAAGCAGAAACCTGCAAAGTATCAGCCTACATACAACATTCAAAATCCATACACAGCACCCTGATTTGAGTCATGACCCAGTTTCAGTCTCAAGTCTTTGGCTTTCAGAGAAGCTGTGAATGAGAGAGACTTCTCAACCTGCCGCCCACTCCCTCAGGTGGCTGTGCCAAAATCTGCCCACACCTTGCCATCCATCCTTCCATTTTGTCCATCCACACATCCCCGGCCCCTCCTCTTCATGCCTCCTCTTCTTTCCTCATCTCCTGGTCCCCAGGGTGGGTCTGGGTGGAGATAATTCCCTCTCTACACAGGAACAATTAAGGGCTCGGCTCAGGGCTTTATGGTCAGAGGAGCAGATGCTTTTTGCTGTTTCTGGGTCCATAACTGTCTGAAATGACAACACGGGGGGTAGAGGAGCATCCTGTGCCCCTCCTCCTGATTCTAAACAAGAACCATAATTCTTTTCTGCCTATTCAGCATATATCAAGACAACTATAAACAGAGACCGTCACAGAATATCTGTGTGACAGATTGGAGTTTCAGTCAAGCCATAAACATTTCTTGAAGCAGATGCTGAAGAGGCCCAAATAATTAGGTTGTTGCAGTTACATGAGTGTGCAGAACGTCTCGGGTTACGTATGTAACCCTGGTTCCCCGAGAAGGGGAACGAGAGACTGCGTCGGTTACGACACTATGGGAACGCCTCTAGGCGAAGCAGGTCTGAACGTGAATGAAATCACTCCAATCCTATTGGCCTGTTGCTAGAACGGTAAGGTGTGACGGAATAACCGGAGGAGTATAAAGCACACCTGTACACACTCATCATTAGCTTAAACTATGAAGCAGGCGCTTCAGGCGGGGAGAGAGGTGCGGCGGGCCGACGCAGTCTCTCGTTCCCCTTCTCGGGGAACCAGGGTTACATACGTAACCCGAGACGTTCCCCTTCGAGGGAACTCGAACTGCGTCGGTTACGACACTATGGGAACGAGATACCCACTAAACCGTGCCGAAAACCCCGCCTGCCCCTGTGTGCAATAAAGTGGCACTACTAAGAGGAGAGCGCACGAGTGCCAGGTGCCGAAGGAAGGTCAAGACTGTAAAACCGAATGAATGTGTGCGGAGTGGCATAGCCAGCCGCTAAACAACATCCTGCAAGAGGCCCCGGAAAGGAGGGCTCGAGAGGCCGCCTTGCCTCTGGTAGAATGAGCCCTCACAGCCACAGGTGAAGGCAAACCGCGCACCTGATAGGCCAGGGAAATAGTCTGAACAATCCAGTTGCTAATAGTATGTTTGGATGCAGGGAGCCCGGCCCTGGGAGACCCAAAACACACTAGCAGCTGGTCAGCCTTCCTCCAACGGGAGGACCTCAGAGTGTAAATACTCAGTGCTCTGACAGGGCAGGGCAGATGAAGTCTCCCGTCCTCCGCCGTCACATGAGGTGGAGGATGAAATGCCTGCAGCACTGTGGACCCTGCCGCACAAGAAGGCACTTTAGGGATGTATCCTGGACGAGGGTGCAGGATAGCCCTAATATTCCCCGGGGCAAACTCCAGGCTTTGCGGGGAAACCGAAAGCGCTTGGAGATCCCCCACCCTCCTCAGAGAGGTGATAGCAAGGAGAAAGGCCATCTTGAGGGTCAAGTGCTTAGCCTCAGCTGACTCTAGGGGTTCGAAGGGGGCCTCAGCCAACGCCCCAAGAACCACCGCCAGATCCCAAGGGGGAACCTTGGACCGAGTCGCAGGTCTCATCCTCCGGGCACCACGGAGGAAAAGTACAACCAAGGGAAGTTTCCCCAAGGACCCCTCCCTCAGAGGGGTGTGGAAAGATGAAATAGCTGCCACGTACACCTTGAGGGTGGAAGGGGAAAGACCAGCAGAGAACCGGTCCTGGAGGAACTCAAGTACCTGAACCACCGGGCAGGTAACAGGGTCCACCGACCGCTCCCTACACCAAGTGGAGAAAACACTCCACTTCAGGCCGTACATCCTCCGTGTGGACGGGGCCCTGGAGCTCAGGAGGGTCTCGACTGCTCCGGCTGTTAGACCCGCCTCTAGGTACTGTGCCCCCTCAGGGGCCAGACCCACAGTCGCCATATGGCGGGGCAAGGGTGAAGAACCCGGCCCTGCGCCTGGGACAGCAGGTCTCTCCTCAGAGGGACCCGCCACGGCGGGCCGTCCAGGAGCGACATGATGTCCGAGAACCACACCCGGGTTGGCCAGAACGGGGCTACGAGCAGTAGGCCGACATAGTCCTGGCGGACCCGCTCCAGAACCCCGGGAGCAGAGCGACTGAGGGAAAAGCGTACAGACGTAGCCTCGGCCACGAATGTACCATGGCGTCCAGACCCAACGGGGCTGGAGGACCGAGAGAAACCATAGCGGGCAGTGCGTAGTCTCTTGAGACGCAACAGATCCACGTCTATGGGGCCGAACTCTTCGCACAAGAGCTCCACCACTTCGGGGTGAAGTCTCCATTCCCCGGGCCTCAGCCCCTGCCTCAACAGCAGGTCTGCTCCCTGATTCTGTGTCCCCAGGAAATACATCGCCCTGAGCGATAGTAACCTCTGCTGGGACCACAGGAGGATCTGACGCGCCAGTCTGTCCAGAGGGCGCGAGCGCAGACCGCCCTGGTGATTCAGATAGGCCACCACCGCTGTGTTGTTCTACTCGGAACGAACCAGGACGTGGTGGCCTTGGAGATCGGGCAGGAAACTCCTTAGAGCCTGGAACACCGCCAACATCTCGAGACAGTTGATATGCCACTCGGATCGATGCACCTGCCAGGATCCCCTTGCAAAGCGGCCATCCATGACCGCGCCCCAGCCCGTGAGGGAGGCGTCTGTCGAAATAACCAGCCGGCGACAAGACCCTCCCAGCACGGGCCCCTGGGACAGGAACCAAGTTTCCTTCCAAACTGATAGGGAACGAAGACACTTGCGCGTAACCCAAACCAGACGGAGAGGATTCCCCTCGGGGAAAACCCTTGTTCCTTAGCCACCACTGCAGGGGTCTCATGTGCAGCAGTCCAGATGGTATTACGCTGGACGCAGCCGCCAGGAGACCCAACACTCGTTGAAAGTGTTTCATAGTGATGGCGTGGCCTAACTTCACCCCTTTCACGGCAGCCAATATGGTGTCGACACGTGCCGGAGACAATTGTGCCCGCATCGTTGTCGAATCCCATGCAACCCCTAGGAACGTAGCCCGTTGGGTGGGCGCCAGCACGCTCTTCTTTGCGTTGAGCCTCAGCCCTAAACGCCGCAGACGAGCCAGAACGACATCTCGATGCCGAACCGCCAACTCTCGAGACTGGGCTAGGATGAGCCAGTCGTCGATGAAGTTGAAATCCGGATGCCCCGGAGCCTCAGCGGGGCCAGTGCTGCATCCATACACTTGGTGAATGTGCTAGGGGAAGTGCCAGGCCGAATGGAAGAACCCGATACTGGTAAGCCACACCCCCGAAGGCAAACCTCAGGAACTTCCTGTGAGAAGGACGGATGGAGACCTAGAAATAGGCGTCCTTTAGATCTATCGTGACGAACCAATCCTCAGATTGGATGTGCGTCACGGTGGCGGGGATGATGAGCATCTTTAACCTGAATCTCCTCAGAGACCGGTTAGAACCCGCAGATCCAAAATAGGGCACGCAGCCCTCCGTCCTTCTTGGGGACTATGAAGTCTCTGTCTGGGGGGGAGACACGTTCCACGGCCCCTTTCCTCAGCAGAGTACAAACTTCCTGTCCCAACACCGGACCTTGCTCCGGGCGGACCACAGTCCAAACCACCCCCTCTCTTCTGTTGAATTTGGAGGGCGGGCTATGAACTGTAGTCGATACCCATCTATGGCAGTGCGCAGGACCCGCGGAGAAATGTTCGTCAGGCTCCGCCAAGCGTCTGCAAAGACTGCCAACGGAACCAGCCCCTCGGGGCTGGTGGTCGGTGTCTCGTGTGATCTTCTGGTGGACCCCTGAAGCCCCAGAACGGCAGGGGGGAGCCGCCGAAGATCCACGGTGAGTGAGTCGGGATGCCGTCCGTCTGCAGACCCTCGGGGCAGGCAGTACGGTGCGGACTCGATGGTGGCAGGTGCGTCCTGAACGTGTAAACGGCGGGATAACATCACCTGTTGCCACGGCGGAGGGGACCTTGGTCGGCCTCCGGGGGGGGTGGGGGGGGTGCGGGAGGGGAGAAAGACTCCCCTACCCCGGTCTTCCCTGAGCTCCGTCGGGACTGGATGACGGTCCTCAGATCGCGTCTCTCAGACGGCTGAGGGTGAGAGCGCCGTCTCGCTGCCCCAGCTCCTCGGGGGGCCCCCGAGAAGCGACACTCTGCTTCCCTCCTCTCCGTAGGAGCTCGTAGAGGGAAGGGACCTACGCCTGGCAGCCTCAGCTGCCTTGGGTCCAGACCGGCGAGGGAGGTACTGGCGGAACGCTTCGCACTGCGTCTAACGCTTCGTGGTTCTGCGAAGCTCCGCCAGATCTTCCTCGGAGGGACCCCCCCTCTGAACCATCTCCTGTAGCAGGTTGGCTTGGTAGGCTTGAAGCACCGTGGTGTGCAAGCTCGCACCTGCCTGGCCCGCTGGCATGTACGCCTTCCCCACAAGCGTGGATGTGGTGCGACATGGTTTGGATGGTAACGCCGGCTTCTCCAGGGAGGACGCAAGTCGAGGGGAGAGATAGCTCGCAAGCTCATCCTCCACCCGAGGCATCCTCCCATAACCACGGTCCCTAACCCCCATCACATTACTGTAGTTCAGTGATCGGGGTGTGGAAAGCCATGTAGAGAAGGGTCTGCCCCATGATTTACTCAGTTCATCATGTAAATCAGGAAGAGATCGGCGTGGAGGTGGTGCGTGGTGCTTAAGAAACCTTTCATCAAGCTTACCACTAGCCTGTGGTGTCTGCTCCTCCTGTCTCTTGGTGTTGAGCTTAGCCACGGCTCTAGTTACCACCTCCAGCAGCACGTCATAGTCGGGCGCGGCCAGATGTCGCCGCCCCGACACCCGGAAGTCATCGTCCACTGCGCTGAGCAGGTCCGCCTCCTCGGAGTCGGATTGCTGCCGCGTCTCCGGATCCAAACCGCGAGCGGGAGAAGCCGAGAACGGGCACCCCGAACGAGGAAAGGAAGCGTCGGAGCCAGCGGATGAAGGTCGGGAAAAAGCCTCAGCCGTCCCGAAATCCTCCGACAGATCACGCTGTGAACCCATGAGTGAAGCCGCCGGGCCGCCTCAGCGGCCGCATGGCCCGCGCCACGGGGAAAACACATCCGGCCATCCTCGGAAAAGAGAGCCATGCGGGACCTCAGTACCCGCACGGAAAGGGCTTCGCAACGGGCGCAGGCAGCCCCCTCGAGAGCTGCCCGTGCGTGCTCCATTCCCAAACATGAGAGACACATCTCATGAGAATCTCCATCCGTGATGTACCGAGGGCAAGAAAAAACAAACCTTCTGTACATCTGGTTGCCGGACATGCTGGTAGACTTCTTCTTCAGGTAAGACATACTGCTTGTAGGACTGGAGCTTTCTTCAAACAACATACAGAGCGCCTGCTGAATAAAAAAAAGCTAATGATGAGTGTGTACAGGTGTGCTTTATACTCCTCCGGTTATTCCGTCACACCTTACCGTTCTAGCAACAGGCCAATAGGATTGGAGTGATTTCATTCACGTTCAGACCTGCTTCGCCTAGAGGCGTTCCCATAGTGTCGTAACCGACGCAGTTCGAGTTCCCTCGAAGGGGAACCTAGGAATGTCAGACAACAGACAGAGAAAGAGGTAACAGGTAAGAAACGGGCAAAACTTTATGCCATGCGACACTGAAGTCGAATAAGCTCACGAGAAACATCTGTAAAACTCTATTACACACACTGCTAATGACAGGTGCAACCTTAAATATTACGCTTTTATTAAAATTTATATTACTGCAGCCTGAAAAGGTGTCCTGTGGAGGTTTCTTGTAAACAAATAAAAGTTCTGTTTACATTCAGTGTTACTTACCAAACCACACTGAACACATGTATTAAGTGCATTTCCTTTTGTAAACAAATGTAAACATTTGTAAAGTTGTTTAGTATTTTAAATTTAGCATTTCCATCCATGTTTTTTAGCCAACAGTTCTCTTTTTCGCATTGCTTCGCTGCACATCTTGGCATGTTGGAGACCAACTCACAGAAGAAACAGCTCCATAGTGCTACTACAGATGAAATCTTGACTCTTGTCAGATGTCATTCGTCAGATACCACGTTGGTTTCGTTTTGATGGGCTACATCGTTAACAAGCCAATTCAAGTAGTGAGTAAACAGTAAAATAAGGTGTAATGGCAGGGCTCTCAAGTCTCATGAATTCACCGTGAGACACACGCATTTCAGCCAGTTCACACGCTCACACGCCATACGTTGTATTTCTCACGCTGAGAAGTTAAGAGATAATGTCCTCGAAGTTGTCTCGCTACATTCAATTAATGGACGATCATTTTTGTTCCGAGTTCATAGCTTTCCTTCTTGCCTACTAAATGCCGGAGCCGTTAAGCCGATCAGAAATTAAAATGTGTTGATTCCGGGTGAATTCCGTGATCCCGCTGCAAGCACGTACCAGGCAACATGGATGTGCGTACCCACAGGTAGTGGAAGTTGGAAGCGCAAGACCTGATGAATGCGGTAATTGTAGGTTGGTTTTTTTGCATTTTGATTTTACGATTCCTGTACAAAATCACTTGCCTGGGATCAAAGAGTGAGAGCATCTGATGTTAGATGAGTATAGACATTATTGATGCAGTCTTTGCAATCTTTGGCTTTTTTAGCCAGTGGTGACCTAGGCCTATTCAGATCCTTTAAAAAATAAAAGTACCAATACCTCACTGTAAGAATACTCTGCAAGTAGGCCTACTGCATTGAAAAAGTAAAGTAAAAGTATGTCAGTAGGCTATAAGCTGGAAAATGTAGAATTAGCCAATTAAAAATAAAAGTAGCCTACTCAAAGCAGAAAGAAAAATGTCCCATATGACTGTTATACTATTGTATATTAAATCATTAGATTATTATTCCTCATGCATTAATGTAGTTGGTTGAGGCTGAACTATTTTGTAACGGAATGCAATTAATGATTTTTTTTTAAATCAGCTGATTATTTTCTCCATTAATCCATAGTAATAAATTCTGAAAATAGTGAGAAATGCTGTCACAGTTCCCTAAGTGACACCTTCCCAATGCTTATTTTGACAGTCCAAATCTGATTAAAAATACATTAAAATAATCAAGTAAAAGCAGCAAATCTTCATGTTTGTGAAGCTGGAACCGTGAAATGTTTTTACGTGAAAAATGACTAATACCAAAACAGTTTCTGTCAAAATAGCCAAACTGATGTAGTTCTACTAGCTGGACTTGTATAAAAATAAAGTAATTTAATATATATCAAAACATCCTATTTTTTAAACTGTTCATACATTTTGTGTGTAAAAAGCTTATTTTTTAAAAGTAACTAGAAACTGAAGCTGTCAGAAAAAGTAAAAAGTAGCTACAATATTTCCCTTTGAGATGTGGTGTAGTAGAAGAAAGTGGCATGAAAAGAAAATACTCAAGTTCAGAACAAATACCTTGTGTACTTAACTACAGTACTACTTTGTTACTGTCCACCAGTGGGTTTAGCTTTGGCTACCTGAAACTAAGGAAAGGACTAGAGATCATCCATCCATCGTCAACCGCTTATCCTGCGTACAGGGTCGCGGCGGGCTGGAGCCAATCCCAACTGACATTGGGTGAAAGGCGGGGTAGACCCTGGACAGGTTGCCAATCCATCGCAGGGCAGGACTAGAGATGTTTTTCTATATTTTGGCTCTGGACAGAAAGCTATTATCCATCATGATGGTGTAAATGGCTGACCTTGAGCCACAGTGCTCTAAGTGGGAGCCCTCTACCCCTGTCATCAAGGAATTAAAATCTGCAACAAACAATTACAACACAAAACACCATTCATAAGCTGAAATGTGTAGCCTACTCTCACACACAGCTTGGCATACATGCGTAGGGCAAGTTCTGCCATCCTACTGTGTGTGCAGCTTTTCAGTGAGCTCGTTTTGGGCCAAATTTCTTTTTAGTTTTGATACATTTGTATTTTTACAAGTGTATATATAAATAGTCTTTTATCAGATCTACCTATTGTTATACTTTCTATTTGTCTGGGTCAGTAACTATAACTATAATTATATCTTATAGATTATATAATAACTATAGGTAAAATCTAACCGCTAGTAAAAGTTTGGGAGAAGTGGCTGGGGCCGAGGGGCCGCTGTTGCAAATATTTGAGTGGCTCCTCCTCTAACACACATTATCTCACTCTAAACTTCTGATAACACTTGAGAGCCCTGTGTAATGGTAAAAATGGTGAAATAAGAAAAAAGCTACTAGAAATGAAAAATACGCCACGCTTACTGAGTTAGCTAAACTAGCAAGCTAGCCTGCTGATCTTGGAACAACTGTATTCTTAGAAAAAACATTCTTCTCTGACTTCACCCAAAGACGTTTACCTCAATCAGAGAGATGCTTGTATAAAAATTTAAGCTCAGTTCCGAGACCGGTGATTATGGGCATCTGTGCTTGAATGTGCATATGTGTAAATGTGTTTTCATGCATGTGGGCTACATGTCTATGTATGATGGAGTGAGAGAATGATGGAGAAAGAGAGTGAGCTGTGAAAAAGAAAAAACGAATGAGTGGGAAGTGGGGAGTGAAAAAATAGTTTGGTCTTTGGCTGTGTCATATGAAGTGTTGATAAGCGATACTGAGGGAGGTGTGAATGGTGTTAACAGGGTGCCCTAGAGAGGCTAATTGCTTAAATGGAGAGTCTAGTCATTATGGAGACCCTCAGAGCGATTAGAGAAAACAGTGAAATGATAATATACAACAAGTGATTATCCAAACCTCATCAATTTCCCGATTTAAAAAAACAGTATTTTTAAACAAGTAGGGTACAAACACCTGTCCAGAATCACCTGTAATATCAAGGGAACAGGCTTTAAGTGACTACACTCACAATGTGTAGGAGGGACTTTCATTTTGGAGATCACCTTTAATGCACAAAATGTGTTTACATTGGAAAACACTGGGAGTTACTATACATGGCTCTGACTAGTGAGGAGAGGTGAAACAACTAGTTATGAGTAAGGTAAAGCCCAGAGGGGTTTCCATGACTCATCCACAAGGAAAAATAAAGTCTGATGGAAGAAAAAATAAATATTGAAATAAATTTAAGGATGAAAAATAACTCTTGGCTTTTAGATGTAACTATTTTGGCTGCTCAGTAAATGAATTATTTATCGTTAAAAAAAAAAAGAAAAAAGGTCTTAATTTCTCATTATTTCGCAGATTTAGTCAATTAACAGATCAATTGATTTATTATGATTAAAAAAACAGGTCACTAAAATAAATTCTAATAAAAAATAGTAATGCAGTCTCAAGTACATAAGCAGGGCTTTTCCATTAATCTGGAAAAAGAGGCTTATCCTTCTCATAGATCACTGCCATGACCATTGATGCAGCATCATACCACAGCACAATTTAAACGTATTTACTCCCTTTGCTTATCTATGATTACTCCTTCCTTTTCTACTGATGACCTCCATCCACGTATCTCCACTTTCCGCTCATTATTTTTCAGATGGCGGTCACGCAGCTCAAGGGAAGACATCTTCATTAGGACTTACCCAGAAAAGTTGGATCTCTCTCTTGGACTGTTTTGGCAGAGGAAGCCCAGACAACGGAATAGCTCTCTAATGCTACAGATGTCTTATTGATTGACTCGCTGTCAGAATCAATAAAGTTGGGTTTTCAAAATGCATGGGCTATTGCTGAGACATTAAGGTTACTCTTGGATAAACAGGGAGATTTATAGGCCAAACAGCAGGGCAGATTGCTGAATAGTAAATCACAGCCCACAGGATGCTATAAAGGAGTGCCTGAGGACTACTCATTACATTTTGAAGGTCCAATATCGCTCACTACAAAACCAGACTTTGATTTCATGAAATGTATTTAATGAATCATTTTTTAAATAACATGTCTGATTAAGTAACTTATTTCCCTCCTGTTTTAACCACAGGAAGCATTCAGACATGACTCACTGACCTTCCTTCCACTTCTTCATCTTGCAGACAATACAGCTAACTGGTTCACAAAGCAACAACCACCACTACTGTAGAAAAACTGGCCCACAAAGGGTTAACCCCAAAGCCTCATTGTTCAGACTCAGTGGGGCATATGGCCTCATTCAGCTACCTGAAATGCCCCCACCACGCCCCAGTACTACTCACAGCCAAGGTCCCCAAAACAGGCGCTGTATTCATTAATTATCAACTCTATTTTTCACGCAAAACTGTAAACAAGATGGGGAAATGGGGACCTAGAGAGCGATTAGCAAAGTAAAGGAGGCTGAGGGAATGAGAGTAAGGAAAGAGGAAGAAAAGAGGAAGCATGAGGCAAAAGAAAGGGACAGAAGGTGAGTGAGACCAAACATGGGGAACAAGGAAGGGAAAGTGACACATTTTTTTGGAGGGTTTGTATTTTCTTTTTACAAGCATGGGATGCTGCAGAGGCATCCCAGTGCCTGTTCCCCTCCTAATTATTCCAATTATCATGGCACACTATGAAAACGTGATTAATAACACAGAGGATATTGTTGTCGCAATTAGCCATATGGTGGTGGGACTCTGCTCTGTCACGATTTTGCCATTAGCATCTACTTATGTTTGTCAGAGGCGTGCAGCCATGACAAGCTCAAGTTCTGCTCACCTTGCACTCCCCACTGAGAGTCACATGGTGGGGGGAGGTATTCCTCCTGGCTTCTCGCCTGAGTGATTTTTTTATGTGGCAAACGGTCGGACTGGGGACAAAATGTCAACCGGCGTCTGGGACGGCCCATCAAACTCTGGTGCTCCTGGGAAATTGAGGGGAGGGAGGGAGGAGGAACGAGACAAGAATTACAGTATTTGTGCTGTGTGTTATTATAACACAAACACAAATGTACTGATGCATATGTGAACTCTGCACGTTCTGTATATTTTTTTCAAACAACAATACATGAGCACATGCACATACATGCACATGAACAAACACAGTGACATGCAAACACACACTAGGTCACAGCCAGTCAAATGAGTCGAGTTGACTCTGAGTCCGTCTCCACGGTAAGCAGTTTTTACAACAAGGGCCTCCTTGTTAAGACCTGTTGGTATTCTCCAGATGGCAATAAAAATGCATGAGGTCTGCTGGAACCGCAGAGAAGAGCTCAGCCACTTAAGTAGGAAAAACAAAACCTCAGAGAAAAAAAAGAAGCAGGTAGAGTGTGTAGCCAAGCTGATGCTCCAAGGACTGAGGAGAGAGCTTCAGATGAGTGCAGCGCCACTACGGCTGCTGGTGTGCACTTCCAAGAACTGAGGATGTGCATCTTGTTATCTATCTTATCATCTTCTTATGCCACACAAGCTGGCATTTGACTGTCAAGAGCAATGCTCTGTGGATGTTTGAATATCATTTCAAAGAAGCCAAAGTGAGAATGATGAGCAGGATGCGGTGTTACAAACTTTGGGAAGGCATAAATGAGAATTGCCTCTAAACAAGTTAGCCCTCGTTTGAAGAAAGCGACACCCTTAATTGAGACTAAATGAGTGACAGAAAAAATTCCTGCACTTTAGGAAGTTCAGAGAAAAAAAACTGACGATAAGTTTTCTGCTTAACAAAAACTCTGAAACTTCTACACTACAAACTGTATTCATATGATGGATTTTCAAAATGATGTTTGCTCACATATTTAATGGTGTGAAATACAGGGCCATAACCTGCCCAAATTATATACTAAGACTCAAAATATTTTATATGTATGTATAAATATTTTAGCTAGGTGTACCTGATAAACTAGCAACTGCCTATCTTTCAATTGTATGGTTACTGTTACATGAGTTACATATTTCTACAGTTGTATTGTTAATATTTTTGGTTTGGCATGATATGAACATTTCAAAATGTTTTACATATAAAATACTTATATACAATAAAAGTATATATATAAACAGCTTTATATAAACCAGAAATAAACTTTATAAAGAGTCCATGTCACATTTATACTTTATGGGAATGGCATCCAATCAGTAAGTGGACATTCCTCCTTTAGTAAATTAGAGTGATAATTAAATTCATGTGGCACTAAAAACTTTCCAAATTTTCCAAAATGGCTAATACACAAGGACAAGGGACCTCACATAGATTCAAAGCAGCAGTATGAGACCTCTGTATGAAAGACAGTATACTATGTATCACATGCTGATCCTCCATGTCATTGCGTGTCTAATTGTGTGAAACTTCTTAGTGGTTTTGTTGAGCTACAGCACAACCTCCGAACTACCAGAACCTGCCTATACGCAACAACGAACAGAAAGAAAACAGCAGCAAGGATGGCCACATTATTTCAGGGACTTAATATGGGCTGAGGAGTGCAGCTGAAGAGGAGGGATATGGGACTTTTCATAGCCATAATTAAAACAGCAAGATAGATTCAGTAATTGAATGAAAAATCAGGATCTGAGCAACATCTGTGCCAACCACATAAATCATTTCAACAAGAGGCTTGAAATGCCATAAAAACCCGTGTGACTTGGAGTCAGAGAGCCTGTCAAATGCATCTTGGGACCGTACGGATTACAAGATAACAGACATTACCTGCCACTTTAATTCACTATTTTAAATAAACTGGTGAGACAAAAAAAGCTGAGCACATGACCTGAATTTCACTATATAGGGCTTCAAGACATGAATGATATCCCACAGCATAAACTAAGACTTGAATGTTTTTGTTTTATCTTCGAGGAGAAGTTTGTAGTAAATGCTGTTGTACTGCTTGAATGACACACATGGTAAAGAGCAGAACCTTGCATATACTGCAGCGCAAAGGGAACAAGAGAGGCGAACAACTGTGATACTTCCTGTCCAATGACTAGCAGGTGGCTGAAATTCTTCACAGGGTCACGTACGCTGCTTTTGCCAAAACCACATCACAAGTGAATTGAAAGGTCACTGTATTTCCTGCATTACTTCCTGATTTGCAGGTGCAACAAAACATCAATGATCACGACACAAACCACAAACTGTCAAATGTGAGTGAAGAATGCAAACACTTATTTTGGATTTAAAGTTTCTAACCAGCATAATGAGCCAGCAACATTCACACTATTGTAAGCTTAAAATTTACACGACTCACAATGCAGTGTGGCAATTATTATTTTTTTCTTTTTGACTCGAATACATTTTCCAATTCAGTAACTATTAACCATCATGGTGTTCTGCCTTTAATTTTAATTACACTGATCTTACTTATATTATACTATGACATGGATTGTCACATACCAACTGTGATGGAAAGTAACACTTAACATTTATTTTCTGCTAACTTATACTTATAATACTCCACTACAATTCAGAGGCAAATATTGTACTTTTTATTCCACTTGTTTTTTTCATAACTTTAGCTACTAGTCGTGGGCAATTCTGCATAATGAGTACTTTTAGTATACTTTGACTTTTGTACTAAAATTATGAATGAATAACTTATAACAGTACTGTGGTATTGCTATTATTACATAAAAAACTTCTGAATGTTTTTTATAGGTTCTACCACATCGAATGATATTCCTCATCTGCAGTTATGGATGTAGCGATAGTATAATCATAGTAGCACTAACAGTAACAGCAGTACTAGTTACAGTCCCAATAATAGTAACGTTAGCCTACTACTACTGCTTGTATAGTAGTATTTAGCATTGTCTTGCATTATACCAGGAGGTGTTTCTAATATTTTGTCCACAACATTTATATCAATTAAGAGTAAGTTAGGCCTAATGTACTAAATATTAAAAACTAAGATATACTAACTATACTAACAGCCTTCTATATGTTCACAAGGACGAATCAACATCTCTCTTCAACAACAAAAAAACCCAAACATTTAGCTTGGTGAAGGCAGGAATGATTACAGGACATCATTATTAACACTGCATTCACTTTGGTTTAGCTAGGTGCAACCTAACATTAGCTAATCTGAGTAACACACACATCACAGGCGCAGTCTTTTAAAATGATTTCGGTTAACATACTTCTGGGTCCAGCAGAACATCCATCCATCAGATAGTTACCCATACAGCTGCACATCTTTTTAAAATCTTCAGATGTTGCAATATGACGTTGTGAAGGCTTTCTCTCCACTATGTGTATATCCGACTTGAAGGTCAACATGTTAGCAATAATAACACTGCAGGTACAGTTAGCTAACGTTATTTGTAGTTATCTTGCTGGCCTTTGCAGGTGTTAATGCCCTCAACAAGTGTTTGGGGAAATTAGTCCAAACACACCTACAAACGTTCTGCCCACCGGTCTGTTTCTTTACAAAGGGTTTCAAGGGTCGGGGGAACGTTCAAAAGCTCCCGCGCGATATCCGTCATGTTTGAAAAGTATACATACTTACACTTTCTTAATTAAGTTGGCTGACAGTTTTGTCTCTTTATCTAGCTCCCCCTCTCTGTAATATGTACAAATTAATTAAGGGATGTTAAAGTGAGATAGTACTAACACTACATAAAGTTGGTTTACTTTGCTTGACCTAAGTGTTACCAAAGTCCCGCCACTCGGCAGCCATCTTGGTAACGCCTCCTGGGCGGTTATTTCGGGTTAACAAGATCAGGGGCGAGTTCAGCGCTGACAAATGTAGCAAAATCTTTTTTTTCAATGAAAACCGTGGTTCCTTGAACACCCTGTTGTGTACGCAAGCGCACTGCATTTTCCTGCCTTTTTAATGCTGTTGTGTTTACAAACTCGCAGCTGATTGGGTAACACCTGTGACACGACCACCAAACAGAAGAAAATGAAAACTTTGCAACCTGGTGCAGGCCTATCTAAACGTCTTCACGTCTTAAAAAGTCTCTGGTGTTATGATTGTATATGACTCTTCGGGTGGAAGGCGGCATTCTGAGACACTGACCTACCGTTAATAAAATGTGACATGACCTTGTGATGCCTGATGAATTTTGCGCATGCCCCTAATCATTGGGAGCATTGGGAGAATTCCAGTCCTGACAATCAGCTGGACAGTGTTAACAATGAAAAAATGAAATGGTTTAACCAAAATGACATGGAGCAGCCATAGACACTCAGAACTGTAGAACTGTCACCTGCTTTTTACCTAATGTTATGATCCCTGCCAGTCATCACACGTGATTGGTCACATGCAAATAAACAAACCAATCAGTCAGGGCGTGGCGTGCACATGGCCAAGCAGCGTGAAGAAAACAGGTGGAAGTACCTTGAGTTAATCAAGAGCTTCAAGATAATCGACACAGTAGTCAGAGCTCTGAGGAAATGCCATGTGCAACAAAAACCCTCCAAAAGTTCACAAAAATTATATGGAGGTTTCAAAGGACAATTGATTCCTTCTGCTGCCGTTGGAACTTGTGGGTTTGGCTGAAGGGGCTTAGCGAAGTGATGCAAGCAGAAGAGAGAGATGTGGAAGGTTTTGCATTGTATTTTCACTTGTTACCACTGCTGCTTGAATTATGGAAGCTTATTGTCCAACCTGTTCTTGCAGGTCTTCAGATTCTTCAAGGGCATGTTGTTTTTTACAGACATTTGTTGTTAAAGTCAAAAACTTTTGCTATTTTTACTTTTTGGCCAGGTGTTCTAAAAAGTCACGTTATGCGAGACAGTTGTCTCAAGATGACGTGTGGCTTCAATAGTAGACCATAATGTACTTTATTTTCATGCTAACATCAGTTTTGTTATTGTAATTCAAATGGGAGATTTCTCATTTTGGGATCACTTTTCCATCTGAGAATTGCGGCTGACTCAGACTTAAATCTGAAACCCGCCTCCTCACGGCAATCTTATTTTCTTTATAAGAGTCTGGGAATTCATATATATCTTTATTTTGACACTGCTGTCCCACCTGGCCACAAAGAAAGTTCTTAGACCACAGATTCCTTCAGTTAAACAGTAAATGTATGATCCAAAGTGGGTGAAAACCCACTTAGTGCAGTGTTTCAAAGGCAGTCCCTTGACATTTTAAAGATGTTTTCACCTGAGACAAAGTGCAACCTTCATTAATAAAAGATTCCTCACTGCCCAGAGCGACGTAAGACTCATTTAAAGTCCTCCCTCAGCTCAGCGGGGAAACTCATAGGCAGATAGGGTTACTACAGAGGGAAACTGGGATTTAGATTCTCATATTAAGGGTTTTACTACAAAATTAAATAGTGTAAAAACTAGATTTAAAAAGCCTGACACCTACTCAAGTTGTTTGTCATTTTGAGTTTTCGAAGTCTTGTTTGTCTCAAACTTTGCTCAGATTTTCCACTTTTCTCCCCAAACATATTTCTGCACATATTATGTAGCTCTTTATGATCAAGACCTCAGTCACACACGCTAATACACTTAAAAGGCATGTTCTCTGGGTAGACATGATCCCTCCACTAATTATTCAATAATCTAATGATACAATTGGTCATGGTGAGCAACACCACGTGCTTACACCAGATGGTGGCTTTTGCGATGATACCCCCCACACACCCTCTGTGCATCCTCATTCTGGTTCAAGTCAGAGGGAGGCCCGGGCTGTGCTCCTCAACTTGCCAAACATGATTTGAGGAATTCATCTGAAATTTTTTTTGGAATCGAAAATGTTTGTGTTTAGCAACTTCAGAGGAGTCATTTGTTTTAGCTTTTATCCTATCAATCATTTTGAATCAGCAGTTGCACTTTATGTCAATTCTCATTTTGGAGCGAAACCTGTCGTCTGTAGATGTAAGGGCTGTTTGGGCCTTTACAACTTCATTGACTGTTCTAGCTGCAGCTTTAGGCACTGAGTGATCTGATGACCTTGATCTGAGGCAGCCTCCTCAGGGCTGCTCCAAGGCAGAGGGACAGAATGTCAGGAAAGGTTTGTGCAAGATGCTGTGACTGCAGGATGTGTGCCAGTGTGTAAGTGTGAGTGGGTGTACGTGTGTGCATGCATGTGTGTGTCAAGGGAAAGGTACATATCAATAACCTGTGCTGCATAACTTTTACTTGCTCATGTCATCTCCTACTGGGCCTGTCTTCATGCTGTATATTTAGTCATTTTTAAAGATTTACTTGGCAACTTGGAAAGTTAGTGCTGTTACGGCCGCCGCTGGCTGCCTTAGAGTAGTAGTTGTGTTCTGGAGTTCTCTGAACGGTATGCAAATCCCAGCTGAGTCCCTGTTGAGGATTGGTTCCTCTGGACCTGGAACCACCCACTTCCTGGTTGCTGTTTGCTGGCGTCTGATTGGTGTGGCCAAAGATCCGACTGAACCTGCCAACCAGGACTCGCCAATCAACACAAGCTGGCCTACAAATAGTTTGTGTTGCTGCAGTTCGAGGTGACTGTGAGCCAGTGATCAGTTCGCCTTGTTGTTGGTTGTGTACCCCTTGTGAATAGTGAATTTCTTGAGTGTGGAATTTACCTGTTTCTGTCGGTTGCCTGCCTAAGCGGCTTCCGTCAGTTAGAACCCTTGTAAATCACGTAGTGTGAGTGGCACTCTTTAGGTTTGAGCATTGTCTGTTTGGTTACTTTGCATTCTTGTAAAGCATATAGGTACTGACCTCCTTTTGTTCAGTGTTTTTTGAGTAGAGAGCTGTCTTTGGACAATCCCTCCTTTTTGTTTCTGTTTTTTGTCAGTACCTATATAGCCTCCTTTTGTTGTGTTTTCTTGACACAAATCACTTAATTAAACATTTGACTTTAACCTAAATTCAGTTGTCCTTTACCACCTTCATTCCAATCCCAAATACCTTGTTACTGCCCTACCCTAACGAGCTGGGTTGTAACAGTGCCTGCAAAGTGAGGAACAGGTAAATGCAGAACACCAAGGCAAAACAGGTTCAGTTAAGTGGCTTTAATTGTCAAACAAAAGGGGTACAGGCTTACAGTAAGGTGAGGGAAACAAGGGTCAAAAACAGGCAAGCAATACAACCAAAAAAAAAACTAGTCCAGCTTGGAGGCTGGCATCTAAGGCAAACTCCTCTGGTGGCCAACAATGAAGGCAGAATCCCTATGGTGGCCGGTGGTGAAGGGGAAGCTCACTAGAGGCCGGCAGCCGAGGTGGAAACTCCTTGGCAGCCAGCGGCAAAGACAGAACCCAGAAATGAGGAGCAGAGCAGCTGACAGGGGACCAGGAGCTGATGTCGGTCAGGCCACCGACAGGAAAAAGCAGGAGTCAGCCAGGCTGAAGTTCATTTGGGCTAGTAGGCTAAATGTACAGGATAACATTTAAGTGAGATTAAATATTCCTCTCTATTGGAGCCTCACTTGTTGAAGGTAGCTTCAAAGGGTTAGTTCACTTAGATCACTAAGAACCATATGTTGTTACTTAGCCCTGGTGGCATTAATGTAGATAAAAATGTGCCTCCATAAAAATACAATGAAGGTGAACGGATTTTCTTTTGTGGTGGTCAAAGCATTGAAAATCATTATGATCCTCTGGATTATCCACAAAGCTCACTGTAAACAGTTTTGATTGAAGGTTTGGGATTCAGATATTGAAAAATCTCTGCACTGAAACAAACCATCTGCATAGCTACATTAGTCTATGAGTAAGTGAGACAATGCCTTTTAGTGATTTGGGTGAACTCAACACAGAGAAACCAGGTTTGATGGTCTATTATTCAGAGGCTTAGTTTAAATTATTTGGCTGTCCTTGGATATACTGTACATTTTACTCCAAACTTATTGATATACAGCTTTATCCAAGACAGGCTCATCACAAAATGTTACATTCCAACAAAGGACATAAATGCAGATAAAAACAAAAGCTAAAGCACTCAGACATGCTCGATCATCAGCATTAATTGGATAGTGAGGGAGGATAGGAAACTTTGTTGCCATAAAAATCAAAATAAATAATTGCTAGGTGAAATTCAGGGAGAATACATTCTCTATCTGGTTGATCATAAATCCTGAAATAATGACATGCTTACCCATAAATGACTAAACAAGGGGCCATTAAGGCATGCATGACTTCTCCTGATGTCTGTTTAGCAGATGTTAATAATTTTTCCATAATGGAGAAGGAGAAAGGGAAGGGGGAAACTGCTCTGTTCAATCATATCAAAGAAAATGTCAAATAAGGGTCAGCAATGTAAACATATCAAATGTGAAAGTGAACCTGAAGGTATAAAGAATCGAGAACACATGATTGTTTACTAAATCTATACATTTAATTTATGTTTCGTTAAAGATGTTCAAATATCCTCATAATTGCATTCATACAAAACATGACATTTTTAAGATTTATTTTTTAGATTCAAGTTGAAAAAACATTGTGTTGACAGTTGGACGTGAGTAAGGTGACTTCACGGCTCAAAGCAGACGTAGATGTTATCACTCCCCGCAGTGTATCTGTACATCTCCTGTGTTCTCTTCGGTTTGCTTGCTTCTCCTTGTTGTTTTCAGATCCTAATGGGAGATATTTTCACGTTTGAGTCCGATGTGATGATGCAGCTGAGCAGCCCCAAATGTGAGCTCCTTATCGCACACAGATTGGTTCCGCCAGCAGTGAGACGCGAGATTATCAGTCTATTAGATTCATACTGGCATATGGCACCGATCACATTAATGGTGATCTTGATTCACCCTACCTAAAACATATAATTTCTTAAGGCTTCACTGTGATCTTATCATCCAGCCTGTCAGATAACAGCCTATCTGCTCGCAAAAATATCTGTCTCCTCTTTTGTGTCAGACACTATCTTTTCCATTGTCCTAATTAAGCACTTTTTGTCTGTTGTCATTAACAATGTGTCTTATTTCAGGCTAAATTGTATAAATTAACACATAGAGTAAAATCACTTCTAAAATTCAATGTACAAGTTTTGACATTATTTTTTTTTACTCTGGGGTATCTACATTTAATATAGAAATGACTTCAAACATCATCACTGCTATATTAATCAGAGCAGTATTGTTGTCTTGAATGATATGCTTTGTTTATATTGCTTTTCATTGTGACATTTTATGATTGCTGTTGTAATTAGAGCAGGTAGATTATTGGAGCATGTTATGAGACTTGCTGCTTTATCACCTGATATAAATCCAGAATATTTATCCTGCTTCTGTGATGAAAAAAAATGAACTAAACTACTTTGATTTACTAAAACCTGCTTCTTTTTTTTTTTGCCACTGATGGTTATACACAAAACATATTGCTTTTGTAAAGTAAAACTCTAAAGGAAAATCAGCTGAAGTTTAAGCTATAGACAAACTAAAATGTCATATGACATTTCCTTCATCAAATGTATTTTCAGAATTTCAGCAACAGCAACTGTTACATTTTGGAGAGTTCATGAAGCATTCAGCAACCTTGAAACTCCTCCTGGGCTCTGTTCAAATGACAGGCAAGTCAGTTTCACAGTCTAACCATATGTGCTTTGATTTCCCTCTGTTCAGCAGCTTTGTTTTGTCTTTTCAAATTCTGCCAAGAAAATAAAGATTTAAAGTAACTGTAAAATTATTAATAGCTTTGATTCATCAGCTTGGAATTACAGATGAAAAAGACATTAAGTTGTAACCTTGACTTTTGAAGTGCATCATGCTTTGGTGTGCTTCATATGCATTTCATCTGGAGAAAGCTTTTGTCAGTTTTCGTTTGCCCTATATCAAGCCCCTTGGTCTGTTTCACCTTCAACAAACAACACAAATAAAGCTTTTTAAGTTACGTGATTAATAAAAAAACACAATGTCAGTCTGTGTATTAGGATCAATTCAGCTGAGTTCTCTGTAAAGGAGCTGTTCTACAAACTTAAATGTTGGAGATCTTACTTAATATTCACTTACATGTAAAAGTTTCACACACACATGTTGTATTTGTTGTAGTAAAATGACTCTAATTCATTAATTAGCACCATTGCACTTTTCTGCTCCAAAATTTTGTGTGTATTCATAAATCAAAATAATAATTTCATATGTCCCTGTCTATCTGCTGTGACAACTTCATAGAACTGTGGTAAACTAGAGGAGTGGTTCTCAACTTTTTCAAGTCGCAACCCCCAAGAATAATCAAGTTGATGCCAATGCAAACACACTGATCGCTCATAAACTGCCCAAGACTGTTCATGGATTACTGTAATATAACAACATAAAAGCTACCAAACTCACACAGGACAACCACTGCTTTGTCCACAGAAAGAACAACAACTAATTTTGACTTTAATTACTCTTTTCATATTTATTGAAAATTATTGTTTTGTATATTGTTTTTGTGTGTGTGTCCAGTCAGTACACATGTGCATACTCTGGTAAACACACAAAATAAAATATATTCTTAGGCAAAGTATAGCATTGGTAGAGGCAATGTAATGTTAAAACCATTGCACAGTCTAAAATATGATATGAGCAAGACACCCCTAGTTGCTCCGGAGACATGTGACTTCTGACATATATAGTATATACCAATTGTAAGTCGATTTGGATAAAAAGCATTAGCTATTACTACTAATTTATTATTTATTTGTAAGAGTTTATAATATATTTATTTTTCAGTTACAGTCGTTAGGACTACCTGTGGACAAGACTGAACAACCATTGTTGGTATCAGTCTTGGCCACAGGTAGTCCTAATGACTGTAACGACTGTCGTCACGGCAACCAGGAACACTAACGAACCAGCGGTAGCGACGATCCTGGCCAACGACCCCACTGAGGTTAAATAGCTGAGTTTGCCTGCCAGTCAGTCAGAACTGAAGAAGTCCTTTGGATGAGGGACGAAACGTCTTCCAGTATCTTCAACCAAGTCCAGTTGCCCTTGATTTTAACCTTCGTTGGATAACTATGACCTGGATGACTGAGAATCTTCATAGACATCTTGCAGCTAGACAGTAATGTTTACTTTATCAACTTGGTTTCATAATGGTCTCCGTGCCCTCTTCTTTGTTGTTCGCATTGATATTACATTAAAAAGGAGTGTGTTTGAGGGCTTATTATATACAGATTATTCACATTATGACACACAGTCATGGCAGTTGGCTCTTACTCATCTCATCAAGGCCTTAAAAGAGCCATTCACTCAGAGAAGGAAGAAGTCTGTCCGCTTTTCAAAAGAAAGTGTGATGTCAATGCAAAGCAAGACATATCATTGGCCCCTATATTTTTTGAGTTGAGGTTGTGCAAGCAAGATGACTGTTAGTATAGGCCTACCACAAACTTTGTAAGAAAAGGTTGAAATAAATGAAAAAATACCAAAATAGACGCACTGTGAAAATCTCCCCACCAACATTCACCAACCAGTCTCTAAATTGTAAGCATCATTTCAGATAGGTCCTGTTTTTGTATCAGAATTTATTTGGGGGAAAATGGCTCTGCAATCAACAAAACAAATTCTCACAAGTTTATTGTATTTAACAAATGAAATTTTGCATTTAAAGTGAAGTCAAAACACATTGCTGACAGGATGATAGAATAGAGTTGACACTGTAAGGAAAATTTCCTTTGTTTGCTGCATTTGAGTTTATTATTTAGTATATCCCAAATGCTCTACAGTTTCCCAACAGAGAAGCCACAAAGCCAAAGTAAAACAGTAACAAATGCTATGTCTGCCCAATTCACTGCTGTAGCGACAGAAGAGAACAAATATAAATTACGTAGCCATGGCTGCTCAGAGTAATAAACTATAGAATCAGCAGTGACTCCAGCGACCTTGAGATGCACCTGAGAACCTCGGGAAGTTCTTCCCATAGAGATTTGGCTGCACTGCTGCTGAATATCAGAATGTGTATTAGACACTGATCTGTTTAATTACAGTCTGAGTCGCACGCCATCTGTAAGAGCACCTCACCGTCTCTCTGCACTATCCAAACGACTTAAAGAATCCAGAGATATTGTACTCCAAGGACATGCTTAATTGAGTTCTGAGCACAAAGTGCACTGCAGCATTCTTCAACTTCGGCAATGTAAGCTTGGCCGAGCAGGCAGTTTCAAGTGATTTGTGGTGATATGAACTGATCGGAAATTGCTTGTGATTGTCAATTACATTCAAAACAGGGTTCTGAACAAAGCACGATTGCAGATTTGCCTAACTCCTCGGTAAAAATTCGACTTGTGCGAGAGAGTGGGCCAGAGCGAAGAAGGTAAAAATAACCCTAAACATGTAAAAATATTGTTTCAGGAGGCATGAAAACAGACGTTTAGCAAATGGATTTGGAAGGAGTGGGATGAGGCGAGAGGGCTAAATCTGTCTTGTTCATTTGTGACGGACTTGGCGTGAAGCAGTGACTTGAGCTTGGATAAAGAAAAGACACTTGCAGCAGAATTCTGCCAGTCTTTGGTTCTCTGTGTTCGGCATCCCCCCTTCACTGCCACCACCGCCACTCCATCACACACACCCACACACCCCTTACCTTCCAACACACTGCCGAACCTGGTGCTCCGCAGTCACCCATTAATCCCTGCATGTCGGATCCCAGCCAGGTAATTACTGTTTAAAAATATTTCATCCCATTCTTTACCCCTAAAAAAAGAGACAAATGGAAACAAAGGGAACACAGTTCTGAACAACGACAAAGAGGTGCTTTAAATGCATTCTCTTTTCTCTGGTGGAAACCGTGGCTTTGTTTGCACACAGTACAAGGTGTCTGAAACCAAATCTGCAGCTATTTCATATTTAAATGCAGCTGTCACGCTCTAGTTTTTACACCCGGTTTGGAAAGTTGGTGATGCTGCTTCTTTCGGAGAGAAAAAAAGCTTCTGTTTGTGGTGCAATAAAACCTGTTTGTTGGTTCACTGCCAGGCAACTTCCAAACTAAATAATTTGAAGAGGGATGTAATTATGAAATATTTCAGTCAGTTGAAAATTTGCAGAGGCTAAAATTATTTCCTAATATGTACAGTACCTTTTAATTTTAAGTCACATTGAAATGACTTTATTCTAAACATCTGACCCTTCCGTGACCTCAGTCTGTCACTACTACTGAGTCCTCATACAAGCAATGATGTGACTGTTTGTTGAGTGAAGCTGACATGGGATAATATCATAACAGACATGGCTAACAAGCTGATCATACTGCTGGAAGGTCTGTATCCACTAAAGACAGCATTTCATTAGATCTGACGAGAGTAATTTACAACATAGATCATATAACACTAACACTGAATCCAACAAGGCTCTGCTGTGTTTGGATCATGTGACCATTTCACAGCGAATGCAGAGTGAAATACTATCTACACAAGGCATGTCATCAATGTACATCATATTGTTTAAAGCCACTATATGCATATTTTTGGAATAAGTATAGTCTCTGTTAAGGCCCTTTCAAATAGGAAGCGATTTGCGATGCACTGGGCGCTGGGTTTTGGGGAAATCTGCTGTGTTCAACTAGGTTAAACTTTGACCACAGTGTGCGCGCGAGCACTCCAAGTGCTTAACCTGTGCATTGGTCAATGCAGCAACAAACCCCCTAGCACAGCACAAGCCATGAAAATAATAGGTTTCATAGCAGAGCGGTGCCAGTGTCGTGGTGTGTCTGAAAGGCCCTTTAAGCTTTACATTCTCACAGGGCACACATGCAGTTTACAATTAGGCTAATATTAGTGAGTTGGTAGTCTTCTACTTTTTAATGTTGCCAACTGACTCAGTCAATTTTGGTGAAATTTGAAGGGCTGACCCATAATAGTCAAAAAACCATTAGTTAATGAGAAGAGTCAAGCAACTTTCATTAGTGATTAGTCACAGAAAACCCGCTCAAACTTCATTTAGGAGCTGCGCCTTGTCACTGGGACGAAAGTATCAGTATTGATGCAACACAGAATTTACTTTCTTGTAATATGTTTCCAAGATTACTTTCTATTTAGCTCAGTTAGCAGTCAAATAAGCTAACTCTGGCCGGACTGTGTGCAGGAGTTTTGGAACGCCCAGATGAGGAGGCTTTCAGACCCAGGATGGGGAGTGGGGCTGGCAATGAGCACCAGAACTGGAGCAGTGTGATGCGGGCAATGAAACCGGGCTCAGCAGCTTCCTAGTAAACATGGACCGGGACAAAACACAGCCTCTGATGTTAATGGCTAAAATCCACTGACTCCGGCTACAGCGCGTTATGGCTGCCCCACGGTTGTCACCGCTAATCGCAGCCACAAAAACCAATCATTTAAGTACGTAGGCTCCTTAATCATAGTAGCATAGTAGAAGCACAAAATGCAAACACTGATTACCAAATCAACAAAATCTAAACATGTCAGTAAAATCAGTTGGGTAAAATGCTCTGATTCTGAAAAACTCTTTGTGGGAAATGCAGCCTTAATTTGATGGAACAAAACAGGGTCACACAGAGCTGTAAAGAAGGTAGTAGAAGCACAAAAAGGACAAATTAATAGCAAGTAAATAATGTGGGGCAGGCTGCACGCTCTACTGCTGAAAAGCTTCTGAGACGCTTGCAGTGGACTTATGGACTTATCGTTATGGACGTATCAAAACCGTGGCAGCAGCCGTAATGTGCTGTAACTAGAGTCAGTGGATTCCTGGCGTAACGGCATGCATTGCTATCTGCCATAGCACTTTTTTGACACTTACAATAGGGGTGCCAAAGTCAGAAATGTTAAAATCCAACACATTGCATTGATGTATGTTATTTCCCCCAGAGGTCTTGGGACTTAATATGGTGTGTGTGTGCCCAAGCTTTCCTGAAAAACCACCTTTGTTACATAAAAGCCTAATTGTTACTTCTAAATTTTGCTTTACTTTTATAGGTTAATGGATTGGAAATAGGTCAAAAGTCCCTTAACGATTTTAACATTTGCTTTCATAAGACCTGAACACCTGAAGCTGATTTTATTATATTACAGTTCAGTGATATGGCGACAAAGCAGCACATTTGACTACTTGTTTCTTTCTTTCCTTTTGTTTCAATATTCACACCTTTCACCACATATCACATTTCTCAAGTTAATAAAGTGCTACGCCACTTTTCAACCTGCAATTAGTGAACTCAATGCTTTAGTAATGTGTGAGGTGACTGTGTCAAATTCCTTTTTCTTTCACACTAAATAGTAAAATGCTCATGTTGTGACATGATGTCCCTAAGAATAGAGAAGAGAGGTGGGGGATGGGGGGTGAGAAATCAATACGCTGTTAGTGGCATGAGATGTAGTTAATATGCGGCTGGGTGGGTGTAGTGAAGGATGGGGGGCATCAAAAGCGTCCACCCTTCTGTCATCATATGAACTTGCAAACACAAATCATGTTAATGCCTGTGTTTCACTTAGCACAGCTTGTTTGTCTCTTCATGGTGGTGGGAACACTGTATATCCAAATGTTAAAAATCTATATCTCCAAAATACTGTAGTTACATTTCCAGAATTTTAGTTGCTCCCCAGAATGCTGATATTCACGTTTTAACTCGTGCATCTGGTAAAAAACACTGATTAAAGGTAATATCTGCAATCTAAATCTAATCATAAGGCGTTACCTCACCGCTAAAAAATACAACACAATGTTGGGAACTGCTGTCACTCTGAAATTCATGGAATCATTAGTATTTTAATACAGACTGACACAAAACTACATCAAAGTTATAAATGTTTTCTGAAGTCCATTTTGGAAAAAATCCTGTGTTGTCCATGTTGCAAACAAAAATCTAATTAACTGATTTGAATTGATTATGGTGACTTTTGCATGCTAATATTGCACTCATTTCAAGAAAAGTGAGTTCTGGTTAGATACAAGCTGATTTTTAAAAGGTGAAATAGTTTCTTACTCCATTTCCTGTTTTAACATTAACATGTTCTGTCATGCTCCACTCAGTCACCTGGAAACTTGACCTCTACAGATTAGTTAAAGTCTACTTATAGGCAGAGAGGATTGCAGTCAGCTTTTTCGGAAACGCATACAATAATAATAATTTTAAAAAAGAGTGTTAAATCAGGGACGACTGTATTTGGCTGAAGGTACTTGAAGTGTTTTGCCTCTAATCTAGGCTTTATCAGTTTGAACTGACTGTCAGGGAATCCCAGGTATTCAACCTCTGCGGGGTCGTTATCAAGGTGATGGATACCACTTGGTTGTTAGTGCTCCTGGCTGTTGTAACGACAGTCACCGTGGTCATTAGAGTCACGCCAAATGTGAACGACCATTGTTGGCATTGCCACTTGAGGCCAGATGTGAGTGTTTGTTCAATGTCCTAGGAAGGGATGAAAGCACAGCCTTGTTTGAGGGGGATAAGTGGTGTCGCAGACCCTGACCTGCTGAGAGATGTACTCTCTACTTTGGTTTATATGGCTGCCTTCACTCCTCTTTACACCATATAGTCCAGGTCCAGCTGACCTTGATTTAACCCTCCTTGGATTACTATTACCTGTATTACTGAGAATCTTCACAGACATGTAATGAAAAGGTATATCTTCTGAATCATGTGTGTGAATCATGTGTGTCAACATACATCAGATTTAAGTGGTCACAATAAAATTAAAGGCCAGTCCTTTAAATTACAGCGATTAAAATGTTTGAGGACCGAATTTTGTTATCTTGGAATTAATAGACAGTATAAATCTCAGTTGTTGGCTAAAAAAAATGTAAACCTTTCAACATACAACAGATATTAAAATGGTTTCATAAACCCAAGCTTCATAAAATATATTTGTATTAATTATTATAAACCTATAAAGGACTAGGTAAGCCTTCAAGTATAAACATAAACACAATTAATAGTTTGTGTACAGTTTTTTTTCTTCACAGGTGTATTCTCAAAACAAAACAGGCTGGAAATAATTAGACAGTGAATATGGACAAAAGAGACATCTTATGGCATATGGCAGGGTCAGATGGAGAAGGAAAATCTTGTCATACAGTGGCGGAAATCTATTAACTTGCATACATATGGATTTATGACAACAACTGGCATAAGGAATTATGAATAACTTACAGACGGATGTTCTTATATAAGCATCAATTGTTAATTGAAGAAGCTGTCACAGTCCCTGGGGCTGTCAACTTAGTTTTATAAGCATTCAAACTCAGCTTTATCAAATTAATGGTCTATTCAGTGCTGCCTGATTCTCCTGTAATCCATCTTTTGTGCTTTCTGCGGAGAAAAAAAACAAAAATTTTGTTCCTGAGACATATCATTCACTGGAAGAGGAAACCAGTTTTTACTAATATTGTTCCAGAATAGATGCTGGTGCTAGATTGTCTTAGCTCAGGTGATTTCCCTGGACCCCTTGACACTGGATGACGACAACCTCTGTTGCATTTTTCATGTCTCGTCTCTGTAAACAGAGGCGGTAGAGTCAGCAAGAAAGACTGGGTTGTGCTGAGGAGCCCAGGTGTGCTGACAGGTAGATCTCTACAGGCCATGTGGGCCTCTCTGGGGAAATCATGAGCCACCCTTCTCTAACAAAATTAACGTTTTTACCACACAGAGGAAGAAGAATAAAAAACCTGCTGTACTCAAAGGAGGCTTGTGTCGTGGAGCAAAGGAACAAGTTGATGGGGGACAAGGGAGTGGACGATCTGGGGTTCTGCATTCATGTTGAACTTAAGCTTTCTACACAGAGAATGTTGTTAACCTGAGCTTTACTTAATTTCCTTATTCCTAAATTCCTTATTACTTCTGTGTGACATTGATTATGTATATAATGCCACTATGATGTGTCTTCCGTTGAAAGTAAGAGAATTGTTCATAACTACACATATCCAGGAGATGGTTCTCTCAAAAAAACCCACCTGCAATCATTTTACGTGGTCACACAGCCAGTGCATACTCCAAAATAGTTTTCTGTTTTCCTTGTTTGCTTCTGTGTTGCATAGCCCACTTCAAATATATAGCCTACACATTTAAATGCAGTCAGACCAGACTTGGCTCCCCATCAATTTCTGTGAGGAACGGGGTGAGATGTCTGGTCTTTGTTTGAGGCTCTCAATTGACCAGCCAATTTGAGAGTCAGGGTGGGACTGACCTCAGGAGGCACTTATTTATTTTATATACTTTATCTAATTGTACAGCATAATGCAGGCTCCAGTGATGCTGGTTGCAGTGAGTGCAAGGACAGTAATACAGGTTAATGTCATTTAAGTGCTTGATAAAAGGGAGTATAATTTACAACTTGTGGAATGAAGCTGTTAGCCTGCTAGCCATGCTAGCTTCTACAGTTTATGCTTATTAACCTACCCACACTATTTCCTGTCCTGCCTGTGTTTCCCCACAGCACATGGAGTACATTTTGCCTCATGGTATCAGTGTGATCGCACCTTTAGCATCTCTCTGCTTTTAGACTCCAAAGCATTATCTGGCCATGCCAGCATTTTAATGGGAAATATTTTACAAATATTAAATGAATATTGTTTAAAAATTCCTTATACAAAAATAAATATTTTACCATTGCCATTTCAGGTGTCTTATGCCTCGAATATACTTCAAAGCTGACACGTACACGGATAGCTGTTCACTCCACGGACGTGGACTACATTAGTTTATACTACTTTCTGGAGTCAGCTTGGCTGACTTGTTCAATACATGCGCAGTAGATCAGTTAGATGATTTAGTGAATGTGATACATCAGCGTTAGCTCCCCTACCCCTTTTCATAAACTCTTTCTGTTTTTTTCACCAGAGGCTCAGCAATGACAGCACAGCCAACTGTATTGGATGATAATGAAATGGTTAGTGAGCTGGACTGAATATTGCAAATGAGATTGTTGCCACAATTTATAACAGTTAGACCATACTAAGTAACGTTACTGTAGTGGATGGATCTTCCACTGTGGTGTTGTCCTGCGCTGTTATGTTGCATTATTGTCTATTATTTGGGTCACGTAAGTTACAGCAACTGAGACGGTGAAGAAGCTGTGTACGAAGCAAACAATGGTAGATGTGTGCTAACGAGAGCTGGCTGCCCCTGCCTGCATCACTATAGGCTAGTAAAAACAAACTCCACATTTGCTTTGTACCGTTACATCATTTCTTGTAGGCTAAAATTGACACTTTGACATAATCCTGGTGGTACACAGGATAGTAATATGGATCGTACACTTGGTAAAGTAATGTGAAAGCCTATAGTGTTTTGCACAGGATAACGCTAGCAAATGCTTAACCTTATCTTGAGCCAACTAAAACACAAAATCACAATATATTTCACATGATTTGCAATAATGTTAGTTACCTGTCCAAGGAATGAAAGGAGGAAAGCCAACTCTGAGTCAGTTTTGTGGGTTTCAAAACAAAGCAGAGCTCTTTCCTGTGACTTGAGCCTTTCTGATGTTGACCTTGTTTTCACCCAAAGTCGATTTGATTCTCATTTAGCCTGAAGGGCTCCAGCACATGACACTTTATTGTTGGTTTTTATCCTCACGTGGATTATGTGTTGGAGTCTGTGTTGGGTTGGGAGCTGGTAGTTTTTTTGGTTTAGGCTGACTCCATCTCGTTAGCTGTGGTGTTGTTGCTGTGTGTATGGTACAGGGTCAGAAGGCAAGAGGCTCCGGACCATGCATGCAGTCACAGCCAATGGATTCCCGGAAAATCCGACCCGGAGTCTATATTTAGGATTAGGCATACTCTGTCTGAGGTTACAATCCCTTCACATACAGGCAATAAACAAGGGATTCTCTTCATTAAAAAAAAAACTACATATAGCCCCTTTAATACATTCAAGTTTACTACATTTACATTCAGCTGTGGGTGGAAGGTCAGCAACCTAGCCACCTTTCACTTGGGAGAACAGGTTCCCATGAACAAGTTCCCATGTGAAACAAGATTGATTTGTTTTTTTAATAAAATTAAGTAGTGTTAGCTACGTTAGTTTTGTAGCATTAGCATTAGCATTAGCTAGCTAACTATGTTAGTCTTAAAAGCGTTGACAGCCCCCCATAGCTCTAACCCTTACCCTAACCTTCACAGGGTGTGTGCCTAAACCTAAAGCATGATTTATACTCCTGCGTAGGGTAGCCAGGCATTTATACTTGTGCATCCGTGTGTCCATCAACCTGCAATTACACCCCCAAACACTAGTCGGCAGTAGCGCTACAGCATCCACTGTATTGACTTTTGCCGGCTGAGCAGGCTAACCGGTTTAGCGCTCCGCTAACGTGAATGGGGGTAAAATTGATGAACCCACGGCCGATCTGCTTGCAGCTGGGGTTCACCTCCTTTGAGAAATTGCCATTTTGGGAGGCATGGACAAACGCCACCGGTAGGGGTGCTATTCCTGGAGGACTTGTTGTCCATTATATCATTTCAATCAGGGTGACACACTGGTTGGTCAGAGCACACAGAAAATATCTTCAAGAGTGACTAACTTTGAGTAACTCTGAGTAACGTTTTAAAACTGTTTTGGTTAATGCTCCTCCTGTGTTAGTAGGTTAATCAGTCCTGTATGTACACCACTTAAAACTAAAGACAGTAAACACACAGAAAGCAACCAAACTGGACCAGTTTTATTGACATGAAACTATGCTGTCAACATAAATGTGAGAATGATAGACTGATAGATAGAATGTAGTCAATATTCTACAAGTAGGAGTTTTAAGTTAGAATTTTTGCCTCGTCATCTGTGAGAATAAGTAACATGCCATGATCAGCATCCATCTCTATTAGAAGCTCAACTTGAAAAGAGAGAAAAAAAGTCTGGTACAAACACTGGCCAAATCAGAGGATAGCAGCAAAAACACAGTGATAACTGCGTGTTTGAACTTGGTAATTGGTTGGGCACTCGGTAGGCAATACAACAGAGGACCTACTGAGTGTGGTGTGTGTTTCCCAAACCCACTGTGCAGCCTCATAGAGTACAAAGGCAGAGAATGAACTTCAGAGGGTTTTAATGCCTGAAGAGAAGAATATGGACATTAAATTATCAGGGGAAAACAGCAGGGTGTGAAAAAAGAGCCTTCTAAAGCCTGCGAACGCAAACGTACATACAGGCTGCTTCTGACACGGAAACCTGGCCAAATTCACAGGCTCCTTTATTCTGAGCTTCACACTGATACTCTCGCCGTTTGTGTGTGTGTGTGTGTGTGTGTGTGTGTGTGTGTGTGTGTATGTACATGAATATACTGTATGTGTGCACATGCTTTACTTTTTTAATTGGAATTTAAAGCAGTACGCTACCATAATACACATTCACACTTCCTTTTCTTGCATTGAAAAAGGACATATTTGTGTACATGTACTTTAAAAACTAGACTTACAGTAAATCTGTTATGAAAAAACAACAACACTGTAGCTCATTTACTGCATCTGAGAGACAAGTTTTACATCACTAAATACATTTATTTTACTGTAATTATGGATCATAAAATGTGCCCCTAAGCCAAGACAACTTTTGTTAGACACAAGTAGGTGCAAACTCAACTATTAGTTATCAGTGGAACAGTTACAGGTTTGTCCCTTGAAAGCATTTTGTGCATTCTTTCTAAAGGTAATGCTTTCTGTTTCGTCAAAATGCAAATAAAAACTAAAAACTGTAAAATATTGAATTTCTCTTGTCATGGAAATGTATTAATTAATAGTCTCATTTATTAAACATGATCACAAAAAAAATACATTTTAATTCCCACCATTGCGTCCAGTGTTGTGGCTCTCATGATTGACAGCTATAACGTGGTTTAAAATAGCTTGGAAATTCTGCATGTTCTGCATTACACAGCAGCACCAATAAGGCCTTAGAGGGTCTCTCCAAATAGTCTGAATTTCAAAGTGAGCAAAAAAAACAAGCACAATGGGAAATAAAAGACTATAGCTAAATGAAAAGAATCACTCTTACAGCTTTACACACACACACACACACACACACACACACACACACACACACCTTATTAATCTTTAATATCTTGTCTTGCTTCCCTTTCTTTTCACCTCTCTCTCCTGCTCTCTCTCCCTCCAGTTTATCTCTTCTGAAGCAATTATACCCAAGAGGACCGAGCACATAGGACATGCTCCCACTACCTAGAGCAATAATATATCATTACATACTAAACATATAGCAGCTACGCAAACAGCTTTTATTGCTACTCCAGGGCGAGTGCTATTTATAAGCACCAGTATAGCCACAGAGATCACTCCTCTACCTGAGCTGTATTTGTGTGTTTGGATATCACTTTAGATTTTCCCACTTTTCTTAGAGTACTTGTGTGCTGAAATAATGTCAATTTGTCCATTTTTTCCATTTAATTTCAATAGCTTCATATTGACATTAGGGGGTGCTGGAATTCTTTAGAGTTGAGTGATGAGGTGTTGGATTTGAAGCAGTGTTGAAAACTGACTACTGTATGTGATATTATTTTTTAAAACATCCAGCATTTATTAGAGGTTTTATTTACATTTAGTTTCAACAACTGTCAGCTGTTCAATTAATTTTTTTTATTACACTAAATTAATTAATAATGGTGATAATGAAAATGACAACAAGACAGAATTTTTAAATGTGCAAACCATGTTTATAAAAATCCTGTTTATAGAAACCCAATTATTGTGAAGATGTTTGTGCAATATTTAATTTTTAAAAATTAAATTCTTTACACTTAATCCAATAAAATATTTTAGAAGGATTCCTCTCAGTAGACAAACCTGCTCTGCCGTCTAAACAGGAATCAAACGTCTTCTGTATCTGCCACAAAAAACCTCTTTCATACTTGCTGGAAAAAAAAAAACTTCTACTAAGTAACTTATTCAAAGTACAACTCATGAATTATTTAAGAGAACACATTTCCCCTTGTTTATTTATATATACATATGTATAAAATATCATTTATTCTAAGAGGGTCTATAAATCAAAAGTATTCCCAGAGAATAACAGATAAGTGAGGTTATTGTGCAATGAGGCCAGCTGGTGGTAATAATTTAATGACGTTTTACAGGCGCTATAAAGACAGCAAACAGATGTGGCATTAAGGATTATAAAGTTGGTAAAACTTTTAACAAGTGCTATGTATTTCGGTGGTACAACAGCACAACCCCTAGAATAAAAGGAATTTACACATCCTTCAATTCCAAAGCTATCAATCACATGCGTGTTATTCCCCTGGGAGCGTCTTTACATGCATATTTATCAGCTCAACATGCTAATTCCCGCTGCTATACACCCGCCAGGCACGTCTCCAGGCGTGTTTATGACTCGTAATTGTTGATATCCTTTGATATATTTCTCTCAACTAAGACATCATTTGGTTTTTGTGGTCGAAAGTCAATGAGGCACAATGACCCGAGCTTTCAATTCAAATTTACAGTTCAATATCTATTATACGCTATTCAGTGCCTGGAGAGGAAGCCTCTTTCAAAGCAGAGGGGGGGGATTCAAATGTACTGTATAGCACTTATTAGCAGTTATGCTCATCTCAAGGTTAGTTCCTTGATTGAAAAAGAAGTAATATAAATAAATGAACAAATAAAATAAGCAAAATTGAATTATTATTGCAGGGAAACAGCTCTGTATTTCATGCTTTTTAGCAGGAGTTTGCTTGTCAGAGTGTTGTACCTCAGGGAAAAGTAAATAAATAAAATGCATGTTTGTGGTAAACTTCCATAACTTGGACGTTGCTCACAGGAGCTGTGAATAGTTTGTCATCTTATGCCAAACAACTAATTGTGAAAAACTTTCTGCGGTATAAGACACATGTGCCATATTGTTGCAAGATCTAAGATCATCAACATGCATTTACATTGCTAAAGAGCATATATGGCAGATGAAGCATTTCAGCATAAATTCAGAGCTACATTGGAGAATGAGTGGGAGATCTCTCTTGCTTGCACGCTCTCTTCTCTTTCTTCCTGTTTTCTTTATCTTTCTTCCAGTCCCTCATCCTCTCCCCTTCCTTTTTCGCTTTTCCCGCAGACATCTGCCGACAAGCGCACACCTCCGGGGAACCAACATCTGAGAAATGCAATTTGAGCATTTCAGTGCCACAAAGAAAAGACAAACAATGCTGGAAAAACGAGGGGATAAACACGCTGCCGAGTTGATGCTGGACAAACATGTCGCGTTCTCTCCAATTCACAAATGGCCCTGCTACGTTCAGCGCTCACAGGTGTGGAAATTCAAGGACAAACTTGATTGCGCCCGTGGCCGCTGTTGTTGTTTCTGGGTTTGTTTACTTGTCGTGCTTGTCTCTCTACTATTGTTTGACAGATCCCCCCCTCAGGGATGCGGTCCTTTAAGATGACAGGAGAAGGATGTGTGCTCTTAAAAGAAGAGAACAAGGGAATTAGTCTTCATCAAATGCTGATCTTGGAGGAGAAAATCAGCAAGCAGAGAAGTCAGGTCCACAGGCCAAGTTGTTGAAGCAGCAGCTCAGGGGAATTGAACGGTTCATTAATGTCTTTTGGCCTGAGAGAGCTACAAGAACTGGAAAAAGATAATTTGACAGTTTTATTGACTGTGATTGTAAGTTTGACCAAATAAAGTCCTTGCACTCATTTGCGACAACTACCCTATTTAAGTTTTAGCTGCATAGCAAATGCACTAATAAAAGCCTTTTCAGAAAGTTCATAGATTTTCAAAGAGAAAAAAAGAGATGGCTCTCATGCAGTCTGAGTGGAGAGTCATTTCTTACAATATGGACATTGTCAGTGGCTCCTTAAAGACAAATAAGTGGGTGTCACTGCAGAAATTACTTTCCATGATGAACTACATAGCCATCATCAGCAATGACACAGCGTCATTCACATCAACAACACAGGTGCATGAAAAATGGAATGGGCTGGCAGGAAAATGAATTATTAATGACACATTTAAGTATTATAACAGAAAATCAATGAGCATACCTGGTGTAATTAACATGCACAATGTTTTCCATAATCCAGCACAGTATAATTATGCCTCTCTATTCCAGAACACGTTAGCATTAGCTTTTTCTAAAGCACACAACACCTGTTTATTTGGTTTGCTTGTTCTCTGCCTTCCTTTTTTCCCCTGTAATGATAAATAGGCTGCAAAATGTTATTTAGCTACGCTCCGGTGTTGGATGTGGACCTACAGTCATTTGAAGCTGGCCGCAGACCTTAAGCTCAAAACCTAAAGGGATCAAAACTGTGTTGTTAAATTGCCTGTTTTAACAAAATGGCTTTGTGTTTCTTTAGCCTCTTTAGTCTGTGTTCTGACCAAAAGCAATGTATTTATTTTTACTCCTTTTGAAGTTAATACATACATAATTTAAGTTACTAAATAGATTGCTACAAACCCTTAGTGCTTATTTTGCTGGTTAACAAAATATCTGCCACCCCACATGTACATTTTATGTATTTCATGTGGTGCTATTGATTCAGATTGAAGGGTTGGGGTGTGGGCTTATCTCTGTATACTGTAACATGTCCACTAATCACTGATTACCACCGTCTGTTTGTGCTGTGACCAGTGGCAGTGTACAAGATTTCCCATCGTTCCTGAAGGATGCTGGGGAACAGCTTGAGCGGAATCCAACACGGGACTGGGATTTTTGGCAAGTCAAACTTTATCAGCACAAACATGCGCAAAATGAAAACAAACACAACCCAGACTGCTAATTACCATCCGCTTGGACCTCTGTCCTCTATTTTTCTCAGAGAGACACAAAATGGCCGACTGCACCGTGCACTTCACTAAAAATCAGAGGAGGCTGCTGCTGTTCACTCTGTCCAAGGGACAACCCTTGTCGCCTGGGTAATACAGGTTGACACACTGGTACCCCCAGTGATTTTTCAATCCTATTATTTCATGTGCAAAGTTATAAATTACACGACTGACACCAGTCTGGTATCTTCTGGGCCATGTGGCCTGAATCAACGCCAAATCCTGTGCCACTAATTTTACTAATTGCCTGAGCCTGGCCAACACTTTTCATTGGTGTGGCGCCTACAGTGTCACAGGAAGCTAATGAGCGCTAAATAATGTATGTGAACCTCTCTAATTGCTTCATTTCTCATTTTGCTTACCAATTCTCATATCATGGTTAGGGATGCCAATTTTTTTTTTTTTGCTGATGATTCTAACAGTGGTTAATACTAATAACTCCACCAGTCTGTCAAAGGGCAGAGCCTGGGGAAAATGAAGCTTGTCACAGCACTGTATTATATTTTATAATAGAGAAACACATGATGGCTTGGAATGTATTTATACATATATTATTTCTCAAATAATCCTCTATTTCTATGTGAAATATTCAGACAGAATCTGAACTCCAACCAGCCCTCTTCGGGTAAACACTGGATTATTTTGGATGCGCTCATTGATGCATACAGCATCATCAGGTAAGGCAGCGTATGCCAGCATGTGCCACCTGGGGCTGTGTGTGCTTATGTATTTTTGTGTCTGCACTTGTGTGATTGTGTATATACAGATTGTATTTGTGTGCTTCTCTGTGTGTAACTCTAGCTCACACAGACAGGCATATGGGTGTCTTATAGCATGTGTGTGTGTCTGTGAGTGTGTGTATGACTGTGTTGTTTCCCACTCTGGCTAAGTTCCCACTGCAGCACCCGTTGGCCACCTCTCCTCCCAGTCCTATCAACAGGGAAGCTGTAATTTAGCAGCAAATTTGATCATCCAAATAGCTGAATATTTAATGGTATTAGAGCGCTTGGTAAAAAAGCTGTATTATTTATTTACTCCCTATAGTGTATCCTCTATTCAGGCAACTCCAGGTGGTCCTGTAAATATACTCTATCTGACACACGTGTTAAATTATTGACCGATAATTTATCATAATTCATGTCACTGAAAACTCAATAATGCTCTCCAGGATCTTACCACCTCCTCCTGCTTGTGACCGAAGCAGAGACTGTCGCCTGTCAAGGTGGTGAGAAGGTCAATGCTACCATAAGAACAACATGGATAGATTAAATCAAATTTACTGTGTATCAAGGCTGCAGTTAAAGTTTGAATCAAAGGACCAAAAAACAGTTTAATGTCAAAGTGCTTCATACATTGGAAAGCGCTTGATCATGGTTACAGTGATCAGCAACTTATATGGATCAAACAGCTCGGGGCAAAATCATTCCTATACAGATGCTGTTTTAATACTTTGCTTAAAGTAATCAAGTAGTCCACTTACATTGTTCATTTTGGGTCTTTTCATACATAACGCATACGGGGAAAAAATCTGTAATTTTTAATAAAGAGTTTTTGTTTTCAAACTCGGCTACCAGTTTGGCATTGATAGTCTACAGTTAATTTTAAGGCCTGGGAAAAATTTTAAATGCACTGAAGCCAAATTTTATACATTTAAGAAAGTTAAGCAGGAACATTGATATTGATACAAAGCCTAACTTTAACTTTAAAGAGCTAGTAGTAATAATAGTAATTGGCTTTGAATGCATAGAAGCATATAGTGTCTAACAGAAGAAATTCCTTAAACTGAAAAAAACAACATAATTTAAATTTCTTCATTTTGTACACCTTTACAAAAGGCATTATCCAGACAGGTCCAAGTCAAAACAGACGCGAGACACGAGTCTAAAACATATCACAAAGTGTTCTTAAAGACCAGATTCCCTATAACAAAGACAACAAGGGTGGTTTCCAAGCTGTCAAGATGTTTATTTCTACCCACAACAGCTTCAAAACCACCTGCAGCTGCAGCCTTCTACTTTCTGTGATGGATATAATGTTAGGTAGAGAGTCTGAAGTGAAATGCAGGTGGCACACTGGGTTGATGTAGTTTTTAGAGTTTGTAATGTGCTTTTTTTGTCTTCTATTTATTGCCACATTACCACAACTCTGGGTCATGTATAAAGTAGGAAACAATGTCAATCATTCAACATAAAATTCAGGAAATGTGTGCAAAGTCTGAAACCCATCTTGGTAACACTCATACAACATTAAGGACAAGTAGACAATAAAGGGACTGGTGTTTGTGTTATGCCATGTTGCGGAAGTAATGTTAAATTATTTTAAAATGTAGTGTTTTCAACATTTAAAAGCTTAGTTATGGAAATAGGTTAGACTGGTTGATTAGATTACTTAATTGTAGTATTTGTACTATCATCTCCATGTTATATTTAACTTGTATTAAAATGTATTAAAAGTCACTTGTTATGCACATTATTTGTATTTAAAAAGTACTTCTTTATAACTTCTATAACTTGCACACACCTTGTCAAAACCTGGTGCCGACATTGAAATTATTATAAATAAATAATTAGTCATTTAACTGACGCTTTTATCCTAAGCTACTTACAATTACTATATATGACAGAGGTCACACGCCTCTGGAGCAACTAGGGGTTAAGTGTCTTGTTCAGGGACACATTGATGGATGTCACAGTGGGAATCAAACCCGGGTCTCCCACACCAGACGTATGTGTCTTATCCGCTGCAGCATTTCCCACAGTGCAACTTGAGCTTTGGGCTGCGAGCCTCAAGCAGAGATGAGGAGCCGGCTACAGAGTTCTGGTAAAGCTCACTTCGTTGTAACTCGACGACAGATTTTCCTTCTTTTTTTTTACTTCAAGTGACATCACTTCAAGCAATTTATTAGATTTCACAAGTCACATCACACAGTGCTTTAAAAGTGCGGTACACTTTTACACCATTGCTTTATATTGAAATTGGATTTCAGATTCTGCAATTTTGCAGTTGTTTAGATAAATAGTTCTCCAATACTGCAGAAGAATTACCAATATAGATCCATGTACTTGTCCAGATAGCACTGACTGACTGAATACCTGGTATTTTGATTATTTGAAACAAACAGACATTTTATCCTGACTAGTAAAATCTTCCTTATTAAAACCCATATTAACTGGTTCTCTTATATAGTGTTTTCTTTGATTCAGTCTCTTCTAAAGGACTTGTCTTCAGTAAAGTGCTGGATGAATAAAGATTTAATAATTGATTGACTGACTGACGAAAGGGATCTTGTGGCACATTAGAACAACATAGATCTGCAGTGGCGATTGTTTAGGGATAATGAAAAATAGTGGTGTGTTGAGAAAAATGTCTAAAAATACAAAATACTCTTATTATCCATTAATGACAACACAGTACAGTAGTCATAGTCTCTAATGCAACACCCAAACAGAATGTCACTGGCAGTGAACACAACATTGCATCCCTTAATAGGATTGTGTCTGTATAGCAATTTGTCAAGCCAAAATATCCAGTATTTATGAGACAAATATAGCACATTGGAACAAGTAAGGGAGAGAGAAATCACAAAATAGTCAATAGGATTAACCAAAGCATAAACTAAATGCTCCTTGATGTGTCATCGATAAAAGGATTTTTGATTATTCGTCACCATAAAATGCGTGGCAAGATTGTCATGCTGTCATTGTATTACTGTATCCCCTTTATCTGTCTGTCAATCTAGCCGCATTAGAATCTGGGCGCTGTTTTCTCCCCCGCCTTGTTTTTAAAAAATGGATTTAACACACAGTCTGCATTTAGAGTGCAAAAAACAGATTACCTCATCGCCTCGGGTCGACGTTGCGTTAATAAATGGTGAACTTCCATAAATGTACCCTCGCCAAAAGACACAATGTCATCTTCAATTAATCCATCTGCAATCAATACGTTGGATTTGACACTTTGCACATTAGTCACCATGAATAATTTTATTCACAAACAACAACAAAGACCCAGCAGACAGCCACAATTCCTTTATTGGGAAATAAGCAATAGTACGGTTTGTTAAGTAGCTCATAGAGTAATATGGGTTGTCTGAGTTTTGTACATAGTCTATACTATATGTTGTAAGTTGGATTCTTTCTACAGCTGATGTGCGATAAATCCAAACTGAATCATTGTACCTCACTTCGGTTAAGAGGCCTCTTTTCATCGGTGAATGACAACTTCACCAAACATTTAAGCAAATAACGTTTACTTTTTATGCAATATAGATTAATTGGAACAATTTTGTCTTTGTGTATTTTTACACACACATTGCCCCTCTATATTATCACATTTACATGCTGAAGACACACCAGTAAAACAACAACAGTACATCAAATCAGCTTTAATGAGTATGTATATTTTTCATGAAACAAAGTTATGGTTGTGCTATTGTAAAAACTGAACTTGAACTTAAATTGCCATAACTCTAACTGTAATGCAAATGAGTTTTGACTGCATTTCAATACAGAAACTTAGCTCTATGCTCCGCCTTTATCTGTTCACATCTTACGCAAATAAAAATATAAATAAAGCTTTAGACAACACAATGTTATATTCATTAAGCTTCTACATATGCATGAATGTCTTTCTCCCTGGCTTCCGTTAATTAACAAGCTAAGTAGCCATATAATGTCATATATGACAGTCTATCAGATAAAAGCAGCAATGCATTTTATATTTGTATGATTTAAACCAACTCAACAATTGAAATGGCCATTCAAACTGTAGCTACCTCTTTTTAACTGCTGAAAGTGGAATAAAATCGTTTTGGACATGAAAGCTGCACTAATCAGTGTTGACAATGGTATATGTGAATGGTGATTTAGCTGTGAACCCCCAGAGAATTATCAACCACATCTGCAGTTCCCCTTAGCTCTATGGAGTGTTTTAGCCTCTTTCAGCTCATTTTTTGGGGCCCGAATTGTCCAAATACGGACATTCTTCCTGGACTAGGCTGGGTTGACAGACATTTCTTGTAAAATGAGTTGGTTGGGGTCACATAGAACCAAACTTATTCAAAAATCCATCTGATATGTTTCATATAAAAACGACACCTGGTGAAATACAATAATGACCCTATGAAAAAAAACAAAATTATGCTGATTGGAAACATTTCATGCACTATTGAATGGTTCTTTACATCACAATAAAGCTCAGAGAACCATCTGACTCTGCTGCAAAGAACATTTTTTTTCGTAAAAATGCTCTTTACAGCTCTGTAAAAAAAAAGTTCTGCAGTGGTGCAAGCCTAAAGAAACATGTTTTAAGTAAAACTTTGGTTTTACTTTTTTGGTTAAGTCTTTGATCAACCTTGAGTCCACATGCAGGCAGCTGTTTCAAGCTAAAAGCTAAAGATAAACCTTTAAACACTACCTGCTCAGCACCAAACGGCACACAATAACTAGCTAGTGAACACATGTGGAATTTAGCAGCTAAAGAGCCAAATATTTCCATTTGGAGTTGTTAAAATGGAACTACAATGAGGATAAAAATTGGACTTACATTTATTAAGGGGATTTTGGTTTCAACACGACCCCAGAATAATGCAAATGTTGCTCTGTATCTGCTGGATGGATAAACAAGCAACTAACTGCTAACACGTTACCAAAACATCTGTAAAAGGTAATGATATATTAGTGTTCCAGACTGAACACAAAGAGAGGGGGCCATGCGATTGCATACAAAGTGAATGACTTTAATGCACACAAATTTAGGTGAAGGTTCATCTGCAAGCTTAATATTTCAACTTGAGCAAAAAAATGGGGCTCATAGTAAGGTTTTAACTTCTGACTCCACATTAACATAAACAGACAAGAACTGGAGTTCCTGGGGAGTTCTGACATCTGTCAGAGTCTGAGCTGTCACAAACACACACACACACACACACACACACACACACACACGTTGGAAAGTACATGCTAGGTAGATACCGCTAATGTCTCTACAGTTGGTATATTGGTTGTTTGGGAATACGGACAGCAAAACACTCCACTGTTCAAATTGGAATGAAAACGGAAATAACTTCATGCAAAAATTTGCTTTGCATTCTGTCTGAAAACACCTTCACTCTGCAGAGTACAACCCCTCTACAGACCTCCAGTGCTTATTTTGATAAAAGGGACATTATGACATTGAACAAACAGAGCTTGTTTTTGTTTATCTATAATATAAAAGAATATTTCCTTTTGAAAGTTTGTCAACAAAATCACTATAAAGATAGTATTAACATACAAGTGTGTTTCATGATGCATCAGTTTTAAATAAGTAGAATTTGGCCACAATATGCAAGCTGTAACAAGGCAATGGGATCAACCAGGGAAACACAAAGGCAAAAAGCTTTTCCAGTTGACAGAAAAAAATAAAAAAGTACATTAAAAACAACAAGTTGATCTAAGCCTTGACAAGTGAAATAAACGTTTTGAATAATTTAACTAAAGCAAACATTTCTTGTTAATTTTGGGCTAATTATAGCCATGCTAGTGGAGAAGGTTGGCAATTTAAGCTCTTGGGCTCCGCTTGTCACAACGACTCCTTGAAGCTTCATTGACTGCCACAAATAATGTGTGCACTTTCTTAATAAAAATTTGCCTCGCAATCAGGAGTTCAAAGGGAACTCTTGGTGGCTGTGGATTAGGCAGTCAACATTACACTACACTGGCTGTGGATTGTTGTGGCAAAGAAGCACTAGCACAAATCACACTGGTCAAATTATAGCCTGTTTAATGTTTTTCAGATGATAGCAATGAGGAAATATGGTGATCTAGAACTAATCTACCCTTTGTTAGCTCCATGGGTGAGACCTAGGCAATATTCACGGCTCCACACTGTGAGCTGAAGAAGCCTAAATAACTGAGAGAAAATGGTATTTAATGAGCCAACATCAAGGCCCTCAAAGGCTGTGAAGCCAACATTATCAAGAGGATGCAGGTGAGTACAAGTGGATACAAGCATGGCATGTTTGAAGAGATGACACCATGTTCCACATTTATTTATACAAATTTGATGGGAAATGACTCAGACCTAGCATGACACTGCTGATCACTGAGTATGCTATGTATTTGAAGCAAATGTACCCTCTAGCATAACAAGCAAAATGTGGACTGGTGAAATCGCAATGTGTGTTTGTTAAAAAGAAAACAAGTTCCTCTGCAAACAGCGACACATTTTAAAAGACCCTGGCTACACTGTTTTGTACAATGTTGTTGAACATAAAGAACCTAATGATCCTAATGTAAAGTACTTTGGTATTTGAGCGTTAATCAATAAATATTGCTCTTTGTATTTGTAGAGGTTGGAAATGAAATATACTATGTATTACAAGTAAAGCAGCTGTAAACAATATTTTTTAATAATGAATCAAATGACAATGTAAAAAAAAAACAATATGACAATGTGAAAAGGATCGCTCTTGGTAATAAACCAGCTTCATGGAGCAGGAGTTCTGGGTGCAGGAGGTGGTCGAAGACAGAACCCCTCTGGAGAACAGCGGCGGAGACAGACCCCTCAGGAGGTCGGGTTGGAGGCCTGGCCATGTTACTGGAGATCAGGACCAGAGTCTGTCATCTGGAGTGTGGGACCAGAGGTTGGCAACAGTGCAGCAGGACTGGAGGCCTGTGGCTGGAGTGCAGGAATGGAGGCTGGTGACAACTGGGAGACAGGCAGGTGAGCTAGGAAACACCTGCTTTCCAGGCTCAGAAGATAGCTGCAGTGCAGGAACTTGACAGTTCAAGAGCATGGGATTATGGCAGTTCGTGATGAACAGGACATTGTTGCAATGGGAAGTTTCTGGAGCAGCAGCACATTCTGTACTCTTCAGCTAAATTGAACTTTCTGCAAAACGGAGCCTAACGACAAACCGTTGTGTCACATAGCCACGTCAAGCCATTGGAAATAATGGGTTTTAATGCGCAGTTGTGCTGTTGTTGCATTGTGTCTGAAAGGGCCTTTAAAGGTCTGAACGCACTGTAATAACTGAAGATGATGTATCAACATTTGTATCAACTAGATCTCTAATCTGGATTTTTAAGTCAATCTGATCAGTGTGATCTAACCCTGTAAAAGGACATGATCCAGTTGTCTATTAAACAACCACACAAACACTTTTTCAACCTTGTGGAGGAAAGTTAAAGCAATCTTGTAATAAAATTGTGCTGAGAAATAGGCAGAGCAAAAGCAGATACTGCTCCATAAAAGCAACACCCAAAGAAACACCAGACAACAACAAACAGGGACCTAATGAAAATCATACAGTAACAAAGATGCTATCCCTTTTGGCAAACATATATAAAAGCCTCAGGGTGCTGATAAACTAAAACAGTGTAGATGGGCAACACTCCCAGCAGTTATCAACAAAATGAAAAATCATATCAAATGTTTCCTGGCAACAAGAAGTCCCTCAGTGTTCGAAGCAACAGTCTTGAGGCAACTCCAAGGATGCTGTTGCTCTTCATATCAACCAAAATGTTTTTTGTTTTTTTTTTGTTGTCTGCAGCTTGACTTTTTTTTTAATTGGATAAAGAATAAGTCAACTCCACTTCCTACATTTCCAACATTTTTGAAGGGTCAATTCGTTTCTCTTTGAGCATCTGCACTGAGAAAGTGTGTGACAGCTGTTTGTCTGATTGGACATTCCAAGTGTTTCATTTACAGTTTGCATGCCATGTTGTGAAACAGATTTTGACACATTTCCATGTTGATGCATTTCTAGTTATCTGCACATATTGTTTATTTGCCTTTCAATATGAGAGAGTTGTTGAGAAAGAAAGAGACATGAATATTCAGGCAGGTACACTGATACGTTGATGTTAAACCTATTGCTCATTTAAAGGGGCTAAAACGCACACGATACCATTTCTTTGTCTGTCTCATAAACTAAGAGACAGAAAGATAGCTAGCTAGCTAGATAAATAGTTGGAATACTAGCAGCTCTACAGACTTGAATCTTAAGTGCAGAAGCAGACGATGCATAATCTATCTTCAGCTATGACACATTTACTGCAAATGGTGATGCAATCAACTCTTGTGGTTTAAAGCTAAAGATAAACCAGGTCAACTGAATATTCCTTGTGGCTTGTGGTAAGGCTTTGACTTATGCATTATATAGTCACAGTGCCCTGCCACACAAAGCCCTGTCGGCATGCACTGCAGTCTGCTTCATTTCTCTGTCCCCCTGGAGTTGCTTCCAACTCGCCCTTTTTACCCCGTTCCACGTTTGCAGCTGCAGGTGGCGTTTGCGTACAATATTTAACAGATTCACACATGCCTTTGCCTCCCCCTACACCCTCCACTCCGCTATCCCAGCGGGTCCCTGCATGGCGTTTGAGCTCTGAACAGCATTACCATCAGTCCAGTGTAAATAACATGAAGTGGCAACTCATAAATAGTTAATGATGCAAAAAATCCATGAAGTCGCTCCCCCGGCTCTCTGAGCACTGTGCTGCTGCCGGTTGCTACGTTTCCTGGAGGGTCTTGTGGGGCACCCAGTGTTGGTTTGAATCATTGCCGGTGCCGTGACGAATTCACAGAGCGATTAGTAACAGGTGGTAAAACGCCACAGCAGGTTATTCAAGGCAGGCTGATATCACAGAGCTAACGGTAATTATAAATGTTTGCACTGCATGTCAATAGAAGTAGACATGAACATAAGACCTCAGCAGCAAAAAAGCGATGAGAGCTTTGTTGTTATACTCAAAGGGAGCTGGCAGTGATGGACAAACTGCAGGCCTGCATGTCTGGAAATGAAGCACAGTGGGGGATTTTGAATGGGATCCACTGCTGCTACTTTTTGAATAATGCAAGTACTCAAATAATCTTCAGTCCTCAGTTCCACTTTGCTATTAAATGACCTCGCCAGCTCTTCCACCAGTAGCTGATAAGGATAGTGGAATTTATGTCAGTACATGAATATAACCGATTTAGGAACAAAGATCATGTTCATGTTGGGTCATTTAGGACATGATCAGTCCTGTCTGACTGTTTATGACAGTGCTGTCTAGTATTAGTGTTACTTCTGCAATGCAAGTGGAAGTATTATGATGCAATACGTCCTTGATTTATGACATTGCGTACTACTGCTTTTAATGACCTCCTCACCAACAGCTAGGTTGCGTTTTTTTACCCTTAAAATGCTTCCTACTTTCTTTCCATACCTACTTCTTTCCATTATTATCTGGAAATTGATTTGATACTGCCATCTTATCACTTCTGCAGTAAAACCAATCAAGCACCTTCAAGGTTTCGTTTTTCATAAAACCCAGGAAGCATTATTGAATCTCCTATAACCTATATTCAAGTCTCTTTGTTTACTTAGTTCCTACATTTTTGTGCCTTCAGTTGCGGCTGTTAGTGTTGGGCAATGTGACAATATATAGCGTGAGACATAGATGTATGCATGTCACAGATCTTACTATATATTTATATTGTGGTAACCATCCCTTCAATATATCTTGGTGTGTTATGCCATTGCATTGCAAATCACTGAGCAGGACTGCTTTAAGTTGAATAAAGGGAAATGCTAGGTTGTTATCTGATTTTTGGATCAATGTGTTGATCAATGTGTTGAAGTACCTTGATTTGTGAGGTATTTAATGTTTTGTTGACATTCGGCTTTAACTTCAAATTGTTTGGGGTCCCAAATAGTTTCTGTCAAGAATCTTAAAATATAAATACATAAATAATTATATAATTAATTCTTAAATACATGAATAAATATATTATTGAAATCATGGTTGCTCACATAAAGCATGTGCTGCAGTGTGTGCGCTTTCCGGCGTTTGGGGAATCTGGGGAATCCAGTCACACGTTTACTGATGGCTTTTTCAGAGGTGTGTCAAGCAGGCCAGAGACTCTTGAATTTCCTTCAGAACTCTTCAAAGTAAAAGCTCTTAATAAACTCGACATGAAGCATTGCTGAAAAATATGTTCTTACACTTTTTTTTAAAAGAGGCACAATCACTTATGAGGAAGCGGTTATGTGAGTAACTGTTGCTGTCATGACTGAGATCTATTTCAGCACCAGCCATTATCAATTTAATTATTTTTTATTTTTCTACTTATCAAAGCAATCTGTCTGGTTCTGGCCCGTGGGCCGCCTATTGCCGACCACTGATGTAGAGAGTATTGCCCCTCCTTTTGCCACAAACTAAACTTGCACATTTGATAAATCTGATAAAATATGTCTTATATGTATTATGTATTACCATAAAGAATTTTTATCATACTAAACAAATTGTTTCATAGGGTTGTCCCAGACTAAAGATTTACATAGTCGAATCATGTGTGTGCGCAGCGATTCCTAGCGGGTGGGGTTACACACAGTAGCTCTGCTTTAATCTTGAGAAGCTGCAGAGCTGCAGTCTCTATTCATTAGTCACTGTAACTTATACTGTACATTTACAGCTAAACTGAGGCTTTTAGTTTATCATTTCTCTCTGCTCACCTGCCATTCACTGGTCTTGTGCAGAGTTTTGCGTGCATTCCGTGCGGCCGACATCTGCATGCACGTCGCGATTTCTCACGGGTGGATAAATGATCAGAAACATTTATTAAAAGCTTTTTTCTTTTTCCATGTTTATTTACAGCATTATATGTTTAAATGTATACTGTAATAGGCATTATATTAACTTACTGAGAGAAAACTGGTAATTCTGTAATGTAAATTCAGACATTGAGCACCCCCATTTCGCCAAAATGGCATGATCCTTGTTTTGCTGAGGAGCTTCGACTATGACAGTCGAATCAGATTCCCCCATCAAAGCATCGGATAGTCGGGGCCAGCCCTAATGTTATATGGTCTACACATGAACATACACCCCATGCACACACATATATGTATATGTATACTGTATACTGCAATCTCTCTAATAAAAACAGTAATCTGTGTGTGTGCGTGTGTCTGTCTGTCTGTTTGTATTTCAATTCTGTCAAGAATTGAATGTTAGCTCAGTCAGTAGTGCACAGGCCTTTCAGTTGAAGAGTTGTGTGTTTGGTCCTCCCTTGCACGAATATGTTTTTTTTCCCTTCCTTCAACAAATTAACTATAATTTACTTCACATGCTCACAATAAAGCATGCGCTGGAGTATGTGCTATATAAAAGCTCTCAATTCAACTCAAAATAAAGCATTGCAGCAAAAAACTTTCTCGGGTTTTTATTTTAAGAGGATGAGAGTAGCTGGTGCTGTCATGACTGGGATCTATTTCAGCACCAGCCACTATGAAAGTATGGGTGAAACCAATGAGAGATGCAGATGGTGTAGGAAGCAGATTGAATTGGCAAAAGAAGAAAGTTCTACTACAGCTATCCAAAGGGACTGTGGCGGTGGAAAACGAACTTGGAGTCGTCACAAAGTAAATACAACGACATGCACAATACAAGAGCTATTAACACAGTACAAAATACATACATGTCAGTAGCATCATGTTTTTGCTTTGCATGACTTATAAGACCCAATCAGGAAGCCAAATGCGAGTCTCTGCGTCATCGTTTTTAAAGTCCTCTGTTACACCGGAGTTTTAATTGTTATCATGGATCCATCGCTGTTTGCTTCATAAAGTTAAGTTTAGATTTATTGTCATTTTACCGATACACAGGTACACAGCTTCTCCACCGTCTGTAATTTATGTGACACACATAATATACAATAATACAACATAACGGTGAAGGACACAGAGGAAGACCCATTCACTACAGTATTGTTACAAAGTGTGGCAACAACCTCATTTATAATATTTAGTCCAGCTCACTAACTGTTTCGTTATCATCCAATGCATTTAGCTGTGCTGACATTGTTGAGCCTCTGGAGAAAGATACAAAAATAGTTCTTGAAAAGCGACAGGCGAGCTAACGTGTAACATGTTGGCTAAATGCAGTCAATGTAACTGTATCATGCAACCAGCATGGATTAGTTCAACCTCAAGCCGAAAAAAATATTACTGTAATGTTTCCATGGGAATTTACATGAGTTTCCAGCACTTTGTTTGAAGCACGCGTACTCGCACATACTGTACTTGATTGCAATCTAAAAACCGCACTGCTACTGGCCGTTGAAAACTACATAATGCCCCTATGTGTGAGTACGCGTGCTCGCTTGAACTCATGAGCGAGCATAATCCGAAACACAACCACCTTCATACAGAAATAACACAATAAACGCAGGATCACCAGCATGCAGGCTGCGGCTTTTCACTCAGACATGTTCAGGCTCTGTTACTTCAACGTTCCCGTCTCAGAGGCAGATCAACACCGGCGCCGTACCTTTCATTCAGCGCAGCCAGCCGCATTTCGGCACAATACTCCCGAAAAAAGGCAGAGTGACAGCGGCTGTAGACAGGCAGGGAGAACAGACAGAGCTGGAAACTCAGGTAAACTCCCACTGCAACGTTACAGTAATAGTTTTATCAGCTGCAGGTTAAACTAATCCATGCTCGTTACATGATCACGGTACATTTACTGCATTTAGCCGTGCTACATCGTTAGCTTGCCTGCTGCTTTTCAGTAACCATCTTTACTATCTTTGAATCTGTCACCAGAGGCTCAGCAATGTCAGCACAGCTAAAAGTATTGGATGACAAAGAAACGGTTAGTGAGCTGGCCTGAATATTATAATGCGACTGTCACACTTTTAGACCGCAGTAAGTAACTTTACTGTAACTAGTGATAGTAGATGACTCTTCCTCTGGGTTGTTGTAACCGTTTTGTTGCAGTGTTTTATGTTATGTGGGTCACATTAGTTACAGCGACTCGAGGTGGAGAAGCTGTGTACCTGAGTATTGGTAAAAACCATAGACTGTATATAAAAAATACAATAAACCTAAACTGAATGTTACGAAGCAAACACCGGCAGGTCCGAGCTAATGTAGCGTTAGCTGGCTGATCCTGGCTGCATCATTATAACGTTAGTAAACAAATTGTTCCACATTTGCTTTTTAACGTTACGTCCTTTCTTGCAGGCTAAATCAACAGTGGTACACAGGATAGTAACATGGGGAGCGTTAGTTGGTGAAGTAATATGGAAAGTTAACGTTATATAACTTTGCACCGGAAAACATTAGCAACTGCTCATCATTAGCCTGCGAGCTAACATTACTTTGTCTGTGTTTCTCCAGCTTTACTAATGCTCACTTTGTTCATACTCGACATCATCTGAACCTGTTTTGTTTGTTGGGCTTCAGCACATAAACCTTTATTGTTGTTTTGTGTCCTTACGTGGAGCCTGTGTTTTGCTGTGAGCCGGTTGTTGCTGAGAGAGGCTCGGGAGCGCGCACAGAGCTGAATCTGACCCGGAGACCTCACATTAAAAGCAGAATAGTGGCTGATGCAAGCAACGGAGAAAACAGGCGTGTGCTTCATTTCTAAGTGAGTTTTGAGCCCACTAACAATAAGACAATGACAATTCGATTAATTTCATTGAAAAACTTACATATAGTCCCTTTAAAGTTATTAATATTTAAATAAAGTTCAACATTTTGAAAGTTCACTGTAATATTTCAACCCTTTTGAATGTCCCGCTCCGTCCAGGATGTGATTTGTCGGCTCATGAAAACTGACATTGACGAGGGCATCAACTTTATGAAAAGTTTTGTTTTAACAACTCAACCGGCCAACAGAGCGACGCAGTGCTCCCGATGACCACTCTGACAATGGTTTCTTGGTTTATTCATTCACCAATTTATGCTAGATGTGTGTCAAACTTTCGTCATAAATATCCTGGTTTTCCAAAAGAGAACTGATGTCTGAAAATGACAAAATCAGCTGGGGCAGTGTGGGCGGGGTATCTGGGATGCCAAACTGAGGACAGAGCAGTCAACAAAATAGGTTTTTCTAACATTGTGAATCACTGAAACCATGAGAGGTCATTGAGCACACAGTCATAAATGTGCACAAAAAATATTAGGATGATGGGTCCAGTAGTATGTGGGATTAGCTGGACACACACACACACACACACACACACGATCAAACAATCCCCTGGAGGCTTACGTCTGACATAAAGATAATAAAGGGTTTTATTCACATCACCCACTCCTATTCTCTATTTTTTGCCATTCCAGACATAACATTTGAATAATATTTTTAATTTTAATTTTGGTGCATTGTTAATTGTGATTGGCTATTGAACTACTGTGTCCTTCACTCTCCTCCTTCCTTTTATCACTTTCTACAAGTTATTGTTTGGTAGGAGCTCACGAACTTTGGCCAAATAAAAATGCACCTTTATGCTTCCGTACTTCAGGTACTGATATATAAATTGTACAGACGGCGTAGTAGGAACACCTGTAAAATGTAAAAAATCCAAGACAATAGTTCTGTAATAAAAACTATTAAATAATAAATTCTATCTATGATTCAAAAGGGCATTTTTTGTCAGTTGTTGGGTTTGTGGTGTTGGAACAGCGCACTGTATTATAGTATTGAGATATTTGTTATTATTATTGTGTCCATCCCTGGTATTTTCCCTCAAATATCAAAAATGTATTTTTGGTCTTTCAGTGTTTTTACTACAGGGAGTGGAAGGCTGCCAGTTTGGAGTCTGCAGCCAAAACAAGAAGGCGGTGCTGAGGGAACAGAATAGCTAAATGAATAAATAATTGAGTAAATACATTAATAAATAAATACAGGAAAGATCTGACTTGATAAAACCACATCCAGCCAGAGACAACCTGATCACCTAGCTCACCCAGACCAGTCTGAGCTGGTCCCAGACTGTGTTTGAACCTGGACCTCCTCCTCTTCCTCCGGGACCGCCACATATCTCCCTCGATGCAGCACATTAGTTTCATCGCTGAATTGGATCTCCTCATGCACGCTGTGAGTTTCCCCATCAGCTGCCTGTCTGTCAGTGTGAGGATGGTAATTCGGAAGGGAAGGAGGCTGGGGAACAGCTGCTCTCGCAACAGCCAATAATAATGCAAAAAAAATTACTAACCTTAAAAACCGCAGAGATGGGAGTAAATTGGGAATGTATACAGCTTTCGGGGGCCCTCTCCCGTGAATTGTCTCTTCCCTGACAAGCAGCTCATTGCATTTCCCATCATGCATCTGATCGGTCATTCAGAAACACAAAACACAAATAAGTCAAGCCGACCATCTGCTTGTTAGTGGCAACTATAAAAGTGCCTGTTTTAAAATAAACAATAAAATTACTTTGACGGGCCAGAGACCACCTGAATGGAAAATCAAATATTTTGTGTTATTTAGAGTAGGTGTCTGTCAACTATAAAACAAATCTTGTCTTTAATTTATTACAGCAACACACACAATACTAATGTTGTCCTCATTTTCTAAATCAATAATCAGCCCAGCATGCTTCATTAACAGTGACCAATCAGAGACAAGCTGGGGATCTCATTTTACAACATGAGCATTCTGAAGACATAAACCATCTGCTACTTGTAGGAACAGAAAAATCAAATTAATCCATTCTTATCATGCATTCAGATTTTAAAGCAATTAAAGATGTTCTCAGTCTAATCGCAGACACAGAAGTAGCTTGGTAATGAGGAAGGCAAACTCTTAGGTGAACTTTCCAGGGTTCTCAACGGCGCGTTTGGAAACTTTACAAGTCTCACACACTCCAGTGAGCCGTTAGCCTGTACAATACAGATGTTGGCAACAACAATGAATTTTTTATTAAGCATTTAATCATTGCGCAAACCCAGATTTCCCATAATAGAGGGCTCAAATTCAAAATCCTGGGATGCCAAATCATCTACACTGTAATGTTTATTTTTTAATATAAGAAACAAACAGCTGCCAAACAAGTGAAACTGGTTTTAAGATTATATAAAACCCAATGATGAACTTCAATGTTGAAATTTACCTTAATTAAGCTAGGGGAGTTCTTCTTCCCAGAATGGTAATTTGTGCTCAGATGTGGTGCTGGTTCTTTGGTAACCTCAGAGGGCTCGGGCATCAAACTCATGCAACCACAGCTTATTACAGCATGATGCTATCCAATTAAAGCTAAAGTATGGATGGCTTTAAGGCAAAGCACAATATGGAGCAATGCTTCATTCTCACATCGACTCCTTAGCCTCTATCATTAACCCACAGCACATACATGGGATAAGAGACACTCTCATTGTAAGCGCTCTAAGTCATTATTTCTTCTTTTCTCTAATTTTCATCAGCAGTAAATAATTATAATAAAATAGCCACCATATTAATAAATCCAAATTCATTATTTTTTTCACAGAAGGGATTGCCAGGGTTCATGGACTAAAGTTCAGGTATTTCCACTCAAATGTGACATTCCACCAATGTAAAGGATTTCTTAAATAAATCTCCTTCCCTGCATGTTAATCCTGACAGGTCCTCCCATGACAGCCACAACAGTCACCTGTTTCACCACAGACCAGTACAAACCCTTAAGATAAATACAATAGGCTACACACGTAGATGGGGTGCACTCACAGGCAAATGACCACTGAAAGATATTGAAGCTTTGATGGGGTATCAGTGTACTCACATCTTTTAGGTTTTTGGTTTTCCTGTTGTGAACCACCTCAATGTGGGTCTTTCATTTGAAATTAGACTTAGAACTTTATAAGATACAGGAAAGACGTATGTTAAACTAAAGAAAGCGTTTGTGCTTTCAAGGAAAATTGTGCAGCTCACATGATGTATTCAGCTTTCATTTTTCCTTTCCCTTCTTCTTCGACTTTGATTATTGTAATTATCAAGGCTATATTCCTGGTTTGGTCCCTTTCCCTTCACCCCAGCACAATTTCCATGTGCACTCACATTTGTGAGCCCCAGTTGAAATTCATGAAGTCCCCCCAGTGTTGGGGTTTGCTGGGCTGGCGACCAAGCCAAGAGTGCAATGAGCTCATTGTTACGCTCCGACTGCTGCTCTCGATTTCAGAGCTATCAACAGCTGTCGATCGGAGATGTCCTGGACCCCGTCCATCAATCACAGGCCCTCATCATCAGGAGACAAAACAAATAATAGTCAGGCAAATGTACAGCCCAGAGTCAAACCGGGTGCAACAAAAAACCCAGACACAAACGAAAAACATGACTCAACTTTAGAATAAAAACAAGGGTCTCGTGTAGTTGTTGACAGACTGTTTAAAGGTCAAGAGTTCAGCAGTGCGTGAAGTTTGTGTGCTGGTCCTGGTAGGGCATCAGATGCCAGGTTGTGAGATTGACTCTCACTCACTCAGGTTACCCATGCTGAAAGAAATAAATGAACTCCCTGCTCTGAAAGGCTTCAAATGTGTGTTACTACAGCAAAAAAAATAAAATTTTTACAGTAACTCTATAGGCTCTCTAAAAACTGTTAATTTATAACAAGACTCTGGTAATATTAAAGGTAACACTAAACAAACACAACAATTCAGATCAGGCATTTATTAACTACATTATGTTGTGTCAGTATGTATCACTAAACTATATTTTGTTGAAAAGTGACCTAAATCTGGTTTCTACAAATCAGACAGTTTAAGTTTTTAAAACCATATATGTTACATGGAGAAAGACTATCATGCAACATTTAATTAAAAGTACCCTTTTGCATCATGATTTTATTGGCGGGCTTATGAAAATGCTTTTTAAAGTGTTTTACGAGGAAAAAAAGCATTTGACACAATACAATATAAAATCACAATACATTTTCCTTATGAAATTCTGAATGTAAACACAACTCTACAAAACACTCCAAAGGGCAGCGTCAAACCTCGGCTGTAAACAAGGGGTTTAATTTCTACTACTGTCTACTGTGTTTTTGTAGTCTATTTTATTGTCTTTATTGTAGGTGCTTTTTATTTTAATGTGCTGTACAATTCTGCAGCTGTGTTTGGTGAATTTCCTCCACAGGACAATAAGGAAAATCCTCATACCAATTATTTACTCTGGGCAAACAGATACCAAATATGTTGATATACAATAAATATACATTTTAAGTTTATGTTCAATTCAAAAAGATCTACAGTTTTTCCTATATGAGACAGTTTGAATATAAAAACATTGAAATATATCAAAGCTTATTGGCATCCACTATGCTATTAACAACAGTACAAATGTAGAATAAGATACAGTAAACTCCATTGATCCCACGCAGGGTAATGGAAAGGATCAGAATGCTTATAAATCCATGTGCTATAAAAATGTGTCCTATTAATCTAGTATTTTCTATTAATTGGCATATTTCTTCTGTGCTTTCCAGTCCCACAACCACATTAACAACTCTTGTTTTTTATACATCTAATCCTTTCCAATGTACTGCATCTCACAGTGCAGCAGTTACAGTTCTACGATTACAGCATTTGCAACCATATTGAACACCATGCTGAAATGAACCACACAGGGGCAGCAAGATGAATGTATATTTGATTAATAACATGTCTAAAATGTCTATAGGTATTTTGAAAGTCATCAAAAAGTAAACGATGGGAAAGCAATTCTAATTCAATACAAGTCTTTCTGTCAAATTCAGCAAATATCTTCTCACGGTCCACTAGCTGTCTGTTCTGTGTGTGCGCTGAAAATAAATCCGGTGTTTGTACACAGCCCTGGCTGTGTTAATGGGAAACAAACAAAGTGGCTCAGACCGAGCCACACAACACCATTCCAGCCATGATTTGTGTGTCAGGTAACGTTAAATTCCTAGCGCACGGACTGTTGTGAAGTTAGCTATAGTAGCAGGAGAGTTATGAGTATCGTTGTCTGGTTCTCGACCTCTCTGCATGTTAGCTTTGCAGCAGCCACTGTAGCGACGTTTTGCTAACCTACAACCTAATTAAGGTTAGTTACATTACTTACTGTGTTGTTGTTTGACCATATCATGGTATTTGTCATGGAATTGGATTTCTCTTTCTTCTTTATGTAATATTTCAAGCAAAAATTTGAAAGATTCCCCAGTTCAAACTCAGTGGTCAGACAAAATAAGCAATTTAATTGATTAATTGAGAAAATCACAGATTTATAAACAGATTTATATATAATGGCTAGTTGCAGTCATTTGCATACAGTATCTTATGTATATATATATATGCATATCTTGTATATCTTGACCTGTCCTTCTAACCAGGTAACTCAGAGAATAACTGCGGAGGAATCGTGATATCAGTGTATGGATACACTTACTAACAGAGTGCAGGTAAATAAATCATCACCCAATCGTGCTCAGCCAACAACCATTGCACCATCTGTTAGCATCAAAACTATATGACACAAAGATACATAATTAATAGTTAAACAACAATCTAATTAAAACGGACAAACTGGATGCTCTTGCCATTAGGGAGCTCTAATTACGGGCTAAGTTTTAAGCTAGAATGAAATATTTAAACAGGAAAATTATCTTTCACTCTCCAGTTCTGAATGCATTAATATGGATGTGTGAAGTGCATTCGAAGTGGGACCTACAAGATGAAAATTTCCTTCATCAAAGCAGTTACTAATTGTTAAGTTTGCTGCCATGCCATATGTGCAGCATCTCTAGATGAGAAATGCAAAACAGCCTTTATTTATTTTATTTTTTTACCTTTCTCGGGTCTATAGAAGGTTTTGATCTTTCAGAAGCCAACCACGTGTAGACAAACCTGTGTGTTCTCATCATCAGTTAACCAGCTGTTCTTTGTATCACTGCGCAGCCTACTTGACCCCACTGACCCCCATTTATATTAGTTACACCATCCTAATGTACAAATGCATTATGCAAAGCCCTCTGCCTCTCCACAATAGAGCTGATCTTTGCACATACAGACCAACAGATGCAGACACACAGATATAGACGCACACACAGAAATGCAGAAACACACATAGTGGGTAACATGATGTTTCCCTCAAGGCCTATCAATTCCTATGTGTAGCAACCACAGATTCCAAGCCACCATCAAAATCCAAACAAGATCCGTCAGTAATTAAGGGAATACAGGGGGACATTAGAAAGACGAGCTGCTATACGGCCTACATTTCCATTCCCTGCACAGCGGGCAATGGGATGAGTCTGGCATGGAGGTACTCGTGGAAGACCCACGCATACCCTGGGTCATCTATATTCCACCCATGTTATAGCAATATTGATATTGGCAGGCAGGCTGCTGATATTGGGTACGTAATGATGCAATTAAAACAGGAGCCATTTTACTATTATTGGCAAGAATGTGTGTCTCCCCCCCTCCCATTTTAGGAGGCAAATATGATTTGGAAGCAATGCAGAGAGATCCGGAGAGAACCCACTCGTAATAAAGGAATTCATCTTGTCATATCAGTGTCGTTTTTGGTTTATCTGTTAATGGAGTTTATTAGAGGGAGGAACTATTTTTTGTGGTGGCTTGCATATTTCCATAAATCTATCATGCATGCGCTGGTCTATGTTCTCTTCAAATCACAAAGTACGGTGCCATAACTCACCTTGCAACAAACCATTGAGCCGAGTCTTATGTTTTGCTTAACTGCACTCAAGTTGAGAATCAAATATATAACGAGGGAGAAATGCTTTTCTTATCCATTATTGAAGTCATCTGCAAAGATATGAGATCTGAAAAAGAGCCCAGAATGAAAGAAAAATGCAAATCAGTCCAATAATATTGGTTTATGCACAGGTTATATACCTTGGAAATAAAAGACCTGAGTGCTTTTAGAGCCATATGTTGTTCCTTTGTTCCAAGAGGGGAGATGCCTTCATGTCACTTATGTTTCTGATTAGCAAAATGATTTATGCCACACTCACTCAAAAATTCAGACAGCGAATGTGAAAATGCATTGTGACTCCACCAGATGTGCACAATAAAACAAGATTCCCATTGTAATCTGGGGGTACTTAGTTTATATGAAGCTAATATAAGGCACACTTGGATGTGGCAAAGTCACTCTTTGACTATATTTTAAATTTGACTATAAATGATTGGAAATAAATTGTGTGTTTTATGCTGGATGGCATGAGTGGGTTGATAAATTAGGAACAGTTTTGTACCCTGACTTATCTACAAGACAAACCTGGTGGAGATCACAGGGATTAATTGCTTCAGAGGTGTGGAACGCCGCTTTCCCATTCTTCCCCGTGCATTCCACGCCTAAACAATGATTAATCACCCTTTAACTATTCTCCAGAGGATGCCGGCGTTTGCCAAGCCTGGCCTTATCCACCGAAATCCGCCTGTGCAGGTTGGGCAAGGTACTTGCCAGGTACAGCGAAGGCAACCTGTCCTCATCCGTTATCAGATTAGGGAAGTGTCAGGGAGCAGACGCACAGGAGCAACGCTGTTGTTCCTCGCAGATCCCAAACCACTGCCCACCAACTCCTCCCTCATCCGCCCCCCCCCAATTTTCTTCCCTTTTTGTCAGCCCTAACCACCCCCTCCACCCCACCAGCCTCATCTGTCACTCACTCCAAAACCATCAGCCCACGTCAACGCTTCCCAGCCAGTCATGTGGCCAGGCTGCTCTGGCAGCTCGCAGTGCTGCTGAAGTTCTGCCAGCACTGAACACTGTAAGTCAGATCACGTGCCTCCAACTTCTGTAGTAAGTAAGAAGTGCCCTTCAAAAAGACTTTTCTTATTATTAACAAATATCTGAAGTAACTGTATGTAAGCCTGTATGTTTGTATGTTGCATCCATCATTAGCCTGTCAAACTATATTCACATTCTGACAAATAACAATTGCCTTTAATTGCTGATGTCATACCTTTATTCACTGCATTTGTGTAGTTCTTTTGATTGATGTAGCAGACTACTGTTACAATGTACCCTATTGTATATCAATCAGACAGGTGGCCCACTGGAAATATGGCACAGGTTCCCCACTGACCTTAAAAGGAATAGTTCAACATTTTAGGATTTATGCTTCTTGTTTGCTGAGAGTTAGCTGAGGAGACTGATACCACTCAAATGTCTGTACTCGAAATATTTCTAAGCCAGGCACGGTGACTTGACAGTATGTTCTTAGAGTATTGTCATTAACATCAGAGCACTAGGCGACCAGCCATCTATCTATCTATCTATCTATCTATTGATCTATCAATCGATCTATTACAAGACTTCATATGAACAGGCCTTATTCCTTCTTACTTGAACAAGTGAGAGGCAGGACATGCAGCCACCATCTAATAAATTTGAAAACCTCAGTGCAGTTATTCAGTTGCTAAAAATAAAAAAATCCATCCTCATAGAAAAAACATATAGAGGTCATAGTTAATACTGTAAGGTGTGAAAGGAGCCTCAGAGGGACAATTTTGAATCATAGATCCCAACAGAAAACAACAAAGGAGAGACAATCAATAAGTCAGAGGCCTCACCTGACCTGAGGACAGATGTGACAGCTTTGCTCTGGTCAGTTAGCAAAACGAGGTTATCCTTTTAATATTTCATGCCACCTGGAGCGAACGTCTGCTTGCACTAATGTGGGAGACAGATAAACAGGCTGTTGGTCCCTTGCTGATCTTTTTTATGACTATGGCTCATAAGTGCAAGCTTTATCTCCATATCGACTCAATATCTCAAATGGATAACTTGTGTTGCCTCTGATTTGCGTTGGAAGAGGAGTGAGGCGTGAAAGCTGCACTAAAGGCAGGGACACCTCTTGCTAATGCTGTTTGAGCTGTCTGGAGGTCCTAAGGGGCTGCCTCACACTCCGCCTCAACTCTCTCTGTTCCCCCTCACAGATGGACCACACTCCACCACTGTCTACTTAACGCTTCCCTGCTCTCTATCAGCTGTCAAATTCAATGCTGTCACTCTGCTACACAACCAAAATAGCAATTACTCAACAGGAGTTTCACCACAAATGCTGAAAGGAGTGTATTTGCAGTAGTGAAAATGTGCCACAGTACAGGATCCACAGTACAGGATCATGTTTTGATTAGGCACTTTTCGCTCTCATTGTTGCCACATGTTGACGAAACAGGGCATGTTTTTGTTGATAGAAACTGTGGCATTAATTTAATTGAACAGATTAACATATGTTCTCAGAGACTATTCATTTCAAAACACAACTTAATAAGGTAAGTCTGATGTGTTTCTTCTAAATGCTTTCTATAGTTTTCTGTTATCAACAAATCCCCTGAAAAGAGCAAAACCAACAGTGATAATCTATCTCTCTCTGACTTCCCTACTCTGTCTGTTGCACTCAGCCCCAAGCCCATTAGTTCACATTAAACAGGTCACAAATATATTTTTTCACTTTCATAAAAGACTCATTTAATCCTATACATTGCCTATAACACTGTAGTTTTTAGTAAACACACAAACAGAGAAAATAGTGCATTTGTTGGAGACTGCTTTCACCTGTAAATTAATACACATTTGATGATCTACAGCAGCAGGATGGTGTATATGGGACAATTATTTTTTGTTTTTGGTCTTTTCAGGAGATTTATCATACTAAGTGGACTTAGTCACTGTGACATCACCCATTGGTTTGTGGACTTGGGTTTGAAGCCTTGAGTTTGGCAGTTTGGCTGCCCCCATGTAGATTTTTTGCAACTGGACGTGACCATATTTGGACGAGACGTTAGCGCTAGCTAGCTTGGTTAGCTAGGTTATACTGTAATTCATTATTCATTCATGTTAACTGTGATTTCAACTGTGATGCTAATTTTGGCTAGCTAAAAACAGGTACGTCAACTCCTAATAAGCTTGTTCAATTGCGCAGAGAAAGAATGCAGTTAAGTTACTTCCGAAATGCTTCACTCGTGAGAGCTGGAGGTTGCCACTTGGTGACAATAAGTAAACTATGAAGGTAAAGGGAAAAAAACATTACAGCAGAAAACTCAGTTCTGCAAGTACACAAATTGCAAATCAGTCAGGCAACACTTTAAAATTGAATTCTTTCAGTTATTATAATCTGCACAGCAGAGTAAAATGTAAACATTTCAGCTACAACTTCTTCAGTGTGCAGTAGTAATTTAGCTGCAGGGATCCATCTTTTTAAGCTGCTGCCAACAAAGAAGTACAAATAAATTCATTACTTACAGGTGTAACAAGTGGCTTCCTCAAGTGAGATGGGTGTCTTCAGAGTGGCCTCACTGAAAGTTTCATGGGGTCACTCACCAACATCAACTAAACAAAATGTACACACTTATTAAATTATGTAACCTTAAATCTACATACAACTGCTGGACTGCATTATTTTGAGATGTGGTTCAAATTTTGTCCTTTGCATTTACATACATGTCATAATGTTTGAAAGTCAAGTAAATTCTATTTGTATAGCCTAAAATCACAAATCAGAAATTTGCCTCAAGGGGCATTACAATCTCCATAGACTAAAAGTCCTTCAACGGAAGAAGAAATTTTAAAATTTAAAACTTTAGACACATCGTTAAACTTTATGGCTGAACAGATTTGTACTAGATAGTTTGTACTAAAGTGGCCGCTGAGTATGTATGCATTTAAATATTGAAAAATAAACATTTCAATGTGGGTTGGGTTGTAAGCTTTGAGAAATGCATTTACAATTGTGAGAAAATTAGATATGGTTGTATTTCACACAATGTTGAGGAATAACATTGGGGGGGGGGGGGGGGGACACGACACCACTGATGCCCGCAATTACAAATCACTGATTGTTCTCAGATTGTACTAGCCCCATGTGCAATCATTAGTGGAGACCAGCATTTATCAAATCACTTTCAGAATGAAAACACAGTATTTGTTTATACAATGGAGTGGTTTTAAAAAAAACTTAATTCAATCACCATGAACTGTGCAGTACACCTAGTTTACCTCGACAAGCCTCACTCCCGGGAGAAGGCCTGTAGGAGCTTGTGATCCGTAACTCTGTAATTATTCACTTGACAAGGTCTTCCTTGTAGTACATTGTGCATTAGGCTCATTTAAACATGTGACAAAACACAAGCATTTTTGACAAGTCTCACATATGTTAACAACAATGGTGCCAAATTAAAAAGACATCTTTACACCTAGAGACACATTCTCATAATGTAACAATATGCAATCTGTTATATTCAGATAAACAGGAAGTAAAATGTGAATGTATAACAGTGTTAATCTGTTAGATTCATACTTCAGTTGTGTAAGGTGACAGACAGACAGATTTTATTTATATATTTATTAGATTTTCACATTTACACTACACTACAGCATGCTCTTAAGAAAGCTCAGATCAATCAACCAATCAATCAAGATAGACAGAAAGACAAAATATAACATCATAAGGTGAGGAATGTAAAACTACTCTGCATTGCTATTTTCATCTACTTTGCATAAACTTGATGTCCTCCCGCCCTGCCTTTTTCAAATAAAATACTCATACATTTTTTTCATTCATTCTGCGCCATTGCAGCTGGTAGAGAGAACTGTTTGCTCAACACTAAAAGGCTACACTGCATGGCCAAACATATGTGGACACCCCTTTAACAATTGAAATCTGGCTTAAAATTTTCCAGTTTGTACTAGAACCAATAATTCTATATGGTAGCGAAATTTGGGGGCCAAAACTAAATAATGAATTTGACAAATGGGACAAAATAATCATATAATCTTTCCATACCGAGTTCTGTAGAGCATCCTGCAGGTGCAGAAAAACACCAAATAAACTGTGCAGAGCAGAGCTCGACCAATAACCCCTCTTACTAAAAATACAGAAAAGATCAATAAATTTTACAATCACTTAAAATCATGTGTGACCCCCCCAGACATACCATCACAAAGCCACATACCAGGAGCTGAAACCAGAGAAGAGTCCCCTCAGCCAGCTGGTCCTGAGGCTCTCTGCAGTAACAAGTCCTCAACAGCCTCAGGACCGCAACACCAACTCAAGCAGACCAAACCAAATTATCAACAAGCAGAAAGAAAAATGTATTGAATACTGGAAAGAAACGACCAAAACACAAAGTAAATTACAATGTCTGACCCTAAAAAGAGAATTCACACTGTACAATAAAATGTCCTAAACTAAGAAAAATGTTGACAACATACAGACTGAGTGAACACAGCCTGGCCATAGAAAAGGGTCGCCACAGACAGAGCTGGCTACCACAAGAGGAGAGACTCTGCTCCCAGTCTGACAGGGGACAGGTAGAGACAGAGCTGCACTTTCTAACCTCATGCCCTAAATATAAAACACTAAGACAAAAACACTTTGCAAACATTTCCCAAATATACCCCGAATTCAAATTCATATCAGACACACAGAAACTCCCCTATATACTGGGAGAAATGCCCAAATGTGAAATAATTGCTGCAAAATATGTCTCCTCATGCCATGAAGTGAGGACAACCAGTGGAAACTCAGACTGATAAATAATTGTACAAATTTTCAAATTATTATTATTTTGATTGCTTGATATTTTAGTAATTGTTTTGTTTTTACATTTGATACTGATTTCTTTCTCTTTTTTTATTATTTTTATCATTATTTTTTTACTTTATTACTTTTTTATTTTTGTCTATTAATACACACACACACACATACACACACACACGTTATTATCTATTTATTTTAATGTTTTTTATATATATATATATATATATATATAAATATATATATATATATTATTATTAACACACACACACACACGCTTACTGTTTTATTTATTTATTTCAATTTTAATATATTTTATTTTTTTAACACACACACTCACTTACTGTTTTATTTTATTTATTTTATTTTAATTTTTAATATTTTTTATTTTTTTAAGACAAACACACATACGCTTTAATTACTTGTTTAATGAAATGTATGGGGTTGATTGTTCTTATGTAGTTTGTATGATGCTTTGGCAACATTGTTTTCAATTCATTCATGCCAATAAAGCTAATTTGAATTGAATTGAATTGATTCATCTTTACACCACTATATAGCATACAGTGATTTTTTTTTTAGACAATAGCATTGTGGCAACAGTTTGGTGAAGACCCTTTCCTGTTTCAACATGAAAATGACCCTGTGCACAAAATCCATCCAAAAATGAATTAATAGTTTTCCCAGTTTGGTGTAGAAGGACTTGACTGGTCTTCACAGATGGGATGAATTGGGATGAATTGCCTGTCCAAATGGTGACTGGTGTGGTTCTTGAATGAAAATGAATCCTTTAAATTTACAAATTCTTGTCAGAACTTTAACAGAACATGTGATAGCTTGGATACGTCTGAATACAGCAGAAAATGCAAACGGCATAAAAAAACAAGATTCATTTGAGTTTCATTGATTTGGCTGAAGGTCAATGTGATGTCTTTGGCTTCCCATTAATCTATATAAATCTAAGCTAAACTGACAGTATGGAAGTCATTAACACAAATACTTAATATCATGCCCTACTATACTGTTGTGAGTCATTCTGTGTCCATATATAATCTGTTTATTGTTTCTTCTGTATACACACCGTCCCTCTTAAAGGGTAGCTGTTTGTATCAGACATGGCAGACAGCAAAGTTTGGGTAAAGTCGTCACTTTCTGCTCCAAGGAATCGTGGGACCAGCAGCTGGCAGGTGCAGCAGTTTATCACAAACCCAGAAATAATTGAAAGTGACAACTGGCAGCACCACAAATGATTTATTAGTCTTTTACTCAGCTCCTAACCATCCTCGGGGCTGGAATCAATTATTCACCAACTATGTGTCTTCAAATCATTAATTCTACTGTGTGGAGCCAAACGCTGTCCCACTTCATGTACCTCCCCGTGTACCAGACCTTGGACTTGTTCCACCAGGTTCTGTGCCGTCTGGAAGACATCTGCATCCGAGTGTCCAGCAGAGACACAGTCAGACGTGTCGGTCCTGAATGGGGTGACATCAGGTCATGTGAAGCCTTCCGTAGACGAGGGGCTGCATGAAGATATTTAGAAATGTTTTAAACAACCAGCACAGCCAGTCCAATTCATTTCACCATTTGAAAACTCCAGACTTAATATTCAAGTGATTGGAATTCATCACTTGTGCAGCACAAATTAAAAGCTCAGAAACAACAGATATCACCCTATACAGCCAAGTATTAATTTATCAGGGTGATATTACTTTCATTAAGAATTGGATATCAGCCAGTCGGTGTTGTCCCCTTCCAAATGATGGATACATTGGTTAGCTTTGTGATTTTAATTATGACTGTGAATGGGTAATCCTGGGTTTAATATTTTTAGCATTTAGAGTTTTAGCTTCAATTGGTCAAAATATTGTTTCAGAGCCTTTTTAAACCTGCTAATGAAAAAGAAAATCAGTTAAAAATGCTTGTAATAGAGCAATGTTTTGGCACGACAACTGTTGTTTTGTGAGATGTTGAATACAATCATAAAAGAACAAAATCTTGGGTCAAATGATATATTGATATACTGAAGAAGGGTAACATTTGGGTTGAGGACAAGCAATGAAAAATGGGAAATCTGAAAAAATGTGCAAGTTTAAGTTCAAGTGTATTTGTAGAACAAACATTTCAAAGCAGTTCAAAGATAAAACAATAAAAAAATGTAATTTGTCATCATTATTTGTCACACAAAATGTTTAACTACATTTAAATGATTTGCTCTTTGTCTTAACATTTGCTTCAGGTGGTTGCTCTTAAAGGATGAGTCTAGTGTTATTCAATATTTTGGCTTGTCAACAACAACATTGTCAACAACGATGCATTTTTCTGTCTTTCAGTACTTTGTGACTTTCCTATTCTGTCTGTAGCGTTGATCCCCTACTCAAAACGTACATTTTATAAAACTGAAACATACTTCCAAAGCAAAGTGATTACCTAAAAGAGCTGGGCACTGAAATAGAAGTAAATAATGTATTTATTGTCAACTATTTTCAAGGGCACATTAAAGAGGTGGTATTGTGTTTTTTTTTGCTTTTCCCCTCTCCTTTATTGAGTTATATCTCTTTTTTGTGCATGTACTAGGTTTGCAAAGTGTAAAAGCCCAAAGGGAGTTCCCATCTCCCACAGACAACACTACCTGAAAAAAGCTCGTTTGTAGTCCAGCCTTTGCTTCCCTTTCTTGTGACAACAATGAAAATACGTGTTATAATCCTCGCCGAGCGACTACTCCGACACGCCCTCAAAAACACCGGTGGAAAAACACTGAGCTGCAGCACACCTCTCCTCTCCCTTCCAAACACTAGCTACCCTCCAAGCAGTGAATGGACATGAAGTTGTTACTGTGATGTAGAGACTCAGGCAAAACTTTATGGATGAAAAATACTTTTGTTACAGATTTATTACTCTTATATACTCTTGCTTCAGTACAAATTGCTAACCTGGTCGGCAACATGTAGCCTGCAGCTGAATCGAAGCTGTTTACCGTCTTTTAGCTGACCTGCCCTTCTCTGCTTCTGATTGGCTAGTAGTCCTTAACTAGGAACTGCGCATGTGCAACCCCCAACAAAGATCATTTAGAGACAAGATGTATCACTCCATAGCTAAAACGAAGCCTTAACACAGGGTGAAAAGAGGAGCTGCAGCAATGTGCAGTATGAAAACAAATATGGTGTTTTTTTGAAAATTAAACCATCTACACCTGTTCTGGTACAACCCCTAAATAGGATTTTGAACCTGAAAATGAGCATAATATCACCTCTTTAATATATATTTAGTACACTAGTGAGTATTTACTGCAGGAGGTTGGTGTATGTGGAAATGACTCAAAATAAACTACAATGCCTATATTCAAAGTTATGGAGAAGCGGTAACAGCGGCTCATTGATGTGTTTTTAATAATCTTTTAGACAGCAAAGCACATGGAGGAATACACTGTATCAGGGTTTGGTAATGCAGAGACAACACTTATTTAAAAGTTGATGTTACTTATTGTCTGTTATAGGAGAAGATTGTGTAGGATTTAGGGGAAGTGCTCTATTGCTGTATCTAAAACAAACATCACAATAAAAAGCAAGTAGGATCAGTTCGTTGCTGGTTTTGTTTATTTGTAGAATTTGTTTACAGTAAGAAAAATATAATATATCAACCGCCATATTTAATGTAATTTAATGTAGCACTTCAAGTTGGCCAACAAACATCCAACATACAATGCAATTCCACTTTCTTTTCAACTGAATGTTTGAAAAGATTTTAAGAGGCTCCAGCAAGATGTGAGATTGACCCTCACATAGTAGGAAACATCTGTATACAAGTATAAAAATGTAGTGAATGAACCAGTCTGGCTTCTTTAATACATCATGCCGTGCTAGTTATCTTATCTTTTCCTTTATTTTATTTAAGCTTTTCAGTTTTGCTCTTTCTCTCCAGCATATCAAAACACAGACAACAAGGAGTAAGGCATTAGGAGAAATTATTTTTAATTGTCATTCAAAAGGATTTAAGTTTTATGTATAATTAATCTCATGTGGTTTTAAAGTTCAGCAAGCACTATTTTATCTGTTACAACTCAACCCCTCTCATCTTTATGAATACAAAGCATATATAATGTGCTGCCTCCATATTATTAATTATGGAAATAACACAACAAAAGCACATCCTAAATCCATTACTGTTGTAAGCTAGACTTGTCTCAATAAATCAGCATCTACAATCAAAATTGAAATAATTTTTTATGCATAATGTATGTGCTTGTTGCCACAACATCTGTTCATTATGCAGAGTAATGCATTCATGTAGTTTTTAAAAACTTCAGTCCTATAAAATAATCATAATGACTGCTTCATTACAGAGCACAGGAAGACAGAAGTACATTTTACAATACGTCTCATGATTTACAGTTTCATCTACTTTTTATAGTCAAGTCAATCACAAGTTTGAGAGGAGCAGTGTGGGGGAAGACTCATTAAGGCAGATGTTTGTGAAATCACATGCATTCATACAAAGTACATCAGGCTTGTACGTGAAGTGGGTGTGAGGGGTGTTTGGACCCCAGAGCCCAAGTCCCCTGTCACTCATAAAGAGCCCCATGAGGAAACACTCTTCAGTCTACCTGTGCTGCATTTATTAAGGGGGTTGAGTTGGTGTTTCAATGTGTGCACATTTCCTTAAAGATTTAAAATGTATCTGTGAAACATACATGTCATACATGTGTGAAATAAACTCCTCATTAGATATGATCTTAATTGGCCACATGGGTCTATAGTTTAGAATATCTATACTTTGTAGTAAGTAAAGTAACCATACAGACAATAACTGCGAGAGATTCATAATTATTTAAGAATGTATTTGTCAACATGACTTCCATCCATCGTCAACCGCTTATCCTGCGTACAGGGTCGCAAGGGGCTGGAGCCAATCCCAGCTGACATCAGACGAAAGGCAGGGTACACCCTGGACAGGTCGCCAGTCCATCACAGGGCCACACAACCACTCCCAACTAAGGACAATTTAGGGTCACCTAAACCTAGTACGCATGTCTTTGGACGGTGGGAGGAAGCCAGAGCACCCGGAGAGAACATGCAAACTTCCCACAGAAAGGCCAGGGCAATCGGGGTTTGAACCCACGACCTTCTTGCTGCGAGGAGACAGTGCTAACCACCGTACCACCCCTGTCGACATGACTTCTTAAATAAATAACCTTGAATTTTAGAATAGTCATTTAATATGTGCGACATCATGCTACTGTGACAGTAAACATGAACAAACTTCCTCATTCTTATGTCAACATTAATTCACAATACCAGTGGCAAATAGGAACTAAACAGTATTACCTGCTATCCGCTTACAATTAAATGTTTTGTCGTGGATCTATAAAGACACAAAAACATTTCAAAGAAAAACTTTTGAAAAACAACTTTCATACTTCCAAGTTTCTTTTTCCAAACTTGGTTAGACTGGAAATATTAAAGCTTGAATACATGATACAGTCATGTTAGATTTATGTTCAAATGCATTTAATGTGTAGGTTTTCTTCCTACAGTGTGAGTGACCACTATTGTACATCTACCTGCCAAAATGCCCAGAACTCCCCACCAGTCGATCTGTGGAAGCTTTTGGATGAAGTCATCTGACGGAAGTCCTGTTGTTCTCTTAGCCTTTCTGGATATAGCTGAAAAAAACACTACTGTATCTGTCTGTACTTGGTAACTATAATTCACATCACAAACCAATGATGGTTGTATTAGTATTTTCTTGGGCTCAGAAACAGATGGATTTTGTCATTTGTTGACTGATAAATAACAGAGGGCAGTACATCTAGACCATTGCCAGTGGTGGAATGAAAGTTACTGCACTTAAGTACAAATCTGAGGTACTTCACTTGGGTATTTTGTTTTTATGCAATTTTCTACTTCTACTCCACTACAATTCAGAGGTAAATAATGTATCTTTTACTGTAATTGACAACTTTAGTTGTTTGTTACTTAAAAAAATAAGATTTTTCCAAATAACACATATGAAGAGTTTATAACACATGATGATTTGTTATACCTTCCCAACATGAAACTATCTGATTCATCAATTAGTTGATTGACACAAAGTTAATTGGCATTTAAGTCATTTTTTAAGCAAAAATATAAAAACATTTCATAGTCCCAGCTTATCAACTGTGAAGATTTGCTGCTTTCCCTTTTAATAATTTACATTTATTTTTAATAATTTTGTGGCTTGGACTATTGGTTGGAAAAAATAAGCATTGTGAAGGTGTCACTTTGAGCTCTGGTAATTGTGATGGTAGTTATCACTATTATAGCATTGAGACAGCGCCACGTTTGCAGTGATTGCTTCTTTGAAGAGGATTATGTAAAACACGGGCCAAATAAGTCAGACACTTGCTGAAGAGCAAAATACCAGCAAACCAGGAAGGTTTCCCTAGAAGTTTCCCCACTCTCTCTTTTTCCCTGTCCTTCAGCAAAAGTTATTCTTCTGTAGACTGATTCGAAAAGGTATCCCCTTGTCTCCACAGTTAACTGCATTTCGTCGTCACTGTCATAGTAACTCATTAAAATTTTCTTTCATTTGTTGTCTTTTCCATAAACCGCTGAAAGTCGTACCCAAACAGCTCGCCAACAGCATAATACTGTGTGCAGCCAAGTTGCGTTTATGCGTAGGAATATGGAAGTTCTATGGTTCATGGAGAAATGTTCCTTACAAAGGAAATGTCTGTCTGACGGCAAGGTAAAACACTGAAAATATTTAGCCTAGCATACACTTGAACTGATTGGGTTTTTTTGGGTGCGACATACTTGCTGCTGACCCTGTCCACAACAGTACATTATAGATACAACTCCGTGCTTCTCCAAACTGGGAACACACTGACTGCCTTCTACTACAGGCAATTCACTGACCATGGATAAGTAGCTCACACTGCTCCACTTCAAAAAGCCTGAGTTATCCCTTCAAGTAACATTTTACTTGTAACAGATTGTAGCCATTTGTAGTGTGTATGATATTAGTACTTTTACTTAAGTCAAGGATCGTATAACTTCATCCACCACTGACCATTGTTTTCCACACATTTTTGTCAAGTTAAGAGAAAAGACACAGAGGGATGGACACTGCAGTCATGTTATTTTGGGATTCATCTCTTCATTGTTGAACTGCTCTATAGAAGCTATGGATGACTATTTTATCCATGAAAGAGGATGTAATGCAGGGAAAATCCAAATATATATACTGTGGTGTTGTTGGATATTTCTGATAAGAACAGATAAAGACTTGACAATGTTATTTGCCAACATCTGACATGTTAACACCCGGCACTGTACTGCTGGAGAACAGATTGGTTCCTGAGAGCTTTTAAGAGGATGATGCTGCTTTGAGATGGGCTGCATATAAACAGTTATTATCTGTGTCACAGTACTAGTGGCAGCGCTGGAGTGATGAGGAGGAATATTCCTGTTGCCCCAATGTGCTGCCATGGGACTGTTATCTCTGCAGTACATACATCAGACACTGATGCACACACCTCTTCTCTCTGAATGCAACATGACAGGTTCCTTTGGTTTCCCACTTCCAATTCAGATAACACGGTAGTCTTGATCCGGCATGAAGCGCTTAGGAGATGTCGGCTGATATGAATTGAACTGTCAATAATGCGCACAGCAAAACACTGGGCTTTTAAAATGTACAAGGTCCCAAAGAATATGTTTATTCTTTGATACAGAGATTACGTTATCAGTGTTCAGGGTGTCTATGCAGAGCACTATTCAAGAACTTGATTGATAATGCAACAGAGGTGCCAACATTTTGATTATTTACATCTACATAAGCAGCAAGGAAATTGATTTCCTTTCTAAACAGCACACACTCTATTTTACATTTTCAAGGCCTTTAGCTGATGTTCTACTCAACATTGGGTAGCAACGCATGGAATAGGCTTTCATGTTGTTAAGATTAAAAGTAACTAATAGAGATGAGAGTTTGTGTAAAATGTTTCTACATTCCTATTATAATAATGCTCTTATAATACCATACATAATGTACCCAGATGACTTTTTCCTTTTCCCTGTTTCAGTTGTGGATTAAATATCTGGTGTATAAAATCTATATCTACTGCATGCATAACATTGTGCTGAATGCAGATCAGAGATTTACATAAAAATAGAACTGAAGGAGACAGTTTATAGATATACAGTGTGAATAAATGCAGTATATTACTGATAAAATCATCATATTGGTGATATAATCGATTTCAATGCAGGTTGGTTTCATAAAATGTGCTCTAAATCATAACTAAGGCCGTTTATCAAAGGAAATTAATAAAGTTTAGTGAAATGAGCACAAAATCAGATTTAGTTTTGTGAACACAAATAATGTGACAATTATGTTCTTCACTGCCCCCCGGTGAGCCAGCCATTATAAACCCAAAATGTGCAACCAAACATTGTACAAAGTCACAGAATGTTATTTCAAAATATAGTCAAAATCAAAAGTCAAAATCCCTCCAAATTTCCCAAAGATACAAAATATTTCAAGCTTAAATTTGGGGAAAATGTGTAAAATGTTGCATTACACATCTGGAATTTTTATTTTATTTATATATATTTGCCATTTGAAAAAGAGCATCTGAACAATTCACCTTCAATGCAGCATTACTGTATACACTGTAGAATATATTGCTATTTCTACTAAATCTCTCCTTTTAATATGATCAATCAAAGGGTGATTCAGTGTTTGTCATGAGATTAATCATTCATCCTCTTTCTGGAATGACGACAGTTTGTATGTTAATAGCAAGCTTTCAGGATCATTTTTCAACTTCTTTCACTTCAACGAAAAATAGCCCGAGAGGTAGATTTAATATCCTTGTCTGACTTGATGTGGCGACCCAACACTGCAACAATGCGGCATCTTGATGCAATAATCTCAAATTAAGTCATGAATAATGTAAGGAAAGTCATGAAGAAGAATAAATAATTCAATAGATAAATAATTTACAAAATAATCAAATAAATAAATAATGACACCATAAATAAAGAATCAGATTAAATCTTTCCACCAGGCAGCCTCATGCAAGAAGCAATGCAAACAAAAATAGATCCAGAGAGAAAGCTTTGTCCATTGTTTAAAAAGGTATTAGAAGATAAATCTTATTTTAAATGTGATATGCAGGTTGTTTGACCTGACAAAACAGGCAGACACCAAGATGTTTCTTCTGGTAATCACTATACAATCACTGTACACAGTGGCCTTTGCAAAAACCATTGTCATTTAGCATTAAACAAAATAATTATGTGTTCTTAGGTGATCTGATTTGGGGCTGTAAAACATGATACGATTCTCAGTATGACGTTACATGTTTTCTCTCATCTATAAGCCAGAACCAGGCCAACTGAACAAGGTTTATGGTGTTTTAAGAAAATAATTACTAAGGGTGGGACGAGACACTTAACCCACGAGACGAGATGAGATTCGAGATTGGGTTCATGAGATCGAGACAAGAAGAGATTGTGACACTATTTGTAAGTAATCTTTAATGCTGAATTATCAATAAATTTTGAGCATTACACACTTTATTTCCTGCATTCTGATGAATTTTTCTGCACCAGTTAATGGTGAAAATGTTTTCATTTATGTAAAGAGAAACACAAAATTTAAGTGGCAGGTGACAATTCGAACTCTATAGCCTAACCCTACCAGAATCTAAGTCAGCGCAGCTCTCAGTCATTCTGTGCTGCTATCAGATATGTTTCTCCTGTAGATCAACTTACTTAATATCATCCCTGTTGGTTCACGATTTAGTCTTCCCTCCTCTTTGTGTCTTTGTTTGGGGAAGTAACCTCTTTAAATGTGATTGTGGCTCCTTTTAACCTCAATAATAAATTATTTAATTTTAGTTCTGTCAGAAACTCCTGGACTTTGTTAGCTCCTGTGTTTCAGCAGCTTTTTCTGCTCATGTTCAAACCTTCTGCACATCTATGTTCTCTGACATGTCCAGAAAAAAGTAATAATATTACCAGACTAACATCATCATTTAATGAGAAATCTAGTTGCCCTTTACTCTGCAGTACATTACATTATTGATCCGCTGGTGGTAACGTTATCCCCTTCAGACCGTTTGACCTACACAGTTTGGGACTGCATGTGAAAGTAACTGAAACACTTGTGATCAGGCAGGAATCTCACCACAAATCCATACATATTAACTTCAGCAGATCATAAAGTGCAGCTCACAGTCCCAAACAGAGCAAGGTTGCACCTCAGTTTTAAGATGTTTATGTTACAAAACTCTACCAGCAACGTTACCACTCGTCACAGCTGTCTGGACTCACAGTGCGAGCGGTGCGGCTCAGTTGTTTACTATAAGGGGGTACGCCGATGTTGCATCAGCTGGGCGGAGTTGATTCGCTCTATTAGTCTATCTCATCAGTGATAATTACATTTGTATTTCACTGCGTGAGAAAATTAATGTGTGGCTTGACAGCATGTGAAAAATGTCAATTGCGTGAATCTCGTGAGACAGCTTTTTACCTGACGAGAAATATCATCATATTTTAATCTCTTCACACCCCTAATAATTACCCATTTGCAAGTTCTTATGGATCTTATTGCAGTTATACTGTAAGTCATTCATACCCAGACAACCTTCATCTAAACCTCTAATTATAATTGAAAGATTTTCCTAAATGAACAGTTATTTCCGCAAATGCTCAAGACCTCTACTGGCCTTAATAAGAATTGTGACTATTGTCTGTGCAGAACATAGTTTGATTGATTGATATTAACAACCCAGTCTGCTGTTCTTCCTAACAAAAGTAAATGTTTAACCATGACCATCATCTCCAACCTTGACCAAGTAATTACTTTAACGCAAATCACTATCTTTCCCTAACCTCAATCCAGTTGTTTTGTGTCTAAACCCAACAAAACCAACTTTAGCATTGTCAGTTATTTGTTTTTGGATTTTGGAAGACATTGACAAATTATGTCGTCCTGCAAATACTTCTGTGTTTAATTTGGAGGACATGTTGGGGAAACCCTGCCTAAACCTAGGCTGAACACTAATCCTTTTTTAGAATAGATTTATTAATCAGCTCTTCAAGCATAATGAAATTCAAACCTATACAACATAAACAGAAAATAATATCCAAGCTCTATGTCCAATCATAAGCATTTTCAACTTACCTAAATTCACAATTTTAAACCTGCAGCAACAGCATTTATTAAGAGCTGTACTTGCAACGTGGCAGTTCTACGTCCAATAATCCCTTTTTTATTTTTTAGCTCCACCAAATCCTGAGAAAAAAACCTGTCTTTTTATGCTCCACTATATTCACCAGCTAGTCACTAAATGTGTCTATCTGCTGTTTGGTGCTGGACAGGTAGCGTACAGTTGGTTTATCAAAACTTTTTCACTAAAAACAAGCTGCCTGCTGCAGCTGAAAACCACTACTTTAATCTCATAGTCTGAACCCAAATCTCTGTTACGGTTGGCCAATCACAGCACTTCTTCCCATAGTCCTGGTGAGATCCATAACTTCACCTCACTTTGTGCACATAAGTGCAAATAAATGTACCGATTTTATGATGTCAAAAGAGCATCAGCATGTCGGTAATAATGTATGAGGAGAAGTCGCTGTTTAGGTTGTTTGGGCCTAAGGGCAGGAGTGCATCCACGGTCTCTTTAGTTCTGTTGGTTTTACTTTGTCAGCCAGAGTTTTACGAGAAATGCTGTGAAATTATACTATAGGCTTACAGTAAATACTTGCTTTCTGCCCATTGAAGACATTGGTTTCCCACTGCCATCTGCCTATCAACCTTACCCTATCAAGAAACAATCAACAGAACCATCTGCGGTCTAGTCACCAGTACTGTTATCCCTCCAAACCAAATAATGACACACTGGAAAAAGCAGGGTGAGTAAGTCACTGGTGTATCTATCAAGGAAGGACGTCATCCAACAAGAGAGCTCAATCAAACAGAAACACAGTGGCAGAAAATACTGTTTGACTTCTCAGTTAGAATCTGAGCTTTGAGAGAGTTCCTGTGGATTTAGAGAGAACTTTAAAAAGTTAATGGATAAAGAAGGTCATTATAAACAGTTTATATTATTTTTGGAATAACTCTAACAATGAGATGAACTTTAACTCTTTTCTTTGATGATGAAGGACACTGAAGTTAAAAAGTGCACAGGTTGTCTTTCAAACTGCTGCCTGAAAATCCGACAGCAGCTCTCTCAAGCCATTAAAATTCACTCACTCCCAGTGATTGCAAACAATGAGGATCCAAAAACAAAAAAGAGGTGGCAGACACAAAGATTAATTAAAAAAAGAAAAACTGTACAATGGACACATGGATTGTTTCATTAGAAGCCAGTTGTGTGGCTGCAGAAATGCCAAGAAAATATGTATGAGGGTCCAGGGATGGACAGCGCTTAAGATAAAACAGTCGAAAAATGTGCAACAGACAAAACCAGGCAATGTGGATAGGAGGAGGCCCCTAATGAAGCCAGCTGGTCCCAGTCCAGACAGGCAGAGGAGGGGGAAGGATTGATAGAGGGAGAGACCCATGGGGGTGGGTGGAGAGAGAGAGAAAGAGAGGGGAAAAGGGAGTAAGTCATGCAGGATGTATGGCCGCCCAGGCAGCTCTATTGTATCAGGAGGCACCAGTAGGTGTATTTCTTCCAAACTCTGCTGAAAAACCTAAAGCCATGCCAAACAGCACGTCTGCTAATCGTGCAGCAATTACTAGCCTAATAGATGTTTTTTATTCCGGTTCTCAGCCTCACAGCCGCCATGTTGGGCGGGAGAGCATCATTATAATGGTGAAGAGGATGCAGAACTCACTGGCTGGTTTTCCTCTTCCACTGCAGTGATTTTATCCAGTTTCTGAAACTACCCAGCAGTCCCTAAATGTTTCTTGGTGCAGTGGTCCAACATACTGCTGGAGACCCACCATACCTCCTCTGCAGCTGTGTCTGCAACCCACCATGCTGCCTGAATGCACACACACATATGGAGGGTGAATTTTTGTGGTGTGATATGTATGGGTTGCTGCCGCTGTTGTATGTTGGGTTTGGTTTTCCACTTATGTCCATTCTAAAAGCTGTCATAATGTTTCTTCACCTATCTCAGCAAGACAAATATCTGCAACACTTTCTTTGTTTTCTTTGCTGATTCAAATTATTGTACATATACTATTATTTGAACACTTACAGTTTTCCAGTTTTAAAGGAATACTTTGACATTTTGGGAACACTTATTTTGCCATTACTTGCCAAGAGTTAGATAAGAAGATGAGACACTTGTATTTCTTGGCCGGCGCCAGTTGCCAAGCAACCAGGAGGCGGAGACTCCAGGAAGTTAATGGTCCCAGCCAGAAAACTGTCTGGTGCATAACCCCCGTAAAATGGCAAATTGTAACTTTTACACTTTTTGTATGTGTGAATCAAACAAAATAAACTTCTGTATCCAGTCGTTGTGCTATGTTATCCAGCTGCTGGTGGTAGCTTCATACTTACATTCTTTAAAAAAGGCATATTTTTAAAATGTCAGACTTTTCATTTAAGTGACCTACAGTGTCATTGTATAACACATTACAAGAAAGCATGTAAATTAGAGTAAATATATATATTTTAAGCAACCCAAAGTCTATCATCTGACAGAGGATAACATAAAATCACAATCTTTTGCACATTTTACATTCAAATCTCTATATAGTTTTTCAGTGCTACTTGATGTTAATCTACAAAGGCTGATCTTTTAGGAACAAATAAATGACCTCTGTGAGGGATTAATTTTAGAAACATAGTGTAGTATTAATAGTAGCAAACTGTACTGTAAATGTCCCCACTGGAAATTCTGGGGCACAGTGTCACATAAGAAAAAGAACACCAAGAAAGTGTAAATAAAGCAGATAGAAATAACTTGTAAGCACAGAACACAAAACAACTGAAATTTTCAACAGCATGTTACCCTTAGTGACAACTTTATTTGTATCATATAATGTATTAGCATTACGTCCCCTTAGTAGGAGCCAATCTAACTGGACCGAGTTTTGATTCAATTTGTTCAGATATTGTTTATTCTTCTTTGATAATTTACCAGCGCTCATAGAACCAGGGTCACAGGTCACACACCTGGCTTTAAGCAGTTTCTCACAGGCTTCACATTGCGCCAGGCTCTATAGGTGGAAAGAAGATAAACTTTAAAGACTACCATTCTAAAGGGAATCCGTAGTTAGCCATAGCCCAAGAATGCTGACTAGAAGACAGGTGACGATTAACTCATTTTGGTATTTTGGATTATACTGTACAACTCAATATGGTCATGTACTTCATAGGAACTATTGGCCCGCAGCCCTTTACAACCGCAGGAACTTTTCTAGGTATCCAAACTTTGGATGATGGATCCATGACCTAACCTGCATTTTGACAATTTTGGTAAAATCATACAATGTATAACATCCAACTGAACCTTAGATACAAAATCAGTAAAATTATTTTATGAAATGAACACACAACTCAGCTTGATTGCTGGATGATGAAAATACTGGTAATTAACAAAGGAACAAGCATAATTACAAAGTATTTTTCTATACACACAGTCACAACAGTCATTCTAAAGTGCTTCTTTTTGGGGCAGAAGAATCTTATGCTTCCACAAATCATGGTGTATTTTGATTTTCAACAGCATCTTCTCTTAATTTTGGAGCATTATCGTGTTTATAAAAATTTCTGAAATGTTTGACTTTATGTGCAGCGTTGTCATTCCCAGGAGGTTTCAATAGTTGGAAACTCTTTATGAACTGTTCTTTTAACATGGAAATAAAGCTTTTTGTCTCTTGAAATCAGTGTCATGACTAACTAACATGTTCATTTAAATCTTACTTACTTACTTTATAAAGACTGAGGCTTTGTAATTGAAAACAATTCATATTAGCCACATAATTTTTTATAATTATTCTAATTATTATTGTCTGTGAAGGTTCTCCGTCATCCAGGTCATAGTTATCCAAAGAAGGTTAAAATCAAGGTCAACTGGGCTTGGTTGAAAATACTAGAAACCATCTTCAACCAAGTCCAGTTACCCTTGACTTTAACCTTCTTTGGATATGATTAATATTCTATCTGAAAGCTCATGGCTGCAGTACGACTCCAACTCTTCAACTCAGTCTCTTGTGCAAATATAACTTTTTAAAAGCAGTTTTCACTGTGCCACAGAACAACAGTTGTGGGAGAATCATTCAGATCCTTTGTTTAAAGGATAATTCTGGTATTTTTAAACCTGGACACTATTTTCACATATTTTGGTGTCAAAATGATTAGTAGTTACAAGAAGTTTTGGAATCTGTGCAGCAGATGGCTTCAAGCCTGCAGCCGTGAACTGGCTACAGTACCTGCAACATATTCCTTTGGGGCGAATGCGCCCGTCAAAATTATGTTCACATAAAGTGCTTCTTTTTGCCCTGACAGGCTCAGACTGTTATACGAAGTGTCTAACAACATCATGGAAAGGATCCCTACAAGTAACACCCTTTGTTTTTAACAAGAAACAGAAACAGTCTTGCTCAATGAAAATTCTCACTCACAAATCTCGTGAGAGGTGAGCTGTTGCAAGAAACACTGGTGTAAACGAGGAGAGGAGTTTATTGTGTATGTAGTGGAACTTCTAGCAAGACTATTTCCTAACATTACTCCAGGACAAGAAAATACTCTCTTCAACTCTGACGTACATTTCTAACATTGTCTTCCAAAGGCACTTTGGCATTTGGTCACTAAGACAAAGAAAGCCCTTTGAGGAACTGGATTGTTAAATATTTCCAATCTCACCAATTTTGTAAATTAGACAAAATGTAGGGAAGTTGTATCTTAGTCTGAAAAAAGTTAATCTGAAAGTTTTCACATAAATTATGAATATGTAAAAGAAAAGAAAAACCCTTGAACACATCCACTAAACTTGTCTAATGCACGTCTGTTGTGTCAAAAATAACAGCATCATTTTTTCTAATGTTTTTCTTTAAAAGGGGAAAATATGTAGTTTTCAGCGCCCACTAGCGGTGCGGTTTTAAGATGGCAACCAGGTGTGTGCTCGCTTGAACTCATGAGCGAGTATAATCCGAAACACAACGACTTTCATACAGAAATCCCACAATCAATGTGGTAACACCGGCATGTTGCTGTAGCTACTCTCCAGACTTGTTCATGCTCTGTTATTTCACCGTTCCTGCATATTGGCACAATACTCCCGGAAAAAAGGCAGTGAGACAGCAGCTATACACAGACAGGAAGACCTTTTCACACAACATGCTGGAAACTCAGGTAAACTCCCACTGCAGCGTTACAGTAATATGTTTATGAGCTTGAGGTTGAACTAATCCATGCTCGTTACATGATAACGTTCAATTTACTGCATTTAGCGGACATGATGCATCGATGTTAGCTCGCTGCTTTTCAGTAACTAACATTACAATTTGTGTGTCTTTCACCGGAGGCTCAGCAATGCGAGCACAACTAAATGCTTTGGATGAAATGGTTAGTGAGCTAGCATGAATATTTAAATGAGATTGTTGCTTCACTTTGTAACAGTTAGACCACAGTAAGTAACGTTAGTAAATGGGTCTTCATCCTTGTAGTTGTCCTGCACCGTTATGTTGCATTATTGTATATTATGGGAGTCATGTAAGTTACAGCGACTGAGCGCGGTGGAGGACCTGTGTACCTGAGTATCGGTAAAACGTCAATAATTCTAAATTGAATGTTACGAAGCAAACAGTGGCAGCTCCGTGCTAACATTAGCTGGCTGCCCTGGCTTACATCAAGGCTAGTATAAACAAATCGCTCCACATTTGCTTTTTACTGTTACATCCTCTCTTGCAGGCTAATCAACACTTTAAAATCTACCATAAACCATAGGGAATGTAACACTTAGAATAAAGGGTAAGGGCTGTCAATTTTACGTTTCTCCAGTACAGTTGATCAACTCATAAATAATCAACTGTGATGTTAAAATTATTTTTGTCTTTATGCTTTTGACTATAGAGAAGAGATAAAATACCACAAACATTCTAGTGCCAAATAAACAAAACAAAAACATGACGATCAACATTTTTATTGAGCCTATAAGACATGTGTTTGAATGTTGCTTGAGTTAGTTGATGTTAGTAATGGAAGCTGATATTTGATGAAAGAGATAACAGAGCCAGTGGTCACTAGTGAGGGTAAATCAAAACAGGCACTAGTGCGTGATCACACTTTAAAAAAATATTTTTCTTTTTATAATCATATCAATTTTCTAAACAATGCCTGCAGAACACTTTCTTCATCATCAGCACAATTACGTTTAATAAAGTTCCATCTATAACCCACTATGCTTAATGTTTAAACCTGACACCAACAGAGATTCAAAGAGGATGCCATTACATTATTTAGGGCTCATTTTTTTTAGATGCCACGTTATTGTTTTTGCGGGGGAGGGTTTCACAGAATCAAATGTAAATATGAGGCATCCTGGTAGATTTACTGGAGTTATTGGCTTTGCAAATGTTTGAATAACTCCTCAAACACTTTCTGCTCTCCACGGGCCTCGGCGTCTCATCTCAGCTTTGGAGCTAAGTGATCGTTTGGCTAAATGAGGAGCCCCTTTCTCCACATGTTTGTGGGAGCTGTAATGACACTGTACTCTCAGCAGGCGTGTGCAACACTGCACAAGAGAATGAGGAAGACTGCTGGGCCTCCAGCATGCTATGGCCCTGACTCATTCCTGTCCTCCTATGGACCCATTACTCTGCTCACGGCTGATGCTCGATTAGTCTGCTGCGAATAGACGGTAAAAAACCCCACAACAATATGGATTCCAGATGCTGCAAGATGGTTCCATTTCTGCATGTTGCGAGTAGCACTTACTTTGCATCTCATGATTTAGATTGTGAAGTGCAATAATTGATCAGTAAACATATATGATAAAAAGAAAATTTGATGACACGATTGTAAAAATATGACTGTTGAAATAAAATACAAATATAAAAGACAAAAAAAGACAAAATTTCAATTTTCAGTTTTTAGAGGACTGGTTGGATCCCATCTGAATGTTATAAAGTGCACAAAATTGGTGTAGACTTGGCAAGAATGAACCCTAACAAAAACAATAATGCTTGTGATCTGAGATAGTTCACTCACTGTGGATGCAAAAGAATAACCCTCTCCCTAAGCCACTGAGCTACAAAACCAGAGAACAAAAGTTTTAATCTGCACTTTCACCAAAACCCACAGCTACTTCAGTGGGAAATAATCCTGAAACTGTAACACATTTATATCCCAGTAAAATCTGATTACTGATAGTGGTTCCACAAAGTTTCTCTCTCCCTCCCTGTCAGTGGGGCAGCTCCTCAGTTTATCTCTCCAAAATGATTTTAAAGTCTTAGCTCATATGTTCTTGAGTGATAAAGGATTCTGTTCAGAAGTGTACAGTACTTTGATGATGTTTCCATAAAGCAATTGATCAGTAAGCTGCAACAACAGTCTTGGTTTCTCCTGTATGACATTTTTAAGCCAGAAACAAATTTACCAAAAAAATATATATAACAGCAAATCTTTTAGCCTCCCAACATGTCTTAAGACATATAAAACACTTTAAAAAACAATATAAAACAAACATTTAACTGTTAGATACAAGATGACTATTTCACTGAAGAGTCCAGAGGTTTCAAGTCTCCACATCACACTGTATAAGTTGCCTATTAGATCAGGATTGGCTTCCAAACTAGTTGTAATGTTACAAAATCATGACTATAAGTACATGTCTTAAACTGAGATGTAAGATGAGTATAGAGAAACTTTGCTCCATGTAACCACTATATATGTCTAGATATATTAACAAAATAATTAGTTAATGTTACGCCCCACTCCAACACTGACCCAAACTCAACACAGATAATAATAATAATAATAATAATAATAATAATAATAATAATAATGATAATAATCTTTATTTGTAGAGCACTTTTCAAAAACAAGTTACAAAGTGCTTTAACAAGTGTAAGACAATAATACCCAAAAACAATAATACAAAAACAATACAAGATAAAAGCAAGAAAACATTGAAAAGACTAAAATACACATTTAAGATAAATATAAAATTAGTAAAATTGAATAAAGTAAAAGGGATAAAATAAAGTCAAATAAGATCGGGAAAGGCTCTCCTATAAAAGTGTGTTTTAAGAAGGGACTTAAAAGAGTTCACTGACTCAGCCGACCTGATTTCCTCGGGCAGGCTGTTCCAGAGCCTCGGGGCCCTGACAGCAAACGCTCTGTCTGCTTTAGTTTTCAGTCGAGACTCTGGAACAGACAGCAGACCTCTGCCCGAGGATCTCAAGGTATGTACTGGTGCGTATGGGACTAAAAGGTCAGAAATATAACAAGGCGAGAGGCCATGAAGAGCTTTAAAAGTGATCAATAAAATTTTAAAGTCAATTCTAAAACATACTGGGAGCCAGTGTAATGAAGCTAAAATAGGAGTAATGTGGTCATATTTCTTTGTTCTGGTTAAAAGCCTGGCAGCTGAGTTCTGGACAGTCTGGAGTCGATCAATAGATTTTTGGGTTAAACAAGTGAAAAGGCTGTTGCAATAATTCAGGCGTGTAAAATGGTCTTGGTGTTCCTAAAAGTTAACATAGATTGAATTTTTGCTATATTTCTAAGTTGATAAAAACATGATTGAACAAGCTTTGTGGTGTGTGCTCGAAATTTAAATTACTATCAAACCAGACACCAAGGTTCTTTGCAACAGGCTTAATGTGATTTACTAGGGAACCAGCAGATGGCAGTATTTGATTTGCCATCTGCTGGGACCCGATGACCGGGATTTCTGTTTTGTCTGAGTTCAGCTGGAGGAAATTATTTGACATCCATTTTTTAACTTCACAAAGGCAGTCGGTAAGTGAACTCAGCATTCCAGGGTCTGTGGATCTGACGGGCAAGTACATTTGTGTGTCATCAGCATAAATATGAAAAGAAATACCATGTTTATGGATAATATGTCCAAGGGGAAGCAGATACAAGGAAAACAAAATGGGTCCTAAGACCGACCCCTGAGGCACACCATAATTAACTGGACAGAACGAAGAGACATAGTTGTTTACAGACATGCAAAACTTCCTATTTGACAGGTAGGATGAAAACCATTATAGGGCAGTACCAGAGATCCCCACCCAGTGCCTCAGTCTGTCTAACATGATGTTGTGATCAATGGTGTCAAAAGCAGCACTAAGGTCCAGGAGTACCAGGACTGAGCAAGTACCTTCATCAGCGGACATTAAAAGGTCATTGGTGACTTTAAAATAAACACCTTTAAAACAACCAAATCAGTGGAATTTATTAACATAACAAGACAATAAATTAAGAACATCGAGAACACAAAAACATAACACAAAATGCCCCAGCTGAGAGGCAGCAAGACCAGCAGTCCCAAATCAAAAAGCCTCCTTTTTGATGCTTGCACAGGAGCTTTTAAGACTGCCTTCCACGGCCAGGTGGACCTCGTTCAGCAATTAGCTGGAGCACTCCTGGAGTAGAACTCATAGACAGTATATTACTGGACTAAGCTACCCCGCTGATTTGAATGGAGAGAAGTGAAGCCAGTTTTCTACCAATAAAATACTACTACAGGACTACTTCCTGTTGGCACCAGCGTCTACTGCGCATGATCGCGCAGCATAACCTTGGTTTAATGACGTAGAACAACAGCAGAAACACCGTAATTCTGGTAGCTGCGTAGCTGTGCCAACAAAAAGCTTCATGGCCCAGTGTGTTTTTCTAACTTGGATCGTTACTGATTAATCAGCTCACCTACGAGGCTCACCTGTCAGACACCAATGCAGCGTGACTGATCGCCAAATAGTTTTTTTTAGAATGCCAAGAGTTTATAATCTAAGCAATACGGTTACATCTCTCATGTGCAACGGGGTGTCACAGGGTTTTGACATCATTTTTGGTCGACTTCACTGTCCGATCTCTGGCTTACCCCCTTGGCAGAACTAGAGGACAGAAAAGAACATGTACACAGCACAGGGAAACACATACAGCTGTAACAGTTAATAATAATTACAATATGTCTAAATGGTTGTGCCTATAGCTGAGGCCTCATCCTCTTAGCTCACAATTGACCTATCTTGCAATGTTAAAGAAAATTAAAAAAATAAAATGTGTATATCCGTACAATAAGTCCGCTCCAAAATGTAATGGGCTCTTCCTTGGTCCATGCTACACCCTTCCACCAAGTTCAATGAAAACCAGACCAGTAGTGTTTCCTGTAATCCTGCTGACAGATAAAAAAGAACAATCAAATGGCACCAAAAACATAACAAGCAGAACTCACTTTTGAGTGGAGGAGGACTTAAAAATATCTTACCTGACCATGAGTTGTAAAAAACATCCAACATGTTTGTTTTATATTTTTGTCAATCTCAAGCCAGCTTGAGGCCTGGGAGGAGAAAGTTTTGAACCCTAAATCCTCAGGGGAGCTGCTGCTTAAAAAACATATATTCATATATTATTGTATATTATTGTTATTATTATAATCATATTGTACCATAATCTGAGTTATCCAAAATAAGAATAAAAACATACAGTTACGACATACAGGTTATAAGTTTTGGAATGGATTTGATTACACAATGAGAACCTCAGTAAGGTTGGTCTCCACTGAAGCCTACACGTTGTAGATAACGCTCTTTATGACCAGTTTTCCCTGTATATAAGTGATTTTTTTCTTGACAAACTTCTGTGTTGAAAGATGAAAGAGATTCAGCATTGTTGCCCAAAAAATTAGACTTTCAAAATTAAAGTACTGGCCATCAAACCATGCAGCCAAGCATTAAACAAAAGACGACATTTTCTGAAGAGCATTTATGATTTGAGGAAAATCAAAGACTGCAATTCTTAATTGTACATTAAAAATTATTTTCACCAAACAGCCCATCATCAAAAAGAAAATGTTACAAAACAAAGCAAATAAGTAGTTTTTCAATTTTCATCAACATTCATTTGCAAAATTGACCATAAACAATAGAAAAAAAAAAAACAATGCAAAAAATTTCTAAAGATGAATGTTGCCAAGACAGAACAAGATGCACTGACAACAACAGGGAGAAGCCATTGTCTGATTGTCTGTGGATCACACAAGAACGCATACAGTGGGAGTGTGTTCCTCAGTCATCAGCTACAGAAAATTATTTGTTTCATAGGAAAGCAGGAGGGAGAAACAGAGAGATATTCTCCTGGGGGATAAAGGAGTCAGAGGGCTTTGTTTGCCCGGAGCTGCTGTGACGCCCTGGTGAGGGAGCTGGGCGTGTCCAACGGCCCACCTGGGAGGTTATGTTATCGGGCTGGAGGCCAAAAGGAAAACCCCTCAGGGTCTCAGTGAGACAGATTACGTCATAGAGAGCAATGTGACTGACTCTGGTGCCAGTTCAGGAGGAAGCCAGTGGATCCAGATTGTGTCAATCAAGTGCTGAACTGATAGATGCTTAAAGCTACTCTTGGCAAGATTTTACCTGAGAATACACCCCTCTTATCAGTGTAAAGCACAAAGTGGAGCTGCAGCAAAGGAGAGCATCACATCCCTAACCAGCTGAGACACTAAGAATTTCTCTTTTTTACCTAAATTAAATTTTGGTTTTGGATATGTACATTTTTCTGCCACAATGAAGTGACTAAACACACTTGTAAAGAGGTGACTGAGCGCTCTGTCCAAAGAAAGCTAAATGTTTGGTTTCCTTTCTTAAAATGCATCACAGACCAACTGAAGTGACAAACATGAGCATGTTTTGATGTCACAGTACATGATTTCTTGGGATTAAAGTCTTTAAGCTTTAAATAGTCGCCTCTGGCTGCAGTTTAGGGAAGACATCACACAAAATGCAGCCTTAATAAAGTAATAATCTATGAAATAGTCAGACAAATACACTTGAAAATTGCAAGCGCGTGGCAGGTTTTTCTGATAAATCCTCTGCAACTAATGAACTTTTCAACAACAACAAAAGCAGGCTTTATCATTAATACAATCCAGTAATGTACAACCAAGGGTGCGCCCCCCCCCCCAAAAGTAAAAATAAATATTGGTAGTGATCATAACACATAATTCTTAACCAACAAATATACAAACACATAATCATCTCTTTCCACCCAACAAATGCAGACTACACCTTCAATAAAACATGACTCTGCTATATCTTATGTGATGCTCAAATTATATTATTAATTTATTTTCAAGGCAACATGTGGCAAACACAAAATAAAACAAGCCTTTCAGTATCATCAGATTCTTCCTTCCTTTGCTCACTGTGCATAATGTTTACTAACATGAAAGAAGGGAAGTCGCCTGTTTCCCTGCGGAGCGGTAACATCTCTATTTGTCGTCCCCGGGGACCGGCACTTGTCAGCATGCAGCTCTACAGAGATAGATCCCTCCTCTGACTCAGAGGGAAATCACCTCGTTTGTTTTGTGTCAATCCACTCAAATCCTGCAGCGCTATTGTGCTCCGGCTGCCTTGGCCCTCCCCAGAGAGTACAGGCCGCATTATTTCTGTCTTCACGTGACAATGGTCAACTTAGCAAAACAGAGAAGTTTGGTTTACTCACCTTTTTATAATGCTAACCGGTAACTACCAATTAAATTTAAACCAAATGCATCCAAAATACTTGTGTCTGATTGGCTGACAGGAATTCATTCAATTGGCTAGCTCTAAGCAGATTTTTTGTTCTCCTGTTTATATTTCTTTGGTTGGTGGTTGTGGTTAAAGTGCCATTATCACATAGTGTTCTGACTTTGTGGAGGACGGTCTTTGGCTCTGCCTTGTTCTTATTAACAGATTTTTTTGGCAGCACAACAAACTGTAAACACATTGACATATTATCACCTTGTAAAGTTGTTGGATTTGGTTAGATAAACAGCCTATTTACACAAACAGCAGACACAGAGCAACATTAGTGTTAATTTTAGGTTGTGTTTTTGGCCACGTGATGATTGTCCAAATGTCATTGTCCTTTTACCTCTGGTTCGATCTCTACCAACTCGTGCTAAATGGTCCAATATGTTCACCAGCTAGTTACTAACTTTTTAGCCATTTGGTGCTGAGAAGGTATTGTACAATTGTTTAATGCCTGACATTTTACGCTACTATTCATATAAATAAATAATGTATATTTTTCATAATAGTTCAAATGATTTACATACTTTGACACTGACATACTATATACACATACCATTAAAGTTGACAAGCATTGTACTGCGTAGTGTGTACTATTCATGTTGACAGTATGTGGTGGCACAAACAACATGAGACACCTCCAGCAGAAATAATAGGCATTGTGGAGCAGTGTACCGAAGCAGGTGCAAAGACGCCCACTTTTTCTTCCCCCATCCCTGACGAGCCCCCATATCACACACAGATGTTTCCCATCAAAGACACCCACAAACCTCTCCACCCTAAGTATGTAAACCATGATAAGGACCCATTCAAACAGAGGGAGTCTGCAAACTGCACCTTGCTATTGAGCTTTTTTCCCTCCTTTTACAATACGCACTACAAGACTGCAAGCTATTTGTCTGAGGGGTCACATATGCTTTAGCGCCATGAGCAAAACATGTAGGTAGGACGTCTGTGAAAGGCATTTGTAAATTGACAAGAAAAAGGGATAATACCAGAGTGGTATTTGGATGCGGCGGGGAAAAAAGCGAATGATTGAATAACAGTAATTAAAGCAGTTATTCGTTCGGCGAGCACCTGCATGAGGGATGATATTGCTCCTTAATTCAGCTCAGTTTAACTTCTCTCAGCCGGTGGTTCCAGCATCGCCTCATTAATCGCTGATTGGCATCGAGCTGTTCACAGGAACAAACTGTTTACTCTGTCTTGCCTGCTTTCTCTGGGCTGCACGCGGCGTCGGCCTCTCTCAAATGCAGCATTAAGACCTATTGTACTGAATGAGGCCAGCACAGCGCTTTTTACATGTTCTTTTGTGGACTATGTGAGGCTGATTAGTATCATATAACAGAAAAGGATGTATTACTGTACTATTATAAAGTATGTTCTACATGTATTTTTTTTTTCAAACTTAAGGGTCTTGTTGGGGCTGTGGTTGTCATTGGTAGACAACATCTGTAGAGCTAACAGTAGATGACGTGACATGACATGATATAATTTTAACATCATGAAAAAAAGAATGCATAATTTATGCTTTCATATGTCATTGATAACAACCCTTTCATTAATGTTATGTTGGAGACCTTATTTACCTCTTGTGTCACTGAAAACGAAAGCTTGAGTTTACCTGAAACCAGTCCAGCTGGTGGTAAAATGTCGATGTCAGGTAGATTTGGTTTATCAAAGACGCTATCAATCCATATCTTTAAACACTGTAGTTATGGATGAAAATGAAATCAGAAATAAGCACATTTGCTGGTTTTACATATCTCTGCAATTCAAATGAACTGCTAGTTGTCTACCCAGAAGAAAATGTAGTGGCCTTCGCATTGGGAATGTGGGAATTCAATCCTGATTACCTTAGATATTTTGTTTTGTAAGACTTTATCAGGTGCTTTGTGTGGTAAGTAGAGGTAGAGCAGCTAATCCAAAGATTGGCGGTTCGATCCTACAGTCTGCATGTTGAAGTGTTCTTGGCCAAGATACTGAACCCCAAATTGCTCCCGATGGCTGTGCCATCAGTATGTGAGTCTGTGTGTATGATTAGTTTCTTTCTGATGAGTAGTTGGCACCTTGTATGGTAGCCCTTGCCATCAGTGTATGAATAGGGTGAATGTGATGTAGTGTAAAGTGCTGTGAGTGGTCGAAAGACTAGAAAGGCCCTTTAAAAGTACAGTCTGTTTAGCATTTACCTCTGCCAGAGATAGGGATGATTTTGTGATTCACATATTTAGGGAAAGAGAACTTAGGAGTAATACAGCAGGGGAGGGAGACAGTCTCAATGTTGGTGCAAAAGGTGTAAAAGCAACCTTCTGTCCAGGTGGCTGTTACAATAAACTCGGTTTCATCACTTACTCTGTTTGAAGAGAAAAACTTAGGAGACATTGCCAATGATGTTAAATTCATGTTCATAGAAAAGCATAGAAAAACATATTCAAATTTTTACTTTTGTCAGGTAGGATGGCGTCATGCAAAGTATTTAAATCTCTGTAATGAAGAGAATTGTGTAGAATCGTGAGTACATAGGAGGTTTAATTCATATATTTAGTCATACATAACATAAAAACCTGTAAGCAAACGAGCATTGTTGTTTTTATTTAAACTGCACAGATGAATATTATTATTTGAAGGATGGGTTAAATGCCTAATTAATAATATGAAGGTGATTTCTCATTGTGACAAATGCAGAGAGAATCATCACCTGACTGCAGTTCCGCTCAACTCTACAGACAATTTTGGCATCTTTCAGGTCATTGTTTTGACCTTCAATTTCATGTTTTTTGTTTGGACTTTCATTAAATCCATTTCCACCCGCAGCAGCGGATATTGGATTTATATTTGTAACGTGGACACAAGTGTCACAAATGAATGCTACCATTGCACTGTGCCTGCTGAATTTGTAAATGAGCAACTGTTTGCTACCAGGTTGCCATATCAACTTTATGAGACCAGTTTTCTGAGCCCCCAAGTGGCCAATCAAACTGTACTGCTACTACTATGTCGTATCTGTGATAATAGCAGAAGGGAGCAGGGGATGTAGATAAATAAATAAGTACATGAATATATCAAATGCAGATGCTTCCATACAGGGTATGACAGGCCACTGAATGATTTGAAAAGTATAAAATGTGAATCATTAATGCTATGCCCTGTCACCACATATTTTAGGGCAATGTGTTTGAAAGCACTTTTCACCACTGTCATCAAAACACCAACCTTTTTGAATTAGAGGACTGCTTCCTCCTGTCAAGATCCAGAGAACTGGAGAAACTATGTCAAGGAGTGCTGAAACTGCTGTGGCCTAACAGCTTATTGAAACATTATGCTGGTTCGTCCTTTTATTTGTGTTACGTCTCTCGTGGAGAATAGCATCTATAAAAATGTTCCCAAATTATTCATACAGTTGGCTCAATATTCAGTATAAAGCCAGCAAATTCAGCAAATTGATTTATCTTTCTTACACCTCTGACAACACCTTTCATTGGCCTTTCAAAAATACTACGAAAACTGCTTTTACCTGAAGTTTTCTTTATTGACAAGTGAAAAATGCTTTAATGAATTCCTTTTTCCCCCTTTTTCACCTATAAGCATCCACATAGACTCGATATAGAACATTGCAGCCTTGCACGTACACTCACACAGACACATACATGGACACAAACACAAATGCACAACTTTCTTGGGGCCTTGCAGGGGCGAACCTCCCACTCCTGCTGCCTCGAAACACACCTGCCAGTCAACAAAGTGGGGGTCAAATCCCAAAGGGCATCGACTCTACAGCATCCAACAGACAAACAACCTAATGAAAGAAAGAAGGATTGAGGGGTGGGAATAAGCTATACATTCTCCAATATATAAAAACACAATTAACTGAACTGACAATTACAGTGAAAAGAGAACCTATAATTATGTCTTTGAGGACTAGAACTTCAACTGATGGGAAATAATAGCTGGTTATGGATGATAGGGTGGTCTCATTGTTATTTATCTGACAAGAAAGTTTAATCAACTCATGAGTGCAACTTAAAAATAGTAAATTAGTGGTTTCACTTCAATTGCTTTACTTGGTTGACATGGTTGTTTTCTAATCGACAAATGCTGCATTTCTCTGAAACAGGCTCTACTAGATTAAAAAGTTGTCAGGCCAGAGGTTTCTATGGATCACATATGGTTGCTCATGAGGGACAATAGTCACATTAAGTGTAAACCAGGTGAACAGATGCAATCTCTATTTCACTCTCAATTTCATGTTCATTTTGAAAATAACTTCGTAATACCAAACAAAGCAGTAATATACAACACTAAGTCAATAACCAGGTTTAAAATCTTCATTAGTACATTTCTGTGATTCTGGAGTGTTTTCTTAAAAGTAAATTTTGGCGTTTTCATTGTTGTTTAATTTTCATAGTTTTGTTTATGTATGTATGAGAAATACATTTTGTGTGGACATCACCAAACTTGACACATATACAGTACATAGATTTTATGCTTACAGACACTTAGCCACATATGCATATTAATGAGCTGCATACGATATCTGGATATGCCTTAATCTTTTGCACATTCATTTAGATTTTCTTGCACTTGATGCAAATCTTGATTGACCCAAACACATTTTTACTATATACCTTTTAATTTTAACGTCTGCCATAAACTAACCAGCTAGCTATAGCTAACAGTGACAGTAATGCACCTAAAGCTGCCAAAAATGTCAGCTCTTTCTACTTTTGAGACACCAAATCGTGTCACACCTCTATGCTCCTAAAACAGGAGACTTGACAGGTAGACATCTGCGACTAGACGCAAGCTTGGTAGGACCTGACAGGATTGACAAATTCAGGTCGAGAAACAATTCCCGTGCAAATTTTTTTCATTACAAATTGACTGTATAAGGAAGACATGGAAATGGAGAGATGCTGAGAAAGTGTTAAGCTGTTAATACACTGACTTTGGTTTTTGACCCTGGCTAGCTCAGTAAGGAACCTTTTGTAGCTGTCAGACTGGGCAAAATGTGGGGCTAATCCATTCTGCTGTCATCTATCAACTTTGTGCTTGTAGTATGCATATTCATTCTCATGTCTGGTGGCTGGTAGATTACAAGATACAAAAAGAAAAACTCATAATTTTGATTTGTTTTATTTCAACTCATATTAAAAAACACGGCAATGTACATGAGGCTAATTCTTCACAACGCACCTGATCAAGGCAGTTGGCCACCGACCCTGGGTCTAGGTTCTGCTCCAGGTTTCTGCCTGTTAAAAGGGAGTTCTTTATTACCACTGTCGCCAAGTGCTTGCTCATGGTGGGAACTGCTGCGTCTATGTAAATAATATTTCAAAGAGTGCGATCTAGACCTGCTCTATATGAAAAGTGCAATGAGAAAACATCTGTTATTAATTGTATATAAATACAAATGAATTGAACTGAAGCTCTAGAACAGCTACTAAATTAAAATGAGATATGAAAAACTCATACTAAATCTATTTTTTGTTATTTGCTACTAAATGGACATTTAGTAGGTGTTTTGCAACATTTCCAAGGCCAAGAATTAACTCTGGTTCCGTTCTTTAGCTTGAAGGTTCATTGTTAAATCACCAAACTCATGACAATTAAGCAACTCCATCTGCTGAGGAAGGCCACAAGATGTAGTTGAAAGCTTCAGAAACAACAAGTTAGACCTTATGTTGAGAATCTTTTTTGTCGCTGTTGTCAAAGTCTAAATTGTTGTCTAATTGAAGTTAGACTCTGAAGTTCTAAATCAGGTAATAACTCAATTTTTCATGGTTACCAAACAAATAAAGAGAGGATTTCATAGTTCCTGTAATACAGCCCCTGGTGATTAGAGAGCCAATCTGTCAACTAATGCACCTCAATTTAAAACTTTATGTTGGAACCCATCATTTTACTGAAGTGTGTTTGTGTGAGACACTAAAGTTCTTCCAGCTCCGGGGCTACTGCTCTCCAACTGACCTCTGACCTCTCTGGAAGTAATAAACTACCTAAAATGTTGATCAATGCAGCATCACATTATGGTTATCTATCTAATATGCATTCTGTGCCATTGTTTTCCTGTGTATGTCAAAGAGAATGTGTTGGGAGGCAGAGAGGGAGAGATAGAGACGGAGTGAATGAGCAGCTGTGGCAATATTTCCAATATTTACTCTCCTCCATTGAGTGCAGTTGCTTGGGCCTTTGAGGAGCAATCAAACATCCGGAGATGGTCGGAAGATTCTCCCTTTAAGCCACAAGGTTTTATTTGAGAAAGAATACCTTCTGTTCATAGGATTTGCAGCCATTTCATTTGAATCCATCTGTTTTTAAGGTGAAAAAGAGAGGAGAGGGGGAGTGAGAAAAAATAAAACAAACAACAACAACAGAAAAAAAGCAGGCTATTGAACAGAGCATGTTTGTGCATCATATTGTGCTTGATGTAATGTAGGTCAGTGTTCTGCACAGCACCAGATAAGACACAGGGAACAAGTGTTCTGTGTACTTACAAGCAAATATCTGTCAAAATAGCAATTGACAGATCTACAAGAGCCTTCTCTCTGCCTCTCTTTCCATCTCTCTTCTTTTTTTTTTCTTTTTTGGCCAGGGAAGTGGTTCCTTCGTCATTAGCATTTTTGAAAAAAGGGCCAGAGATTTGGGCCTATCTGCCTCCACTCGCTGCCGCAAAGCCAGTCTGGCCCAGGTTGTTATCTGTGCACTACAGAGGTGCAGCTGTTTAGCAAATGGATTTGCAGATTTTTAAAGGGAGATGAGGAGAAAAAAAGAGGGGGAAGAATCAGGTATTCACAACAACCCTCCCCAAACTGGCATTTTGTGTATGTGTGTGTCTGCGTGTGGACATGTATGTGTATGCGTGTGTTTTCTTATAAATCTTTACCTTCTGTTTTCTGAGGCACCACATTATTTTTGGAAATGGCATTAAACACAAAAAAGCATGAAAAATGCTTATTCTCTCTTTCTGCATGTTCCTTTATTCACTTTCCAGCCTCCCGAGGGGCCTTTTCTTCTCCTGAGCGGGCGCCATCGCCGCTCCGGTTGCCTAACTGGACCGAGTGAGGCTGGGAGTGGAAGGAGGAACCAATGGGGTTCTTTAGGTGGGGTGGGTATGCTGCTGTCTTCACCACAGCTGCTGGCAAGTGCATCTCTTTTGTCTAATGCAATCCCAGCGAGGCCGACACTCTCACACACAAACAAACACATTCACACAGACACACACACGTGGAGGAATTCTGGCTTCAATCAAGGGCCCCCCTTGGGAGAGAAAAAAGGGCCCTAAGCCATTGGAGACACTGAGGGTGGTTGGCTTTCCTAAGTGGGGGTATGTATGTATTCACACACACTCTCAGGCACACACGCTTCCTCAAACACACACCGCCTTGTTCTCTCCCTCTTAAAGATACAAACTGACACTGCCAACATATTCATACACATGGACCCTCACACATGCACAAATACACACACCACACACAGACCATAGTGATGCCTCCGAGCTGCAGTCTCGGTCTCTACCAGGAGGTGTCGTATTACAAACCAGAGGATGCACAGATTCTCTTGCAGAGAGGAGGGAAGCGAACATGACACCCTCAGAAAACGAATTGAACCCGAAAGTCAGTGATTCACACACACCTGACCTGGTCATAGGACAGCAGATAATATGTTAGAGCATACTCTAAGTGGCAAATGTATTAGAGAGACAGTTTAGATTACAAACAAACAGAGCACAATTACTTGCATTTATTAGTATTTAAATAATGTAAAAATTAGGAGTAAATGTCTTCAATGTTTTTAAAGGTATTTATAAAGATATCATGAGTCTTCCTTGTGCATTAAACATGTAATACACCTATTTATATTTAGTAATGTATATTTGAGTGAGCAATGGATATTGTACCATCTGTAACAGCAACTGCAAGTCAATCCATGCATGTAAGTTATTCATGCTGTCACCCAGTCTTCCCACTCATCCATTCTACTTAACATGCCTTGAATTTGTCGACTGCATGTGTTTGTCTGACTTCTGTTTTATGTTCATATTCTGTTTTTTCCCCCTCCTGCATTCTTGTTTCTCTGCTGCAACTACACAACAGAGATCATTAAAGTTTCATCTTGTCTTGGTTAACTCCACCCATCAGGTACGTAAAACAAGTCAAAGTAAGTTGAAGAATTATTTAAAGCGGTTTGACTCAGGTTCTGAGAGAGTGGATTCAGCTGACATTTTGACAAAGTTATGGTACATTTTTGTATGTATTTTGGATGGAATTTAGTTGAAAGGTGGCCGGAATTTAACACACCTTGGATTTGTAAACATTAATGGTTCAAATGTTTCTTTTTTCCATCTCACTTTTAAATAGAGCACGTTAAAAGTCACGTGAATGAAACAAATGTTTGTACATATTTTACTAATACAATATTACAAATTTTACTTATATGTCCTTCCAGTTAAACGAAATTCAGGCACTATGGCCACTTCCCATCATGCTTTGCTAGTATGCTGTTTTTTCACATCTTTCCTGAACTCCTCAAAGTGTTTATACTCAGGAACACCTTTGACCTTTGGCTCTGATGCTCCAAAAAGTCAAAGTGATTATTTCATTTGTGGGTGCCTCTCAACAATTAACTGCACACAGACCATTTACAGACTGATTAATGAAAGCAGAATCAGGCTTACACTGAAGGAAATTAATTCAGATGAAGTTTCAGCATCCGTTTCATAATGTCAAGTTTTCATTTTTTAAAGCAAGAAATAAGATATTGTGAAAGTTTGAATCAACAGATGCACTACTTTGCATTTGTTATCAGTGTAATTGAATAGGCTATTGTGCTGATAAATGCTTAAATGCTTTAAACTGCAGCTAGAGGACAGTATGTGTTCTTTGTAATGACTGAACTCACTTCCAAAATTAACAAAGAAATCTATTCAAATAGAAAAGAAGAGGTGTGCAGGTGTCTTTTAATTGTATTCATCTTCTTCTTTGCTGAGCCATTAGTGGGTTTTGTCTTTGCCCAACCATTGTGTGGGCGGCAGAGCTAACAATTAAACTATTGTTAAGACAATTGAGAACTGATAAAACTGTATTTAGACGATGTAATATTCAAATGTTGCTTTACTATAATTACTATTAAACCATTTAACCTTGAAATATTTTCAGCGAGGAAGCTGAAGCTCAAAGAGGCAGCTGGTATAAAGTTGAGGAAGTATCAAACGTCAAAGTTGGTGAAAAACATAAAATTGTTTTAGTCAATTTTCCGCTTCAGGGATTTGTCTGTCTGTTTGACAAAGTTAATTTTACCTTTGCAGGTTGCCCTGTGTTCTGCTGGAGATCAGGTGAACCTGTTGTCAGAGCGGGTGACAAATGGGTGCAGAGTAAAAGGTTTTTTGGACTTCATCAGTGGTTCTAACAGATGCTGCCTGTCTGCATGTTCCTCCCCTCTGCCAGAAATATCAGGCTGAGAATTTGGAGAGGTGATCTATAATTTAACATAACAAGTGACAGTTCATATGCTGCAGCAGCAAAGAGCCACAATAGAAGTGCATCTCAGCGTTGGAGATCCAGGCTCGCCTCAAGCCATCGCCTCCTCCCTTAAAGTAGAGTAGGAGTGAGGGAGGGTGAAATAGGGAAAGAAAACACCAACACACACACACACACACACACAGAGACACACACATATATCCCCTGTAACTCGCTCTCTTGCTCTCGGAAAGAAGAACCTCCAGTGTGGCATAATGACTTTGCAGGGAAACAATAAGAAATAAATACCTTGGAGCTCCTCTATTAGTCAACACTTAAAAATCGTTTTTTTCCCCCCCTCCCTCCTTCTCACTCTGTCTCTCTCTCTCTCTCTTTTTGACTCTCTCACTCTTAATGAGCCTCTTGTTGGAGAGGTAACTAGGGCCCCCGCTCTGCTCCGCGGCGTTCACGATGAGGAGACTGTTCGCTGTAATCACACAGAGGCTTGAGATGGAGGGAGCATGGATTAGCTACTTTACCATGTGAGGAGTGTTTAACATGGCACCCGACACCGTGCTCCTTCCTGTCTTCACTAGACAAACACTTGCCATCATTAATTTCATTTGCTTATCACACTCTCTCCCCTCATCTTTTTCTCCTCCACTCCCTTCATACCTCCAAAAACCTTCAATTTGGACCCTTCCTGCTTTTTTGATTCAGGCGTCATTCATGCAAATTATAGCAGCCCGCTGCTAAGAATTACTAGGTAAGGAAGCTAAATGAAGATGAAGAATTGGAAAATGTTTCCAGTTGGAAGAATGTTGATTACTAGGGCCAGGGTCCTGAAGGATTCCCTACTATTTATCCTCATATTTTGGGCTGCCTCTCATTTCCCGCTCCCCACCATGCTTCTCCTGGGGCCTTGGAGAAGCAGCTTGCACTCAGCACTGCCAAAAGAATTTATTAGAGCAAATGGTATTGTAAGCCCTATGGAAGGCATACCTTATGTGAAGATTTAAAAGATATTAGGAGGATGGCGCAGGCTGGGACCCAGGTGTGCCTGGTAATAGCCATTGTCTTGAGTGTGTGCGCGCATGTGCGTGTGATTGTATTTACATGTGGCTCAGTGTGTTTACTTACTTTGAGGATCTGCCTAGGAAGACGAGAGCAGGAGCACAATACACCCAAGACACCAGAGCAGACTGATTCTGGTGTGTACATACAGCACATATCTCCATCATAAACCTGTGGTGAAGTCTCTCAGCAGGCTGTATTAAAGCCAGACCTGGCTCAGAAAACTGCTGGAATGTCTTTGCAGCTTTTGTTTTATTTCCTTGGTGCTCCAGAGCGGGTGGGGGGTTATAATGTAAGGCCAGTTCTGATAGGTTCAGGTACGCTGTCAGTCACAGAAAAGAAAGTAAACTCCAAATATGTTCAAGCTGATTGATCTGGCTTCCTGTTTTGGATTAAGTATCTGAAAATAAGTATGTTGTCCTCATTCGCTGAGTTTAAGCAAGGGGCAACTTTTTTTGGCAAAATGGAAGACTAAATTCTTTTTTGCAATCTAATGTTTAATGTAAGAAATTATGCGGATGTCTGTCAAATGTTTCACCACTCTTTTGACTTCTTATAAGTCCATGTGGGCTGGGCACTTATATGTGCATGACATAATAAATTACGTTACTAATTGACTAACTAGCTATGTACAAATAGAGAAGTTACTTTTTTAAGTCTGCATAACTGTCCGTGTAGTTAGTTAGTTTTCAGGTTTAGAAGTTTCTCATGATTTGGACATGATTGATTGTAATTGTATTTTATTTTAATCTATCTTTGCATGTTAAAAATCTATTTTCTGTAAAAAAGACAAAGTATGTCCATTTCAAAATCAATTTTTGCCACAAAAACTAAACTTGTAATAATTTCAGGCTTCCGTACCGGCTGGAGCTGTTTTGGTGCTTAAAATGCGTATTAAGTGTAGTATGGTAGCAACACCTTATCCACATTATGCAGCTCAATTATTCCATGAGCAACACCTGCAAAACAAATTTGGCATTCAAATTTGCTAAGGATGATCAAACAACGCCGAAACACTGTCATTATTTCTCCCTCACATACGGAAGCGAGGGGAGGAGGAAAAAAAAAATACTCGCTTTTTTTTTCTGGATGCACTGAATTAACTATTCAGCTGGAAGCAAACTTCATTTTATAGGTTTCATTCACCTCATTTCCCAAAGTGTATTTAACTGCCATTGCAAAAACAACAACATAAATTGATTTGGATCCACAAAATCTCACCTGCCAGGGAAAAAAATCACTCTGAAGGAACTTTTTGGGATCATTTAAGTATTGCTGTGTAAGGCCTCTCCTTTGATAACTTTTAAACTAAAGCTGCCCTACAGATTTCTTTCCTGGTATAAGAAGTTCTCTGAAACCCAGAAGTTCATCTGGCTGTGAAAATAAGGCACCACCATCCAGCCCTGCTCCACTAAGCTAGCCTTGCACTTTGACGCTAGATAAAGAGAAATCAGGGCTAATGAATTGCACTTCCCTGGATATAATTCTGTAATAGCTATAATCAGGCCGTTCTAAGCACATGAATATACATGGCCGGCATCAGCTGCAATCCTGTTGGTGGTCAATATTCTTGAAGCTTTGCCAGTCAGGGAATATTCCTGCTTCCCTGCTCTGCCTTAATGTTATCAGGTAACACACACTGGCATTAAATCCCACAACAAAATAAAAGCCTCTTTTTGGAAGCCTTCACAGCAGACAATGTGACTCTCACCAAAAGCCCTTTAAGTGTTCGTGTTTTAATGTCATTATGGCACCAAGAAGCAGCACACAGACTGGGCGGGAGGAGGAAAGCAAAAAAGAAAGAAAGAAAGAGCTGCGGCTTGAAAAGAGAAACCCTACACAAGACCTCAAGGTACATTTGCTCTGAGCACAGACAAAAAGACTCGAGCAATGGCAAAAACAAACGGGACGGGTTTATTACGTTTATGCGGTGAATAGTGGAACAACGGCCTAGGCAGTCCTCACTGACAGCTTCTAAAGCCGCAGATTTGTGCCCATTAGTCACACATTTTAGCAAGAAGGTGGTTTCTAAAGTGCATTGATAGGGATTACAGTTCTATCCTTTCCTGTCTTTCTTTCAGCACCGAAACATGCGGCTGATTCCTGAGATGCCAGGAGGTTTCTGCAAAGAAAAGAGTGGGGGAACTATTGTATTTGTTTTCTAAAATGGCAATCCATAGGGTATTAAGGGGCTTAATCTGTGATTAATATTTTAATGAACAAAATAAGCAGCAAATTCTGAAGTTTACACCGTCCCACACCACAGGAAGGTTTATTTACATGCTGTCTGGGAGAGAGGGAGAGAAACGGGCAGATGAATGCAAAACACGTTCAGTTGAGATTACATGGTGGCACTTGGGTGCGATTACACCACGAGGGATTTGAATAATCTCAGTTTATTGAGTTCGAGATATTTTGTAATCGTAGATTAGTTTTAACAGGGACATTCTTAACCATGCTCTCCAAAGCTAGGATTAAGACAGATAAGAGTTTGTGTTAGTGAATCCAAAATCAGTATTTCAGACCCTTTTGGCCCTTTCGCTCCCCAAAAGAGTCTTCATTTTGACTGTGTTCGAATTAATTTTATACTTTCTTTCTTCCAGGGAAAGTTGTACAACATTCAGTGACACTCTGCTTTACTCACGGCAGGTTGCTGTCCAGTATAACACAGGACAGTCACTTGGTCGGGGTTAAATGGCTTGCTCATGGGGCCTCTCTCAGAAGAAGATGAACAGGTAATCACTGGTTTGAATTGTCGTACAGAATCTGGATTGCATGAAGTGATTAAATGATTCAAACCAACAATTATCCAATCACAAATGAGCTTATGTAACATTTTGGCTACCAATGGTGGAAATTAATTACATTTTATGCTTTAAGTATTTTTTTCTTGTTAAAATTCCTATTCTTTCACCAACATGTCCTCATACCTAAATAACAAAATAGGTTGTTTGCCAGTGATTTCCAAAACAACATATATGAAAGTTGGAGAGTACCAGCGACAGGCATACAGCACGGTTAATGCCAAGATTGACTTTTGAATTCACGCGGGACTCCAGAGGGAAAGTTCCTTGTTTTGTATCCATCCACCCCAACCTCCTTCCTAGGCCACTTTGTCACTCTTTATAGTACCTCACCTGACTTACTTCTTTGCTCCTGTCATAATTACTGTCATAATAAACACTTTCCTGATGAGTTTATGGTCTCAATCGCTAGTTTCAAGTCTTCCTCAATCCAGCATGATTTTCATTTTGTAAATGATGGTCCTATTTAGAGTAAAATAAGGGATAAAGTAGGGTACTGTTAAGGCCATGGCTACCTTGCAATTGACAAGTCACTACAATGGCGACCTGACAGGCATTGCAATGCGAACCCCTCACCCAGCTCCATCCTTTGATATCCAAATATGGTCACTTCTGTTCCCATAAAACCAAGATGACGAAGGCCAAAATGTCAAATTTGAGTCCACAAACCAGTGGGTGAGTACATGCAGGCTACGTCTACTTCTTTAATAAAGTCCATGGTAGTAATAAGATGCTTGCACAGACGACTTTTACGGATCTTTGGAGGCCTAATAATCTTTACATAAAGAGAGAGGGAAATGGCCTGATGTGGAAAAATGAAAAAAATATCTCAAGAGGGGTCTTGTGAGCGCTCAGATATACTCCCAGGCCCTTACTTACTGCTGGTTGTTTCAAAGCAGAGAGAGAAGAAAAAAACATAAGATAACCATCAGTGTCTCCAATATCTTTCCTCAAAGAGGCTGAAGGCCCACATTGGCTATAATTGGATTTGATTTGCACTCCCAGCATCAGTTAGGGAGATTAAGGGCAAGCACAAAAATCCCCACGATTCCTTTTCATCCAGATGACAAGCAAGGCCTAACAGATCCTGAAAGGAATATTTGTGACGGAAACCTTTACGTCTCCCCTCGCAGAGGCTGCTGGAAATGACAGTCCTGGCGAACAATGAACACATAATAAAAAAGTAGATTATTATGGGTGTCTTAAGGATTCGTTTGTTGTTTTTCCTGCATCAAAGTGGGAAGGAAAAGTGCCGCTCTGTACCTGGATGATCAAGATGCAGGAGACAAAAAACTCGACTGAAATTCCTCAAAAACTTAAAACTTACAATTGGGTGGAACAATAGTTTGCTTGTTACAAAAAAGCCAACTAAAGGTAGTTTAAAAAGTTGTACTGTACAGTATATAGAGAGACCAAATCTTGCCAAACAAAAGCTCTCTCAGAATAATACAAGACTTAACTTATTTTTCTTCCTCTTCATTGCCTGTGGGGAGAATGAGGTTCTGTTCTGGCCTGATAAGTCATCTATTTGAATGGATCGTCATTCTCACAGGTATGTAAATAAAAAAACAGCCCATATTCCTCTCCCCTTTATTCCACTCTTTTGACAACGAGCAATGCTTACACTAGATTAAATCACCATCAATAGACTTCCCCACGCTCGGGTGTCGTATTCACTCTACCCCATGCCAAAAGACTAATATTAGTATCTCCAGAAAATAATCTCTCTTTATTTTGCAAGTTCCCCGCTAAGGCATTCACATTCGCATTTATCAGAGGATTTAAATGCGGATGAAATAGTATATAAGCTGGATCCCCTCAGGAGAGGTTCTCATTCTCTTGTATTCTTTCAGATGGGGAGAGAAAAAGAGAGGGAGCACGCTGCACCTTGGCGGAGAAAAGGGAGGAGGAGGATGCCGAGGAGGAGGAGGAATTAATTTTTCCCCTCTGGGAAAAACACATGCTGGATCTCAAGAGTTGGAGGGAATCTTCCCATCTTGCTCTGATTGGCATTAAGAGGGTGGGTGGGGAGACGGGGAGAGCGGAAAGGATGAGAGGGAAAGAGATGCCATGGTTGCTACTAATGATTTATTGTGTGAAATGTGAACGGTGTTTTGGTGGGTGCTTATCGTTCAGAACGTTCAGTAGATCGTCTTTGCAGTATAGGCTTAGCTGTATGTCTGTGAGCTTCACTTTAGCTTCAATAAATGTTATTATCAGGCAGGTAAGACGCAAACAATTTGGACATTTGTTTCACTGCATCTAAAATTGAGCAAAGACAAAAACTTTGAATCAGGTTTTATACCTGAAAAAAACTAAATGCTAATTACAGATTTATATAGTGTTACAAATAATAATGTTCACACACACAAATTCATAAAATGCAAGGTTATGTCCAACACTATGAAACTCAATGATATTCAGTTTACAGTCATGTTAGATAAAGAAAAACATTGAATCCTCACAGATTAGAAGCTGGAAATAGAGAATGTTTGACATTGTTGCTTGGAAAATTACTTGATCAATCATTATTCAAAAGAGTTGCAGATTAATTCTCTGACAATCGACTAATGGATCACTTTATTGATCATTTCGAAGACAACTATGAAAACTTGAGAATCTTATAAATAGGGCTACATTTTATCCATTGTTTGATCTGTATGGAAACTGTCTCGAAACCAGCTCACATAAAAAGCAGGCCCATGCATGTGGTTTGAGCACAAACGTGGTCCTGTGAGCGTGGGGCTCTGACAAGTGCAAGCTCGACTCTTGATTGGTCACTTTGAATACTGACCATGACCTTTGATTGGCTGTTGGGTTTGATCACTGACACAGTCAAAGACCAGGGGCGTAGCACAAAATTCTGGACCCTATGAATAGGCATTCTCAACAGGCCCCTCCCCTCATCCACAGCTATTCATTCTAGTATAGTATTCTAGTATTCTGATCTCTGTGGGCCCTCCTCACATAAGGGCCCTGTATACTCAGTCCCCTTTACCCCCCCAGTCCTACGCCCCTCGAAGGCAGGAAGTAGCATTGACCTTAACTAACTTGTACATCCCTCGCTAGGATGCTTTTCAGCTCATGGAAATTGTTTTGTGCGCTCATATAACTAACTAACCCTGACCCTAAAAGGAAAAACTGTATTTGTAAATCATAATGTGTAGAAGTGTCCAATATGGGTGTGTTTCCTAAGGATCCTGGGCTGAAATAACATCCATTCTTTACATTGTTTCGAGTCCAAAGGTTGGTCAAGTACTTTAGGTGTTGGCAGAAGGTGAGGTTTGAGGACGTGAGTGGAGCTGAGGTTTGAGTCCCCACTCACTGTGGCCTCTGTAGGGACAAGGACCAGAACTCTCACCAAATTCTTGCCCGAGAACATAGCAGACCAAGGTACCTTTACCGGGCAGTGAACTCCCGGGTCTCTGTGGTCCTGGACTGCAACTTTGGAGCGAAGGTTTCTCTGGACCCTTTGTGTGGCAGGAACTGATTAAAATGAAGCAGCCAACTTCCTTAATGTAAAATTTTAAATTAAAAGACACCAGAGCCCGCCCACTGTGTTAGATTGACATGTAAAGTTTTTTAAAGTGCAGCTGTGAGTGCCACACCAGAGATGGAGTGAAAATAAAAACAAGACTCTCACAGATTACCACTTCAATATTTGATAGCGCGTGTGGGCTTCCTACCACTTAGTATAATTAAATCAGTCGAGACCTCACTTATAAAGACTGAATTTGGACGCCATTTATGTCGTATTGGGTTTCATTCACTCAAACAAGTGGGACGTTGGTTTTATCATGACAGACAGAAGAAAAAGAAAAAAAAAATCATACCCGATGTTTGATGCATTTACACAACAGACGCACAGATAATGCAGTTAATGGCCAGACGTCTAGCCAGACACTGTCCTCTGTGTGTTGATGGGTAGACAGAAGGCTGAGGAGCTGCACACAGATCATCCCTTATTGACTCAATCTATTGACAAATGAATTTGGGGGCAAAGTCCTTCTGCGAGTTGTTGATTTAGGTGTCACAGTTCATTTCTGTTAGTGCCAACACTCACAACACATATCTCTGCCTTGATCTGACAGCAAGCTGTGAGTTAAAATATCCTTTTATTAAAGTAAAATATCTCAGAATTGTACACAATTACCATAATGCGGCATGTTTCAGTAGCCCTGCTCATTAAGAGAGAACGGTAAACTGCGAAGAGAAGCCAGCAAATATGAAGCATATTATAGTGAGCCATTAAAATTCTGAAATAATGTCTGTGAATTCAAAATGGAAATGAAATGAATGCAACACAAAGTTTGTTTTCTGCAATATTATAGTCAACCGACTACATTAAAAAGCAATTAAAACTAACTATTGCATTACAAGGACATGAATTAACTTTCAGCACATTGAAATGCATGTTTTCTCTATAAGCATTGTGTAAATGAAACTCTTCATTAAGGATTAAGAAATAATAAAGAAAATTAGTCTGTACTATGAGCCTTTAAAATGTTCATTATTAGCTATATTTGCTTTAATGAGCTGTCTGAGGGAGAAAAAAAGCGGAGAGAAAAATCTGCTGTAGACTTTAATGCCATGATAACTTGATCAAGTTTCCAAGTTCATATTGGGGAGGAAGTTAATGAAATCTTCAAGAGAGATCAGCCGATTTCATTTCAGCAACTTCTCGACTTTACACAAAGATGCAGCAGGTGTTGGCTCCGGAGAAAAAATTTGGGTAAATATTGATCCTGTAAATATGTGTGCTGTTCACACCCTCCCTGTTTCTCCCTTCCTCTCCCTCTCACTCCTCTCGGAGAGACGCACCCTCCCTGCAGCCAACACGGGAGCTAGTTAAGTGAGGTATCATCTTCAGTCCGCAGCTAGCCCACTATCTCCCACAAGGCCATTGTGGGTAGGGTACAACTGTTGCGAGTGGGTGGCACATCTGTTCCCTGAGACAGGCAAGTCCCCCAGGGTCATCATGCGCCTCGGCTAGCGTTTCACGTGCATCACTAATAACCACTCTGGTATCTCTGCTTAGCTGGAGACAAAGGGCCTTGATGGGTGCCACTCGCCTTCAGATCTGAGCCCTGACATTTCTAATAGAAAGAGCATTAAGTATCATGTTTACCTTATTCTCATCCTTCAATCCATCTGGTGCACCGTTCACACTAAACAGGTTATGTATATTCAAGATATACACTTCTGACATGGAATAAATTTGTAGTCAATGGCACAGGTTCTTGATTGAAACACCATATGTACAATGCTGCTGTATGCTATAGTTGCCAGGTTTCAGAAGCACAGAAGTTTCTGAAAATATGCAAAGACACAATGAGGACAATTTATGGAATTAAAACTGTATCACTGTCTCAGCTTACCCCACGAACTTTACTGTAAGAATATTCAGAATCACAACTGTACAGCTTTAGTCAAAGTCAGGAGTACTCCCTCCTACAATAGCCAGGGATATGCCCACCCCCGCACCAAAGTAAAAGTTTAAATCCAACTCAAGCTCTGAAAGAGGGAGAGCGGACAGAAAGAGGGAGATTGTGTTCATGTTTGCAATCCCTGTGCACAGTTAAAAGGGCCGGAGGGGGGGATGAGGGTGTGACAGAGATGGAGAGAGACAGTCAGGTGAGTTTGTGTTGTGTGTTGGAGGTAGAAAAAGGATAACTTGCGTGCATGCATGTGTCCACGGGGCTGGTACACCAGCTCACTGGGAGCAGTGATGGCTCTGGTAGTAGAGGGCGAGCAGAGAGCGTGGAGGATAAAAGATGGGGCCTAATCCTCCACATGTGGCGTCTTTTCCCCCTGCTTTTTTTTTAAAAAGGAAAGCCAACTGGAGCCGTTCTTTGGACTCTAGGCCAGGGGCTCCAGGAAAGCATTGCCTCCAGCCAAAGCACATAGTGTGAAATGAGAAGCTAAAGCTTGAATGTGCTTTTGTTTATCAGAAAACTGCACTCTAAGTGGGATTGGCAGTGGAGGGGCCCAAACTCCATAAGTCATATAGACTGGCTCGGACCGAAGTGGGGATGGCACGGCGAGGTTTCAGGCTTGAGCGGTGCAGGAAAGGCAGCTCGTCAGTCAGCCACTTGGCAGCCTCTCTCCCCCTTCATCGCCCCTCTCCTATAATCTTGGTTCCAACACAAAGGGGGATCAAAGAGGTCAATCTAAAGTAGAAAATATGGTCACAAGTTGAGGAAATAGAGGCGAAAAAATACGTGATATCCACCGGTCTGGCTGGAGCAGTGCTAAGTGAATTCCACACGTCAAACCTAAGCTCAGGGTATTGGGGACGAAAATTTCTGGGTGAGAAGAAGCCGGTAGGGTGCCAAAGGCCGATCAATTTTAGAGATGGATTGTATGAGGAGATCCATGACCACGAGGCTTTTGGCTACAAAGTGGCACAAAGACAACTTCAAAGTAGGCAGAAAGTTATGAAGGGGCTCAGAGCTTTGGATGAATGTGAAACGGGCTGGAGAACGAGGTGGAGGATTCAGCAGGGACAAGCGCAGTGTTCAGGGAAATTTGACTTCTACCGATTAACTCCCGAGTCCATCTGTGAAGATGTTGAACGTGGGGATACATTCTACAATTCATTTTAATGAACTTCCCTCTAAATGTATTTACACAAACTCTGAATCATCGGCCTGCAGAACTCACAAGTTCTGTACGACTCCAGAGATAACAGACCAATCTTTTAGTGTCACAGTACAAGGAAAAGTCACATTGCTGCCAACAGTTATTAAAAAAAATCAAAAAAGGATTTTAGTCATGTGTAAAATAACCACAAATGTTCCAAATGTGTGTCAACAGGGGGCAATGTCCAGCATATGTTGACACACAAACAGCACAATGTTGTTTTTACAGCCATATCAGTCCCTCCATGATTTCGCGGGCCTTTTTTGTGATTGTTGTGGTCTAAAATGCCTGATTTCGCGGCAGCTTTTCTTAAAAATTGCAATGAAAGTTTCAATGTTTTGGGCATTTTTTGCGATGAAATTGTGGGATTAAGTAAAAACTGCATGATAGATGTGTTTTTTTAAACTTTAGAATTATTGTTGAATCATTAAACAGTCCCACCATGATTTTGTGGACCTAACCCTAACCCTGCAAATTTAAACCAGCTTACCTTGAGTCTTTCAGCGCTTGCAAATGACCGGGATGCAGCAGTCTGAGTCTCAGTAATTTGTCTTGTCTGACTTCCTCCATGCGTTTCTGCCACTCTGTGTGTCAATCACAATGTCCTTTATGTTCGACCACAATACAATGCACGTTTTGCAAAACAGTTTACCCCCGCTTTGGTAAAGAAGGTTGATACTGTTCTTCACGGTCCTTTTTTTTGTCGGCAAAGGTGAGACGTTGGTTTCACACGTCCGCGGCGACTTGTAAACAAGGAAGTGACAACCTGACATACGTTTTGTGGAAAACGGTGATGATAGGTCAACCTAGCAGAAAAGTTGCAGTGATTTGTCAAAATTGTATCACAGGGATTTGTTGATGATACATGATACATTTTCAATTACGATTTTGGATAATATTGGGAATTTCGCACAAAGACATCTAGGCCCTGATTTTAAGATTGTAAAGCATTTACAGACAATCAGAAACATCATCTAAACTTTCACTTAGTATATAAGTGTATCAACAACAGAGCAGACTGCCTTCTGTACATCAGAAGTTACTGTCACAATGTTTTCTGATGGTCTTTAATATTTCTGTGGTCTTTCACAATTCTTCAGTGTTGTTGAGAAACAGGATGTCAGGGCTGCAACAGTAGGTGGACTCATGTAGTCATGTAGGTGTAGATGTTCAGTAATACATAAAGACTTCCTTTACTGCTTTTCTTTTGAACCTTTATTTTTAGAGAAAGCATTTGGGAATGTCCTCTTCACTTTAACATAGTTATATCCAATCTGAGTACCACTGGACAGCCTGGTCTCATAAAATGATTAGGATTAAAAAGCAAAAGTGATCCCCTATGGAAAAAAATAGTTACATTTCTGCAGTGCTAAATGATTGCTTGAAGAACTATAAACTTGAAGTGGTTTGGCACTGTAATAGTGCGGCAGAAGGGTAGGCTGTGGAGTTCAGAGGGCAGTTGGGTGTATGCAAACTTTGGTTAAAATCCCAAATGTGATGAAAGTATTCATGGTTGATGTGGCCAAAACCTCCAATACCTCAAACTGTTTGCTTAACCCTTACCCTCACAAGTAAGTTGGGCTGAAAGGGTTGATGTAAGGCAAAACAGTTTGAGATTGAAGGGGGTAAATTCCTAAATCAGTAGTTATTCTAGTATCGTTTTGTAGCATTAAATGCTGTATTTGGGTGAGTGGTTAAGACATACTATAATCCAAATAACTACAACTACTACCTAGTGTGATTTATAACATAAATTCTCACTAGAGCACGAAATGTGTATTTATCTGTATTTAACTTCCTGTTTGATTTACATTTGCTTATGAACAGAGTGCTTTGCAGTTTTTTATTATCAAGTAAAAATTCGGTCTTCAGTAGGAACCAATGTGCATAGGGCTGAGAGCTTCATACTATGTAGGAAAGCTGGACAGTATAGACGGGTTTCTGTGCAGCATCATCACAGAGATGCGTGCGCAACTAGGGGGCAGAAAGCAGCACTCTTTACATACGCCATATCTAGCTGCAGTGTTGGGCAAATTACTCCGAAATTGTAATGAGACTTTTTACTTATTACTCATTTAAAAAGTAACAATATCACTTTACTTATTACTGGGTATTAAAATTAAATAGTCACGTTACTTGTTATGTTGCAATTACTTTCAACCACCGCAACCCTTCCATAAAAGTGACAGGAAAACTGTTCAGCAGCACATTTTAGAAATAATTCCACTTTACTGGAACAATAATTAACCTGAGGAGTCAACAACCAGCCGAACTGAAAAAAACGCAGCCTATCAGGCCAGAGGATGCTGTATCGTAAGAGCTATGGATATAGGCTATCTAAAAATAATAAAATACAAAGCAGGTCCCTCCTGACATTTTAACTAATGGCGTATTCATAACAGGAGCAATGAGTATGATTTTTACGAAACATATATATATATAACGTTTTTTAACGCCACTGGCTGAGGTGAAAAAAAATAAAGCGTCTTTTGAACTAAGGTTGCTATTTTGCACATGCATTTATAAGAGAAGTATTCAGTGCTTTTACAAAACACAAAACGTTGCTGAATATGGGATTCATATCCTGCCATGAATCAAAACTGAATCCATAGTTTACTGCCACTCTCTCCTGCCGAGTGGATGCTTCACTGGCAGTAGCAGCCGGAGTTTCTTTCTACATGCTAAGTTTCATGTTTTTGTGCTGCTTTCACAGGTGCTTCACTACAAAATTGTTTGTGGTTGAAAGCTTTTTGCTGGTCGCACAAAGTGTACAACGGAAGACAATGTTCTTTGCATCTCTGAGTGTGACACGGCTAGGCCTAATGGCAATACTTACAGCTGTGGAAAGAACGCCTCTCTCCTTCGTTATCCATTCTTCCTTTAGCTTTTTGGCTAGCAGCCCACTTGGACAACATAAGATTCGGTGTTGCTGACCTGCAGCGTGGTCGTACATGTTAAATTAATATGCAAAATGAAACACAAACAAACCGATCCAACTCTGAAATTGCAGTTAATTATTGAGTCAACAAGAATTTACAAACAATGCGTAATCTACGTTGATTACAGTGGTTGACTACAGTCTTCTGACCGGCTACCGAAGCAATTTGCCCCCCGGCTGCGCGCGCCTCCAGTAGTGTTTGTATACAAGAAACCCATCTATTGAGAGATGGACTAACTCATTGTTTTGAAATATGTCTTTAAAAGGGATTTGTTGACCATAAAGAAAACATAGATTGTCACCAGCCTTATTCAGTGTGAAAGAAAATAATGTGTGTCCACATTGCACAATCTGTATTTTAGCCTTTGTGCTCTTTTTCTCAAAAACCTGTGTTACTTTCTCAACTAATCAGGGGTTAAATGTGTCATTCAAGCACTATCCACAGTATCCACTGTATAGTTTATTTTGAAAGGATTAAGGTTGTTACTGACTTTCTAAGTCAATCTAGCGATTTCAGCAGGCAAACATCCAATCTCAACAAATCTGCTTCAACAGACTCTGCTGTAAAACCATTCTCATTGATATCCAATACACTTGAGGGCCAAGATACTTTGCGGCTGGTCCTGTTAAACAACACTGCAACACAAAGCCAGCACATCATCGCAGTGCATTTAGCCTACTCCACTGCAGCAGCCCTGCGTTACTCTTTCATTTAAAAAGCTGTACCACTTTCAGTCACTCGAGGACAGACACAAAGAGCAGCCGCTTTTCAAAGGGCCCATTGTGGAGCCCAGTGAAATTATTCAATTAGTGAATTTAGCACCTGATCTGGTTAGCCAGTAGCCCCGAGGACGCTACAGCTGCATGGCAGAGAGAGAGAGAGAGAGAGTTAGACATATAAAAGAAGAGGGGGGGCTGGACAGAGCAGACGGTGTAATATTCATTACCTCCCACTCCCCCCTGTTTTATGACAGCAAAATTACCCAGTATTCATATCACACACTGTAAAATATTGCTTTTCATAAAACGCATCTATTTTCTTTACAGTGCATGATATTATCACAAATTGTAAGCATACATGTATTTTGTAAAACATATTGTAGATTTTGTAATTTGGAGGTTAATTTGTTACATTCGGCCTGATGTCCTCACACATATGACATGACACTGTGGTTTTTAGAAAACAGGAAGGAAAGCAGATGTATGTGGAAAAGGTTTCTAGTCCTATAGATGGAACTACATCTTGTCATGTCACACTCATGTAAAAGGTACAATCAATGTTTTAGACCACCAACATTTGATATACAGTAGAATTACACAGCCCATTTTCCCAGGAATTAAGTCCATATTTGATGATTATGTACCTCAAGTTTTATATCCAATGGCAACGTTCGGTGCCAATGCAGGAGGTAATGTCCCTGTTCTGGGCAGGATGGTTGATGAGCATGTAGTACATCTTGCTTTCATGCAGGAGACAAGTTTGTGTCCCATCACAGTCCTGCAAACAATATTCACTGTTTCGTTACCTGAACTGTAACCATGACCTTTCCTTAACAGTAACCATACTGTATTCGCCATGCACAGGGAATTAAAAAAAAAAAAAAAAGGTATTGGATGTAAAAAAAATAAAAAAGAAGTTGAAATTGAGTGTTGTCAAATCTTCAAATATCAATGTTCTTGGAGAAAGGTTTCTATTACAAATAATGTTTTTATAATTTTGTTTATGTTATCTTTATTTCTAGCTAGAAAGTAAACCAATAAGTCCCATTAATGGTTAGTTTAATTTTCAGATTATGCTATATGGGTTCAGTAACAAAGATAATGTTTTACGTCATTGTTTGTGCTGACAATTTCAAATCTTACACTATCTTCATTAGTGATTTTGAAAGCGCTAAAGTTTACATCAACTTCAGTCAATCCACAAATGTAGAATCTGATTCTTCCTCCAGTTGGGCATTAAAATGTGAGGAAACCTATTTTTGTTTGCATTATGCTTTTTCTCTATCGTCAGGTTGGGATAAGTGGTGTTTTTTTTGACTCTGGATAACACAGTAGCCATATGTTTTTCATGGAAGGTCAAAAATGATTAAACCAATGCCTTGATCAGAAGTTTTGTGTTTATTATACTAAAATTATGCTATAACTTGATTGATTTAGATGTAGAAGTAGCATTCTGGTTTGGCAACTTTTCGATGACTTTATTTCAATGCGTAGTTATGGCAAAAATGTCATTATGTAATCAAGTTTTTTGTAAACTGAAAATAACCAAATCGGTGCTCGTTGGAAACTAAATCAGAAATGAAAAAAAACAAAGGGACACCAACTTTTCTTATCGTTCAAGGATTACAAACATGGAAATGTACAAAATTCAAAAATCAACATATTTGCATAAATTGTGTTCAGCTGTCAATATGATTGTGAATCTTGTTTTCTCAATATGTAACATTATTTAAATTAACAGGTGATCAGAAGTGGAGACGCTGAGGTGTTGAGCTGAAATCACACACTTGTGTTTTAAACTGTTTGGCCCTAATTCATGGCCAGTCTACCTCCACTTCCTCGAGGTTGTTAAGACAGACTGTTATCATAGATCCAAGGCAAATCAAAAGTGTTGTAACCTCACCAGCCATCTGGATCTTGGAAGCTCTTTTTCAGTTTTCTGAACCGATTGCTTTGCAAAAAAAAAAAAAAAGAAATCTGAGCCTGATGAAGCCAGATGGCTCACAAGGTTAGAGTTGTTCAACACGCAGCCTTTTAAAAGAGATGAGCACCAGTGGCTACATACATTACAGTAACATACCATGTCTTCTGTAGCATCAGAGCACATTTTGTCAAAAATGAATCTAATAAACTGCATTACCAAAGTGGAAATGTTTTTTTTTTCTTTTTCTGATATGTATGGAAGATTCCTTGATCACTATAATTAGGAGAACTCTAATGAGGCAATTATAGGCAACTGATGAAAGCAGTTTGATGAGTTGTACACAAAAAAAGATAGAATATCTGAGAAAAAGCAGCAATAAATGTAAGTTTGAACTGACCGGAGTAATTAAAGGCCATGTAAATACTAACTTGCAAATCAGCTACATTAAATATTAATCATGCAGGTGCTGGCCAAACATTTCCCAGAAGTTGTGGGCAAACTTCAAAACAACAAAAAACACAGCAGTGTATTCAACCACAAATTAAATTTTAGAACTAGCAAAATAGCACATTCAGCAGCCAGTTGTTTCACTTTGAGCATTTTTCTCATCTCAGTCTGCACACTTCTCAGTGTGTGCAGAGACACAAGCTGTAATCCACTCTGAAATGCAGCAACTGAGACGAGAGCTTGAGTAAAACTATTTAGGCTCAGATACCTAATTTACACTTTCAGCAGTGCAGCAAATACTTTCAGTGCTCAGGGCAGGTAGTGAGCTGGTAGCCTATTGTATATCTGCCTAAAGGCCAGCTAGGCTCTGACAGACACTAAACTGAACAGAACAAGATAGTTTGTATGAGTGGTGCCAAAATTGTGAACAGCAAGTTTTCACTTTACTGAATAATCAGGATCAATATGGATTTCCTCATGCTGCTTTTGACAATACAAAAAATTATATTCCTTCATTATTGTCTTGAACCTGTGGTTTTGTATGCAATTTTTTATTTGCTACTTATATATTTCATCACAGTAAACCATTTTGCAAAATATGCTGTTGTGTTTAGTTTGTTTAAAAGTTGCATAACTATTGAATGGACTTAATATTATTAATAAAAAATAATATAGTTACAATTAAAAAAAATTCCTTGATGTCTAGCCAAAAAAAACTTGATGTTTACTGTGATAGATCACACAGCTCAATATTTTAATACTGTAGAGAAATAAATGTAAATCAAAGTACATTTCACTACAACATTTACACTAGATAACAGTACATTAATAACATCTAAAACTGTATAGTCTATATTTGATTTAAATGATCAGAAACAATGTCACATACACCATTTGTAGTTAGGAATCTAAAATTTAAACACAGTGGTAGGTCATTGTTTTTATTATCGTCAACAATTCCCATAACAAGCCAAAAACCAATGATAAGGTGTCTGCCCCGAAGCTGTCTTTGGCCCCAAGCCCATTAGTTCCTAATGAAGATATGAAACCTTATAAATAGTTATAGGCAAGTACCATCTGGGCACTATTGGTTTTTTTTTTTATCAAATGTTCCTCAAATAGGAGCAGGGGCAGCACCAAGGGGGGCCAGGGGTGGCCCTGGCCCCCCTAAAACAATTTGCTGGTCCCCTCGCTGGCCCCCCCACACTAGTCCTCCTTGCGAGTCACATGTGCATAATATGCTTCTGAGTAATGAGTACAGGATTCATGACATGCTTCTATCTGTGGAGTGTTAATACACATTATGTGCTCTAGAGAGGATTCACAGCAGCAAAGCATGAGGGACTGATTCAGAATAAACTACAGCGTGTGTGTTCATGGTAATGAAGGAACATGTCACCTGCAACATTGTGGCTCATTGACGTATTTTTAATGGTTTTTTGTTTGTTTGTTTTGACAACAATGGAGCTCTATCACAGATGAATAAGATTTACAAATAGTTGTTCACAGAATCAATTTATTGTTGGTTTTGGGCTTTCAAAGGATTTGATGAGGAGAAAAAAAGTATAGAATATAACCAGACCTAGGCAAATGTACTTATTAGCAGTATTTTCTGAGTCGAGGTTTATTTTTCCTCATTGTAGTGGAGTGATCCGCCTTGTTTTTCATATTTGAAACATGACAGTAATTTCTATAATCTTTTGAAACAAGTTGAAATATGCTTACTGCATAGACACTTAAAATAAAAACGTGTTTTAATAAAGTTTTATGTAAGGAATACATTTTAGAATAAAGATAAAGCACTTTTTGGTGGACCTTAGATATCCTCAATCATCTTCATCACATCAGCCTGCCTTGCAGTAATTATGCCGAAGCTCTTTGCATGGGCCAGATGAGGACGCGGCACATCCTCCTCATCTGCTGGTTTTCCAATGACCGTGATGACAGAGTCACCTGATGCTGATGACGTTGGAGCAATCTGGACGCATGGCCGGTTTAGACCGGTGTCTGTGTGGGCTTGGCGTGCCAGCTCTGCACAGCAGGAGTGTGGCCGAGGAGAAAGGAGGTGGCCTGGGGGCAGACTCTGTGTCAGCTGATAGTGCAGAGGGTGGGCAGGGCCGGGGGGAGGGTGGCATGCCTGGGCGCGAAAGGCTCGCCAAGACCCACACTCTTTTGGCATTTTGGCAAGGGCAAGCGGCAAAATAAAATGATCCAATTTAAGCTGGTTTAGGAGTGCCGGAGAATATTCAAATATTTATTTTTGCAGGGCATTCGGGGAGGCTGTGATTGCTCTGCAGATCAGCAAGAGAACCAAGTTTATGTTTGTAAGCCTCAGCGATGGAAGCGCCATCTTGATAGCCAGTTGGCCTCCAGTGGTGGAAAATGGATCTGACGGTGGAGTTGCGAATCCTGCCGCTCTGTGGTCTTCTCAATCCTCTTTCCACGCTCTAGTGCTTACCTCCCTTTCATAATAACACTACTTCTCCTTTTTATGTCATTTTCACGTCCTTTATTTCACTCCAGAATTTCTCTCTATTCTCTTATCTGGACTTAAACTAAAATCTAATTGATAACCTCACAACACAAAACTCATCATCAAGTTGAACATAAAAAAATTGTTGCTTTTGATTCAGCTTTTATAGGCGCAGAGTACTTCATCTGATATGAGTAATTCTACTACGTGTGCTATTATAATAAAGCCTTTGCTAAATTGTCTCCCATAAATACCAAAAAATAATGTTCACCGTCCATCTATATTTTCTGTTTGAGACTAAAATTGACGGCAGGATCTTTCAAATGATTGCTTTTTAATGCCATTATTGTTATTATGGTTATTATTACTGCTAATGAGGGAAATGCAGCCCTGGTTTTCCTCAGCATGAATTTCACCATGGAAATAAATGAGTAAAAAAGCCTTTATTGAATTACACTAAAAGCAATCTCAAATAAATGGGCCTTGAATCTGCCTCCATGAGACGTTGCTTGCTATGGTATAATTTCATTGTGTAGGGAAGAAGAACAGCGGGGCCAAAGACACAGACAGACCCCTGATATGGAAGCTTCGGTATCGTCTTGGAAACGGCAATGTGTACGTGTGTGTTTGTGCGTGTGGAGAGTGAACGAGATGTCTTATTTTTTATCTCGCTTTGTGTGTCATCCCGCCTCCTTTGAAAGATGTGAAACAAAGGGGCACAGCCGTCGCCAATGCTGCTGATATGATGCAAGGTCGTTCATATTCAGTTCATAAATAGAACAATTAAGCAATTATCACAACTGCATATCTGACCGTGTGTGGTTTTATGCAGCAACAAACACACAACTCACAACTCCCACAACATTAGTATACTGAAGCAGCCACTGCAAAGATCGTACATCTGTCCTGCAGAGAATAAACTGAATGTTTTATAATCTGGCCAAGACAAACGATTGCTTAGTTTTACTTCTGAAGTAAAATTTTACTTTTCTACCATTTCTTTTCACACTGAGTCTAAGTGCAGTTTTTAGCAGGCAACCAAGGGGATTTCCACTAAAGTGAAATCTGCATCATTTTTCTATTTTCACACCAGTCCACCCATATCAGCAAGTTCCATCAGTAGGCATTTTATTTTCTATATGAGCAGCTGAAGTCTCCTGGGATGTTTATTGTAAGTGTGTCAATAGACTTTGTTGTTGTTTTAGAGGTCATGACCTCTGCCACATAAACCCTCTATTGTGTGGTTGAGCACAGCAGGTCACCGGAGCAACATATCAGACTGAAAATCAGGTTGTTGTTTTTTTTATCATGCTTTTAAAGGAGAGTCTCAGTAACCGACAAAGGAATAACTGACTTGTAATCTAAAGTCGTTCAATTGAAATAAATGTCAGATAAAAGAAATAAACAACTTTGCCTTTCCCATCCCTGCTTAGTGAAATAGTTTCAAGTAATTTTAAGCTGCTTTGTCTATTACATTGATTCCATTGCCAGCGCATTAATGTTATTTCCATTTATTTTGTGCAAATTGACTTGTTTCAGGATTATTAAAAAAACAAACTTTTGCATGATTCTGGTGCAGCAATCTACCTGAGTCTGTCTCATTTTCAGGATACTTCCTCTGATTTCTAATGAAATGATTTATGATGATTGAAGCAAATTACAACAAAGCATCTTTTTATTTATTATTTATTTAGGGTACTTAAATAAATATTTTATGCTACTTTATTATACTTCTATTTCATTGTATTTCAGAGGGAAAAATTATGTTTTACTCCAGTACACTTATGTGATAATGGATTGATGAGTTTATAAAATATTAGGCATTTTTAAAGATTAAACCAGCGGTTCCCAACCTTCTTGGCTTGTGAGACCTTGTTGGGCCCTCTTGTCCAAACAATTAATACAAATTTGTATTAGTAAAGTTTGTTTTTCTTTCCTACCCAATTAACCAACTGATGACCTCTTAGATTTATCTTGTGACCCACTGGTACATAATACAGTTCAATGACCAGCTACAACAGTAAAATAGTACTTACATATTGCATAATAGTAACAATGTAAAAATGTAATAGTAATATTTATATGATATTACTATTATTTTGTGAATGACACATGTATCTCAAAAACATAGAAGTTCAGCATTGCAACAACTCACAATTTAAAAAACAAACAAATGGATGAATGAATGAATCCAAACTTTCTGCCATTAAAAGCAATTACTCTACTGTATAAACACACACATATGCACACATACCTGCGGTCACAAACACAAATGGACTGATGGAGTCATGCTCCACCATTAGAGAGATACAGTCAAAAGCTAATCAGCAGACAAGCAGTTACAGCAGAAAAGTCACATCCATTCACAACCTTAAGTCAAGGCGATTAATTGAAATTATCTGGTGTAAACAGAGAAACAGGCAGAGGTCAAAACAACGGCTTAAAAATAGTGGAGCACCACTCAAAAGCTCATGAAGAAACAAAAATTATTTTCTGTTTAGAGCCAGTTAGGCACGTAGAAAATCAACCCATTTACCCTCTGCTGACTTTAAAACCCCAGAGCTTGGATCTCTCTTCTGATTAGTCAACCATGGCTCAGAAATATAAACACCAGTGAATATTTACACGTGTGTTGGCATGTCTGATTTAGCTGTATGCGTTAATCGTCAACATCAACAGAAAGTTAATAGCATAACTCTGTTGCACACATGTTGCTTTTTAGTGTCCCCTCTGTTATGATGTCTATGCAGCTCCTCCGGTGATGAGTTTCTTCTTTAGTTCGCTTTTTGTTTTTTTTTAACAATCTGTCGAAACCTGAAGCATACAAAATTATTTTTAATGTTTATTATGTTTGTTAAAGAAAAAAAAGAAAAGATTTTGTCATGTTGTGACATTAATTTAAATGCATCTTGTTATGTTTGTACTGAAAAGTGAATCATATAAAATTCAAAGCTCAGTGACCTGCTTTTGATACTCATTAACTATGAATTAAAGAGGTGGTATTATGCTTTTTGGCTTTTCCCCTCTCCTTTATTGAGTTATATCTCTTTTTTGTGCATGTAATATGTTTGCAAAAAGAAAAAGCCTAAAGTCCAGCCCACAGAAAGCTCTGCTCTGAACTGCTTGAAAACAGCTCGTTTGTAGTCCAGCCGTTTCCCTTCCTTCACTGTGACGTCACAATGAAAACGCGTCATAAAGCTTGCCAAGTGGCTGGCGGGGTCAGGCACGCCCTCAAACCAAGCTAGTCTGAGCGGAGGCCCTTTGATTTTAGTTAAGCCCCTTTTCCACTGCACATCCAGCTCGACTCGCCTTTGTTTGGTTTTCCTTTGTAGAAATGTTTTACCTGTACCTGCTTCCAGGTACTTTTATTCGTATCACCTCACCTCCGTCGAGGTTCCAAGCGAGCTGAGGGAAACTAAAATGTAACGTGAAAACACGACAGACTGCTGATTGGTCAGAGAGAATATTCACTATTCACTGCATCATCATTGTGTGCACCAGACAGAGGCCAGCAACAGAAAGTTTTATATTTTACAGTTTATGTATGTCATTTCATCACTAAATCCACTTCTGAGAAGTTTTGAGGTGAGAAATCAGCTGTGTAGATTTCGAATATTGACAGTTTTACAAGAAGTGAAAAATGCAACAAAAAACCAAAATGTGCTGAATATTTTCTGAGTTGAGGAGCTCCTCAAGTGGCTGCGGGAGAAGCCTACTCCAACCCATGGGAGGAGCGTGTGAGGCCGGCCAGCCGCCCGCTCACAGAGCCCTCTGCTCCCGCCGTCACACAGACCGCTGCAGCAACAACGATAGAGGAAAACACAGCTGGAAGGTTTTCATACCGCTTATCTGTCTTTACATTCTGAGTAATATTGAAACGTTTTAACTGTAGACTATATATTTTAAGAGCTGTGTGGATCGCTGGTGTGTGTGTCGCATTGAACATTACGTCACCGCAGTTGTGTGTGGCATCACTATGACGACAAGCTACGTACTATCTCTGGGTACTATCTGCAATGGAAAACGGAGCAGGGCCGAGTAGAGTCCAGTCTATCGATTTGTGCTAGGGATGCATTTTTCGGCAAGACAGCACAGATCGTCAGAACACCGGCAACAGTTCAACGTTTAGTCCTAAAAGACGATGCAACTCCGACTCTGTTTGGGCCTGGAAATTCACAATCACAACTTGTAAGTACGCTTTGTTGGTTGTGAATAATATTTAAAATAAATGTAACTTCACAGACTGTTTAAGTTTAGAGTTATTGTGAACGTTGGCTAAAAAACAGCTAAAGTTGTAGCTATAATGTTAATGTTACACAAAGCTACTGAGCAAACATTCAAATTGTTTGGCCAATTTTTATGTAAAATTGAGTTGAAATATGGTGATTTTTGTAGTGGTTTATGGTAAGATGTGGAACAATGATGTTGTGGACTTGTGAGTAACTTATACCATCTGCTAGGTTATGGTCTCAGT